>NC_056447.1:29429195-29780862 GCF_018296145.1 Oncorhynchus tshawytscha | reverse complement strand
GCTCCGAATACGACAAGTCCCCCATCAAACCCAAGATGTGGAGTGAGTCCTCGCTGGACGAACCCTACGAGAGGGTAAAAAAACGCTCCTCACACTCCAGGTGAGAGGTCAACTCTGTTGCCATGACGATAGATCTATACTGGGGCCATGGGGCATGTGATAGTTGGTTTAACGATAGTAGAATGATTAGAAAATAGCAATAGTAATGTTAAGGTTTTCTAAGTGCTCTCTCTCTCCCTGCCAGTCACAGGCGGTTCCCCAGCTCTGGTACTTGTGGGGAGGCAGGAGGCAGTAACTCTCTGCAGAGTAGCCCCATCAGGAGCCTTCCTCACTGGAGCGCCCAGTCCAGCATGCCCTCTACCCCTGACCTGAGGACCAGGACCCCTCAATATGTACACTCCACCAGGTAACCGCCAGATAACTTTGGAATAACCTTCAGACAACCGCCACACTACGGTCACCTCACTAGGTCAAAGCCACAACTGTACTGGAAAATCTCTCTCTCTATGTCCCTCCCTCCATCTCTCCCTCCTTTCACCAGGTCTGTGGACATCAGTCCCACCCGTCTGCACAGTCTGGTTCAGCACTTTAGGAACCGCAGCTCCAGCCTGGAATCTCAGGGCAAGCTGCTGGCCTCCGACCCCGACACACACACTCACACAGACACCCTGGGAGCTCTGGGCAGCCCAGACTTCTTCTTGGCCCCAGGGACACGCAGCTCCAACGGCTCGGACCCGCTGGATGACTGTTCGTCCTGTACCTCCCAGAGCAGCTCAGAACACTACTACCCTGGGGGAGCGCCAGGCTCCAACCCTAACTACTCCACCCTGGGAGAGGACTCCCCCTCCAAAGCCAGGCAGAGGCAGAGGCAGAGGCACAGGTTAGTACGGCAGAGCTGGGTGTGTCCAGGGATTTACTTTGGACTTGTTCAGCAATCCTTGGAGGATCTCTGTGACATGTTCTATGTTTAATGTGTATATCCTCTCTCTCTCCAGGTCTGCAGGTCACCTTGGTTCCTCTAACTCTGGCTCCATGCCCAACCTGGCAGCCAAGAACGGTTCAGGGGGCAGTGGTACGGGGGGAGCAGGGACTGGGTCAGGGCAGCACGGGGTGTACCTCCACAGCCAGAGCCAGCCCTCGTCCCAGTACCGGATTAAAGAGTACCCCCTGTACGTAGAGGGAAGCCCCAACCCGGTGGTGGTGCGCAGCCTGGAGAGTGACCAGGAGGGCCACTACAGCGTCAAGGCCCAGTTCAAAACCTCCAGCTCCTACACAGCCGGGGGTCTCTACAAGGAGACCTGGGGGGGTGAGGAGGGGGGAGAGGGGAGTGGCAGACTCACCCCGTCCCGCTCCCAGATTGTACGGACTCCCTCACTGGGGCGAGAGGGGGGAGGAGGGGGGAGGGCGGTGGTGTCGGACGAGCTGAGGTGTTGGTACCAACGCTCATCGGGCAGTCTAAAGGAGAGGAGTCACTGTGGCTCCAATGCGTCAGACAGCGGCTCGTTGCAAGGCACTCTGGGACACGGACGAGGCCACAGGGTGGGGACGCTCGCCAAGGGATCGCCAGGTGGGTGACAACACACCACACACTCATCACCCTCAGCGGAGTCGCAACAACACAGCTTCCACTTGTGACACGACTTCCGCTTTTGGACATTAACAATGTGATAAGGCCTCATAACTCCTCCACAGCCTTTTCTGGATTGGTTGATTAGTGCAGCAGAGGTCCTCTCCCGACAGTTTTTATGTTATTTTACACCAGCTACATTAGGTTACACAGACATAGTTTATGTTCAAAGCTAAGTTTGGAGTTTTGACTGGGTTTGCTCAGGCAGTGTTAAGGATATATGTTACATTTCCTATTATTTACATTCAGATTATGAGACTGACGCACTGCCTACTGCGCCAACAAGGCCTGTGTGTGAAGGAGAGGGGCCTCTGTTAAGGAGAGTGTGTGTAAAGTGATCCCTGAACTAAAGGAGCCTGTTTGTCACAGTGGTCACACCCCCACTTTAAGCCCCCTATCTGAGGCATAGCTGGGATTCCGCAGCCCCTGACCACCGACCTTTGTCTTTGTGCGTATGTGTGTGTGTGTGTGTGTATGACTGTGTGTAACTGTGTATAACTGTGTGTCTCTCTGTATAGCAGCGTCCCCTCACAGCCAGAGGAGTGTGACTCCCTCCAGTGAACAGGCTGCCACCCCCATACCCCCCAGCAGCCCACAACACATCCTCAACTGGCAGAGCGGGTACGACACTCATACACACAACCTATACACACACAAACTACATACACATACACACACCAATACATCATTGGCAGAGTGAGGTATAACGTGTTTGGGGACGAAGACCAGGCACTCAGGATCCTCCTCCTTTTGGGCCTTTAACCCTGGGTTAAAGGGTAAAGGTTAGAAGCTCTGGCTCCTGTATTACCATTCACAGGACATAATCTGCATCCTATCAAAGCATCTTCAGCTCTGCTTCTCTTTATAACCTCTTTATAACCTCCAACCTACACATACCATCTGCCCTTCTGCAGCACGGTACTCAGTCTAGCTACTGATCACAGGGCTGTCTTGTCTTCCTAAAGGACTTGGACTTGACGTTGTTCTAACTCTCACTCTCACACTAAATACGCCAGAATGATTTGTTAACTTCTCTCTTTCTCTTTCGCTATTCTCTCTTTTTCCTCCTCATTCCGTCCCTGTTCATCTCTCTCCCTCTCTGTCTGTACTAACCTCTCTGCTGTCTGTCTGTCTGTGTGTTTCCTGGTTTAGCGGTACAGCAGACAGCTCTCCTACTGAAGACGTGTGTCAGTCTCCCCCTCAGCCCAGCTCTGAAGCATAGAGGTACTGTCTGTCTGCCAGGACTCTGCCAGAACACAGACCTGGAAACACAACAGATAGACCAGAGAACAACAGAACAACAATGTAGAACCATAGACCATAGAACCAAACCTGTCTGAACACGTAGAAACACACCCCATAGAATGAGTCCTGACACAAAGACATAGAAACCTGAACTAGATTAGGGACGTAGAACTAGATCCGCTTGACTAGATACAGTGCCTTGCAGAAGTATTCACTCCCCGTGGCATTTTTCCTATTTTGTTGCATGACAACCTATAATTTAAATGTATTTTTATTTGGACTTCATGTAATGGACACAAAATAGTCCAAATTGGTGAAGTGAAATGAAGAAAATAACTTGTTTCAAAAAATAAAATAAAAATAAAAACGGAAAAGTGGTACGTACATATTCACCACTTTGCTATGAAGCCCCTAAATAAGATCAACCAATTACCTTCAGAATCACATCATTATTTAAATAAAGTCCACCTGTGTGCAATCTAAGTGTCACATGATCTGTCACATGATCTCAGTATATATACACCTCTTCTAAAAGGCCCCAGAGTCTGCAACACCACTAAGCAAGGGGCACCACCAAGCAAGCGGCACCACCAAGCAAACAGCACCATGAAGACCAAGGAGCTCTCCAAACAGGTCAGGGACAAAGTTGTGGAGAAGTACAGATTGGGTTATAAAAAAATATCCAAAACTTTGAACATCCCACAGAGCACCATTAAATCCATTAAAAAATGGAAAGAATATGGCAACACAACAAACCTGCCAAGAGAGGGCCGCCCACCAAAACTCACAGACCAGGCAAGGAGGGAATTAATCAGAGAGGCAACAAAGAGACCAAAGATAACCCTGAAGGAGCTGCAAAGCTCCACAGCGGAGATTGGAGTATCTGTCCATAGGACCACTTTAAGCTGTACACTCCACAGAGCTGGACTTTACGGAAGAGTGGCCAATAAAAATAAGCAAACATGTTTGGTGTTCGCCAAAAGGCATGTGGGAGACTTCCTCTCTGGTCAGATGAGACTAAAATGTAGCTTTTCAGCCATCAAGGAAAACTCTATGTCTGGCGCAAACCCAACACCTCTCAACACCCCCGAGAACACCATCCCCACAGTGAAGCATGGTGGTGGCAGCATCATGCTGTGGGGATGTTTTTCCATCCGCAAGGACTGGGAAACTGGTCAGAATTGAAGGAATGACGGAGGGCGCTAAATACAGGGAAATTCTTGAGGGAAACCTCTTTCAGTCTTCCAGAGATTTGAGACTGGGATATAGGTTCACCTTCCAGCAGGACAATGACCTGAAGCATACTACTAAAGTAACACTCGAGTGGTTTAAGGGAAAACATTTAATGTCATGGAATGGCCTAGTCAAAGCCCAGACCTCAATCCAATTGAGAATCTGTGGTATGACTTAAAGATTGCTGTACACCAGCGGAACCCATCCAACTTGAAGGAGCTGGAGCAGTTTTGTCATGAAGATTGGGCAAAAATCCCAGTGGCAAGATGTGCCAAGATTATAAAGACATACCCCAAGAGACTTGCAGCTGTAATTGCTGCAAAAGTTGGCTCTACAAAGTATTGACTTGGGGGGGGTAAATAGTTATGCACGCTCAAGTTTTCTATTTTTTTTGTCTTCTTGTTTGTTCACAATAAAACATATTTAGCATCTTCAAAGTGGTAGGCATGTTGTGTACATGAATTGATACAAACCCCCCAAAAAATCTATTTTAATTCCAGGTTGTAAGGCAACAAAATAGGAAAAATGCCAATGGAGGTGAATACTTCCGCATGCCACTGTATGTAGAAACAGAACCTGAACTAGATCAGGGGTATAGACATAGAATCCCTTGTCTAGATTCTAAGTATTGTACCAACTGCTGAGTTGAATAGGGTCTTCCCATTATTAATCCATGCTAATAGCAGGTTTGGGAATGGTGTGTTCTATCTGCTTTGTTTCTATGGCTGTAACTGGACTGCATGTCTGCTGTGTCTGGCTGTCCCTGTTTCTGCCTGTAGCTGCTCTCTACAGTAAACCCTAACCTTCACTACTGTACCCTAATAGAAAAAAAGTCTGTCAACATAGGAAATGTATTATTTGGTTCCAGGTAGAACTCTTTTGGGTTCTATATAGAACCCTCTGTGGAAAAAGTTCTACCTGGAACCAAAAAGGATTCCTCAAAGGGTTCTCCTATGGGGACAGCTGAAGAACCCTTTAGGTTCTAGAAAACACCTTTTTTCTAACAGTGTACTGTAGGGCTGACTCCATTTAGTCGACTGGTCGATTATTTGGTCGATAGGCTGTTGGTCGACTGAGATTTCTTTAGTCGAGCAGTAGCAAAACATGTTTTTTTTAAAATATGGTCTACAAGACACCTATCTGATTCACGTCTGTCTGAGTGGACTGATCCATTGTGGAGGCCGTGGGGATGGCTCAGTCCATTACTAAGATGTGCTTCTGAAATTGTATATGGTGGCATTATGTAAGAACAATGGTGAAACAGAAATAAAAATAATATTAATTTAAAACAAATGTGCTTTCTCCCACATTGAATAGTGGTCGCTGTCCGCAGTTCTGAAACACATCAGTGCACTGTTGAATTGGCGCCTTTTCCTAGACCATGTTGCTATGTGCATAATAGCAAAGTTAACCAGCATATTGAGAACAATGCAGCGAAGGCAGCAGCGGAGTTAATTAAGAGAGGAGAAAACAGCCCTTGTCTTAATTGCCTAAGAAAATGAGGAGAGAGGAAACCCCAACTTAATTAGGTCTATAATCAACAGCCTATTAAATGTGCCTGGCTTTATAAAACATCCATATACAGTGTATTCAGAAAGTATTCAGTCCCCTTGACTTTTCCCACATTTTGTTATGTTACATCCTTGTTCTAAAATGCATTAAATAGATTTTTTTTCAATCTACACATAATAACCCATAATGACAAAGGTAAAACAGGTTTGCAGCCATTTTTGCTAATTTATATATCTTTTTTTTTACTGAAATGTCAAATTTACATAAGTATTCAGACCTTTTACTCAGTACTTTGTTGAAGCACCTTTGGCAGTGATTATAGCCACAAGTTTTCTTGGGTACAAGCTTGACACACCTGTATTTGGGGAGTGTCTCCCGTTCTTCTCTGCAGATCCTCTCAAACCCTGTCAGGTTGGATGGGGAGCGATGCTGCGCAGCTATTTTCAGGTCTCTCCAGAGATGTTTGATCGGGTTCAAGTCTGAGATCTGGCTGGGCCACTCAAGGACATTCAGAGACTTGTCCCGAAGCCACTCCTGCTTTGTCTAGGCTGTGTGCTTAGGGTGGTTGTCCTGTTGGAAGGTAAACCTTTGCCCCAGTCTGCGGTCCTGAACGCTCTGGAGCAGGTTTTCATCAAGGAACACTCCGTTCATCTTTCCCTCTATCCTGACTAGTCTCGCAGTCCCTGCCGCTGAAAAACATCCCCACAGCATGATGCTGCCACCACCATGCTTCACCATAGGGATGGTGCCAGGTTTCCTCATGTGCAAGTAAAAGGCACAAGCAGGCTGTCATGTGCCTTTTACTGAGGAGTGGCTTCCGCCTGGCCACTCTACCATAAAGGCCTGATTTGTGGAGTGCTGCAGAGATGGTTGTCCTCCTGGAAGGTTCTCCCATCTCCACAGAGGAACTCTGGAGCTTTGTCAGAGTGACCATCCGGTTCTTGGTCACCTCCCTGACCAAGGCCCTTCTCCCCCGATTGCTCAGTTTGGCCGGGAGGCCAGCTCTAGGGAGTGTCTTGTTGGTTCCAAACTTCTTCCATTTAAGAATGATAGAGGACCTTCAATGCTGCATGTTATCCATTTTAGAATAAGGCTAGAAGGTAACAGAATGTGGAAAAAGGGAAGGGGTCTGAATACTTTCCAAATGCACTGTATATTTACAGAAATAAGACCGATCCTGCTTCTGTTGCCAGTTTGAGTGTTTGTTTAATAACCTACTGGTTCTGCGCACACCAAGCCAATCTCACAAATGTGGCTGTTTTCAATCTTTGCTCTGCTGTAATAAAGGCGTTACATATTGTTTTACCTTAGACCAGCCTCTGGTATTATTTATAATTATTTAGTGTATTTTACACTGTTACAGAATATATTCATAATAATAACCCTCCTTTTCCCTTGAGTTCCTTGTTATTGTTATTATTATTATTATTTGTATGTTCATCAATACAATAATAAGTAATGTCCTTATCATTAGTAGGCTTAGTATGGCAACCTTTTATAACCAACACCGAGCTGTTGGCCTAAGAGCACATCCTGTTTAGTCTTAATCCCTTAACTAATTTAGGTCTGTATTTCAATACTTATATAGGCTACTGTATCAATCAATCATTCATTAGTTAATGTCATCACACAGCATACGAGTCATTGGTGATGTGAAATGCAATCAAGCTTTTTAGTTTTAAAAATAAAAAAACAAAGCAACCATTGAATAATTAGCATAAACAATCAATAGGCCTAAACTGTTCCATTTCACAAATTGCATTCACGACTGAATGCGACTGTTTTTAGTCTTTGCTGTAATAAAAGCTTTACAAAAAGTAAAAAAATACATTACAACAGACTCTCTGGTACACTTAGAATTTATTTTGTGTTGTTTCAAACAAAAAATGATATTGTAATCTAACAGCCCCGGTTTGGCACATAATACACACGCAGAGCTGGCTCCTTACCTTCTTTTTCTCGATATCCAGTATTTTCCGTAATTAGTCAAATTTATTCCACACATCTGACTTCCCCTTTACCTCTTGAGCAACCAGTAAACAGTCCCTTTTTCAAGTTTATTAGTCACGTCCACTGCATCCATTATGGTGTTCAGAGTTTGTTATAACCAATTTAATGAAGTGACTATAATATGCTATAGGTCAGGCCCTATTGGTCACATGCATGCAATGTGTACATGTGTCACATAAAGAGAGCAAGGGTTAAGGGAATAGGGTATGTTTTTCCTAAACAAATGAGGGATTTCGGTAACATTAACATTTCTGTCAGAAATGGCTGTAATTATGTTGCAGCTTCAGCAACACGGACAACGAGATAAACACTGTTGACGTTCTGTGGTGGTCGCTGCAGCAGGGAGGAGAGAGAGACAACACTATAAACACTGTTGATGTTCTGTGGTGGTCGCTGCAGCAGGGAGGAGAGAGAGACAACGCGATAAACACTGTTGATGTTCTGTGGTGGTCGCTGCAGCAGGAAGGAGAGAGATACAACGGGTGCTAGTCACACAGTCACTCGCTGTCTTGTTTTTTTTAGCACAGCGCAGCAAGTCTGAGCCAGGCAGCACAATCAAATCAATTGCGGTCGGACTCCCTCTAGTCATTTGTGTTTCTTAATGATTTAATCATTCAGTCCATCTCAAGGATAGCAAAGCAGCAGCCACAGGGTGTATCCACCATAATACCAGTTAATTCATTATAAAACCATGAAGGGGATTGATAAATGCACTCTAGTCACCTAGTGTAGTTTTAGACTAGTACACTAACAGGACGTGTGAGCTGCCAAGAGACAGAAATAGGAGGATTGAGAGATCAGTTTGAAATGAGGCCGGAAAAGAGGTAAAGGCATCATGGATTGTGCACGTTGTTTTCACAAAAGCTTTAGGTCTAGGCAAATTAAGTAACCATCAAAGCATCAAACCATCTCTCTCTCTTTCTCTCTCTCTCTCTCACTCTCTCACTCTCTCTCTCTCTCTCTCTCTCTCTCTCTCTCTGCAGGTCATTCAATGATAGCTGTTTCCTCAGCAGTCCTCTGTGTTCAGAGCTGGCAGATGTCCAGTGGTACGGACACGACAAGGCCAAACCTGGAACCCTGGTCTGACCTACTGACCCTCAACACTGATCCTTACTGACTCAACCTCCAACATCTCAACTGATCCTTATAGCCCCCACCATACCTCTCCTCCAGTGCTGACTAGATTGGCTTTATCATGGGCAGGAAACCCTCATCCATTCCTCCCTTCATCCATCTTTCCCTTTATCAGTTTCTGTGTAAATTGGGCTTGGCTGAACTAGGGGTTCTAGGACCAACACGACTATTGCTGTGGAACAGCCAACCATAGCCTCCGATCCTGAACTCTGAGCGTGAACTCTGACCTTTAATCCCTGACCCTGAGTCTGCTCCAGTCTGAGCCCAAGGATAACCAGATATGGGCAAGGGAGGAGGAGGGGTAAACCCAGACTACACTCAGCCCACCAGGCCCTGTCTCATATTTACCCCTGACCCAAGTGTGCTGCCAGTGTGATCCCATGTGTTTTGGCTCATGTTCTGGACCTTTGTGTGTGTACGCTTGATCTGCTAGGTTCATTAATTTCATGTTTTATGTTTTAGTTTATTTCTCTATCCTTTTCTACAACAACAACAACAAAATGCGGGAGAGACTCGATTCACCCCTCTTTATGAAAACCTTCAGAATATTTTTCACTCTTCAGAAAAACTGCAGAGTGGATTATTAGAGAATTCTAGATTATCTGAAAGACTAGGCAAACATACAAACATTCCCAAAAATCCTAATCCCAATCCCAACTCCTATCCCACAACCAAAGATCCATCTGGCTGACCAATGGCACCAGTCCCATGGAAACACTGGGAACAGTGGTTTATCATAATAGGAATTACACCCCACAATACTAGGAGTCCTCAAAGGAACTGAAAGACTGATCAATTCTACTGGGATCCTGCTCAGCACGTCTACTGGGATGTCAGTAATCTGAACTGGTAGTGTACAACAGCCAGCCACACTGATCAACTAGTTTCTTGTACTGGGATGATCCACACTTCTACTGAGCAGTGAGCTCCTGGACTGGGATGTTTTGCCACACCTGTATACTGGGGGACTGTGGTCAGCTGTACTGGGAGACTATGGACAGACTGGGGGCCCTGCACAGCCAGATCAGAGATAGACGGGGACAGACTGTGCCACAGGCCACAGACACTTATTCAAGGTTTGGGCCCTGAAATGCCAAGCCACAATATGCAAGGAATCTCATTGAAAGCCAATGTCTTGAGTTTGTGATGGTTGAAACTGTAGCTATATGTGTAGCAGTTTTCAGGTTAAGACCACATATAGTTTGGGGTGTTTATTTCCAATCATATCTGCAGGCTTTCAGTGGTCTATTTCATCTGGATCAACCCCTTCGTTTCACTTCCTGGTAAGAAGTGAAAGCTGATTGGATGCTTAGGACTGTGTGTGTCTCCCACTCCTCTCTCTCTCTCTGGGGATGGGCATATGCTGTGGAGCTGATCGATCACACAGCTGCAGCGAAGGGCACTCCCCTCCTTCATAGTCGAGCTGCGCATATGATCAAATTGATGAGATGTTAAACACTCGAGGCGTTGTGATATCTGACTCTCTGCGTAGTCCTCTGTTAAAAATGGGAGGCAACCCATATTTAAGGACCAGTCTGTCTCTGTGACATCGATCTGTCTGTCCAACTCCACGATTGGTCATTGTCTCAGACACTAGGGTAGTATATTTGAGGGTAAACATTTAGATCAGGCATGAGGCCTGTAAACTCCAGTGGGTACTCTTTTGTACAGGTCACTATCTCAGGCTATATTCTCTCTGCCTAAAGTCTCTCCTATCACCAGTCAGAACACACACATCTTGTTTGTGGACACACACACTTTTCTCATCAGTGCCATCTATGGTGGTGCTTAAAGTCTGTACTGTAACCCAGCACTGAAAACAGCCACTCACTAAAATTACAAACCATATAACTACAAATCCCACAGGGCCCAGGTTCCTAGTCTAGCAGAGGAAGTGGCTGTGTTCGAGAGCATCAAAATGATATATCATGGGTACATTGTGACTGACTGACTGATCTACAAATAATAATAAGTTATTTATGATGCAAGGTGATTTGTAGCTAAGTCAGTCAGCAGTCACCTGCACTGTCGGCTGCAATGTCGAACAAGCCCAGTGTCTGCTATATAGAGAACCTGCTTCCCAGAGCCAAAAGAACATCAGGGAGAGGTATATACACCAATCAGAGCTGGATCTGCTATGTGGGGTGTTGACTATTGTAACTGTGTCAAGTATTCAATCTAAGTGTTGTTACCAGAGCACAACATACACAGTTGCACACTATGTATGAAGACTATAGGCCTACTATATAGAGAACCAGTTTTCATCTAGTTCTCCTCCTGGCTTTTTGATACATATAAGGGGATTAAAAACATCTGCATAACAACACATTTACGATGTAAAAGTAAATCCAGACTTTATATAAGAGTAACACACACATATCTAGAATATAAATAATGTCACCCCGGCACCAGAAGGGTGTTTATATCATTGTGCTTTTATTGTGCCCCGTTCAAGAGAGCTGGGAACTCAGAAATCTCCGACGTCGGACTTCAGTGCGTTCAAGACAACTAGGAACTCGGGAAAAAAACAAGCTCCAACTGGGAAAAATTGTTTTGAACGGTCATCCGGAATTCCAAGTCGCAAACTCGGGGATCATCCTAAAGCTCCGACTTCTCCAACCTGAAGATCACTGTCATGATTTGATCTCGTTTTATTATGAGTTCCCAGTTGTCTTGAAAGCACCATGTGTAGGTAATGTCATCAATGAACATCAATGAACTGACCTTGGTTTAGTAATGGAGGCCATCACCGTATCCCGCTGTAACACAGCTGT
This sequence comes from Oncorhynchus tshawytscha, assembly GCF_018296145.1. Lineage (NCBI taxonomy): Eukaryota > Metazoa > Chordata > Actinopteri > Salmoniformes > Salmonidae > Oncorhynchus > Oncorhynchus tshawytscha. Next base: position 29,769,327 of record NC_056447.1, on the reverse strand, counting down.
GACTCAAAGAGAACGTGTAGTTTCCATATAACTCGCTTACATAGACCAACTCTTGTCACAAACATATTCTTAAGCAGGTATTTTAAAGCACACCTTCTGGTTTTCTGCTGGGGAAAAGAAGCCTCTGCCCAACGTTGTTGTAATGCTGTATGTGTGGACAGTGTACAAAACCCCAAACAAAGCAAAGAATTGCAGTCATTCTCTCACACCTGCCTGTGCTTTGTAAAGGCTTATATTAAACAAACATCTGAAAACATTGTTTATATGTTGCACAAAAATCTGACCCCGTCAAATGAGTTGAACTTGCACCAAGCGGCATGGTGGACTGAATTGCCTTCAGTTTGAACGAGTGCCACACTGCAAAGTCCTGGTAAAAATGCTGTGTTTCTTCTGAACTTTGAACTCCTGTTGTTTACCTCTTTAGAACCACATCAGCTAGGCTAAGGCTCATTAGCCTGACCATTTCCCATGGATGAGATACCTCTGCTAGCTCACACCATTCCATGCATGCTCAAAAAAACAAAAATACTCCCCTTCTCCACTCACCTTTTCCTCCTAGACAGAGAAGCATTCTACATCCATGACAACACCCCCAAACCCCCAGTTTGACTTTTGACTCCTGGCCCCTCTGACCTTTGAACCCAATGTGGTGATGATGTGTGCTGTACCCTCTTCTAGGTCCCCTATGCCCATACTGTCTGTACTCCATAGAAACATAAACATTTTTATAGTTAAAGATGAACTCTTTTATCAACCTCTTTCCTGTACGTTCTACAGAGGGGCACTGTAAGCCTAAGTGGGGTTTGTAACATTCACTGTAAGCCTAAGTGGGGGTTTTAACATTCACTGTAAGCCTAAGTGGGGGTTTTAACATTCACTGTAAGCCTAAGTGGGGTTTTTAACATTCACTGTAAGCCTAAGTGGGGGTTTTAACATTCACTGTAAGCCTAAGTGGGGGTTTTAACATTCACAGTAAGCCTAAGTGGGGTTTTAACATTCACTGTAAGCCTAAGTGGGGTTTTAACATTCACAGTAAGCCTAAGTGGGGTTTTAACATAACCATGTTCCTTTTTATATGAACCAGTATTAGTTCTTTCTTTGGTTTTTGTTTCTAAGTTCTGACATAGTAAAAATTCCTTTCAGGTGCTATATGATGACCAGTTACCGCTTTGTCACGTAGGATATGGACTCTCCTCATTGTTGTCAATAGTTTTAATACGTTGTGCAGAGCAAAGACCATCCCTTTAGGCAGTAGGACACCCATCCACCAGACCATAGAGCATGTAACCTGATTTTATTGGTTCTCTTCAACTGTAACCTGATGAAAAAAAGGTGTTGTAGAAAAAAACTATGTGGAATTGACACAAAAAAATACTGAATTCCACAGTTAATTTATTCTTTTTTCTATTAAGACTTTGTATAGGAACTTTCCATTTTTCTAAATGGTGTTGTTGGCACCTGATGATGGATTGTCCAGATGAGAAGAATTGGTGGTTTTTCAGATTATGAAAATAAATTATTGCTGAATGTTCTCAAGATGGTTTCCTGGTGTCTTCTTCTCTGTGTAATCTGTTGTATGTTCCTTAAGGTTTAGCATGTCCCTCTCACACCTCAATAGCTCAAAGTGGCTTCCTCTCCACCTCTCCTTTCCTCTGTTCTGGTAACTTTGGACTGATGCAGTAAATACCTGGCTGGCTTCATTGTTTTACGTCAGATAGCGTAACGATTCTGCCTGCACTGACTGATAGGTCGGTTGAGGGACGAGCATATCATAGGAGTCTGTCTGAAGACAATAGGCTGGCCCGGCATGCACCATATTGCTTGAACATTTATCAGAGCAAATTAACGAGACGAAGCCACATTCAGATGGGAAAATAATTAGGAGGACACCACTGAAAAGAATACACTCCTGTACAACCCTCCACCCTGTGGTCTCCATGCTGACAGACCCAGTATTCAGACAGACCCACTCTGGGACCACATCTCTTTGAAACTGGGGATTGAAAATCCCTTCACATCAGAGAGGCAAACTCAGGCAAGTCCAACTGTTAGCCCCCCATTCTCTTTCCCGTGCCTTCTTTCTCTTACCCTTTGATGTTTTTTTATCCCATACTCTTCCTTTTCCATCTCCATTCTCTCCCCCCTACTTCCTCTCCCACTATACTCCCTCTCTCCTCTAAAAAATCCATATTTTCTCTGCTGGTGATCCCATAGCAGTGCTTTCAGAAACTGTTTCCTGTCTCACTTTATTTAGGAACCCTTTAGGAATGGTGTGTGCATGTTTGAAATAGTGTGTGTGTGCGCGTGTGTATGTGTGTGTGTGTGTGACTTTGCTTTGCTTAGTGGACATCAGGCAGTACTGAAATGGAACAGAACCGATTAAATTAATCATGTAACAATGAACTCAGGATTTGGGGCACCACGAGAGCGGTTGTTAAACATTTTTGATAAGCGTAGTAGAATGGTCCCACTTAAGTTCACTTTTCTAGATACTTTACTTAGGACAGCTAATCAGCCGTACCAGTGATTGTCCGGGAGGTGATGTTATTGTCTCTACCTCGTGTTGAGATTTCAGAGTTCGAACCACTCTGGACGTGAGCTGCAGCTCAACGCCTCTCTGGTCTCATATGTTAATTCTTAACCCCTCATTTTATACAGTTCTTCAAAAGGGGCGGTTCGTGAGGCCGACACACTCTCTGACCTCACTCAAGGGGGCGGTGACTACTCACTTGTGCAAAGTTATAGAAACAATTTCCTCTTATAGTTTCTAAGATCACATCCCTCTCTTAACAAGAACACTATCATAATTTTTCCACAACGTAGAGGATGGACACTTCACAGATATTTATTTTACTAGGCAAGTCAGTTAAGAACAAATTCTTATTTTCAATGATGGCCTAGGAACAGGGGGTTAACTGCCTGTTCAGGGGCAGAACAACAGATGTGTACCTTGTCAGCTCGGGGGTTTGAACTTGCAACCTTCCGGTTACTAGTCCAACACTCTAACCAACAGAATGACATTATTATTGTTTAGATCACCTCTGACCATTCCTCACATTCTATGTCAGAAGTATTGTTCCAGTATTTGCTTTACAACGTTTAAAAGTTTCGATGGGAAAATGTCTGTGTAGACAAAGGCACGTTCCTGTGGGAACATTGGAGAGGGATGTTCTCTCCTTGAGAGTGTGTGCTGTCACCCTCTGCGGGTTAGAGGCTGAAGTTATTTATTGCCAAGCTGATCTGACCTATTCAGATCCTCACAGGACAGTCATGACAGGGTGATCAGGACAGTCTAGGATAATGTTAGCTCTCCTCACCACTTGCTTACTGAATGTCACTGAGAGCTGTGCCTGTTGCACACCGATGACCTTGCTGGCCACCTTAACTAGTCTCTCTAACTTATTTTTGTTGTAAACATTAAGATTGCAAAACCAGGCCAACATCGAGAACATCAACACAGATTCAATAAAACTCCTGTAAAACAGTGTCATCATTGTTTTTGCTGACATTAAAAGCAGCTACTGTCCCTTTTTACAGATGGCATCAGTTCTCCTCAAACGTCAACTTGTTGTCCAGCACTGTTCCCAGGTACTTGTAGGTATTGACCAGGTCAATGTAATTTCCCATGACCACAGTGGGTGTGGGGTTCAGTGGCTGCCTTCTAAAGTCAATGGCCATTTCTTTAGTTTTGGAGACATTCAGTTGGAGGAACCAGTTCTCACGCCATGACACAAAGTCATCTACCACAGGCCCATGCTCAGACTCTCCATCCTGTAGGAGACTGACGATGACAGAGTCATCTACCACAGGCCCATGCTCAGACTCTCCATCCTGTAGTAGAATGACGATGACAGAGTCATCAGCAAACTTGATGATGTGCCTGTTTTCATATTCGCTACGACAGTCATTAGTGTATAGTATGTACAGGAAAGGAGAGAGCACACAACCTTGTGGGGATCCGGTGGAGGAGCAGAGCTGCTTTGACATAACGCCACTTGTTGGGACCGGTCAGTAAGGAAGTCCACTATCCAGCCCACAATGCTCACGTCCAGTTTGAAGTGGGAGAGCAGCTTCTCTGCTAGTATATGTGATTGGATTGTATTGAAGGTCGACGATAAGTCGATGAACAGAAGCCTCGCATGGGTTTTTGGGCCCTCCAGGTGTTTGTAGAGGAAGTTGAGTAGGGTTAGAGTGGCGTCCTCGACCCCCCCCAGTAAGCAAACTGCAGGGGGTCCAGGGAATTCTCAACCTTACGTAGAACATCTTTCTTGATAAGCTTCTCGAATGATTTCATCACCAAGGATGTCAGTGCCACTGGCCTAGTCATTTAGCACCTTGCGGTATTTGCTTTTTGCCACAGGAACAACAGTAGCATGCTTCCAGAGTTTAGGTACCTTCTGCAGCTCGAGTGACAGAATGAAAATGTGATGAAAAATGACACTAAGTTGTTGACTTAAGTACCTGTCCACCAACGTTGTCTGGTCCTGGGCTCTTTTTAACTTTTGTCGGTCTGAATTGGCTGATGACACTCTGGATGCTAAATTCCATTCTGGGAGTAACAATTGTCCCCACACGCACCTCAGTAATTTCTCCACTAAAATTCTGATTGTCAAATCTGAGATTAAAACCATTTAGCTCATCAGCCAGTCCTTTGTTTGAGTTAAAATCATCAACCTGTATGATCTTGTTTCCCTTGTAGCCCGCCCAACCATAGTTCCCATTCCATTACAGGCAGCCCTAAGATTGTTGCTACTGAGTTCACCCTAACTTTTCTCCTCATATTTCAGTTTAGCTTTCTTGATTTCTGGTCTCACCTTAATTCCAGGTTCCCTTTTTGCAGTCACATTGCCCTCATAGAAAGCAGTATTATTTTTACACAATAAGCTCTTCAATGACTTGGTAACCCAAAGCTTGTTTTTGGTATAGATAGTAACATTTTTGCTAGGGATCACTGTATTTTCACAGAAGGAAATATAACTGCAAACCACATCAGCGAGTTCATCTATATTGACACTAGAGTCTTGACACACAGCCCAATCTGCGCAGTCAAAACAGCCTTATAATGCCAGATTGCTTTCATTGTTCCAAACCTTCACTTCCCGCTTTGGCGCTTTCTCCCTCTTCAACACAGTCCTGTCAAGAGGCAGAATATGCACTGTGTTGTGGTCAGATGAGCCGAGCAGGGCTCTCGCTATAGACTTCTGGCACCTCTGATGGAGCCATAACACAGGGTCTTGTTGAGGCTTGTTGGGAAAGTGAAATATTTATAGATGATTTCAGAGTTTTCTTCATGTTACAGTGATTAAAATCACCTAACATAATATTGGGGCATAGGGAGACACCGAATGCAGTTTCTGTGTGACAGTATACATAAGATCAGCAGCGTTCTTCGCATTGGCCTTTGGGTGAATGTAAATGACCGTGATAAATATTTGGGGAAACTCTCTTGGGAGATAGAAAGGTCTTAACGACACTGACAGAAGTTCAATATTAGGTAGACTCGAGCTGTGTTCGAATATCCATACTAACATACTGTATACTACATACTTAATGAGTATATACTACATACTATTAGTTAATTTTAGTATACTGTATACTTGTATCCTTTCAGTTAATGCTGTTGCTATGCAACCTCATGCTAGCTTGTTAGCATAGCAAATTATTGGCTAAACATTTTACGATTTTGGGTGTGTTCGTAAATTAATTCTGGAGTGCCAGAGTGAGCAAATCCAGATCGTTGTCAGATTGTCCGTTCGTAAATTCAGAGCGCTTCGCTCTCGGAGCATACACTGGATGCTCTGGCCGAGGAGTAGTGTTGATCTGAGCATTCTGACCTCGCAACGGCAGTCACGCACCCAAGCTAACTGGTTCAGAGCGTTGGGCCAGTAACCAAAAGGTTGCTGGCTCGAATCCCCGAACTGACAAGGTAAAAATATGTCATTCTGCCCCTGAGCAAGGCAGTTAACTCACTGTTCCCCATTCACTTAGGTTGGAGTCATTAAAACTCGTTTTTCAACCACTCCACAAATTTCTTGTTAACAAATTATAGTTTTGGCAAGTTGGTTGAGGACATCTACCTTGGGCATGACACAAGTAATTTTCCCAACAATTGTTTACAGACATACACTAAGTTGACTGTGCCTTTAAACAGCTTGGAAAATTCCAGAAAATTATGTCATGGATTTAGAAGCTTCTGATAGGCTAATTGACATAATTTGAGTCAATTGGAGGTGTACCTGTGGATGTATTTCAAGGTCTACCTTCAAACTCAGTGCCTCGTTGCTTGACATCATGGGAAAATCCACCCAAAAATCAGCCAAGACCTCAGAAAAACAATTGTAGACCTCCATAAGTCTGGATCTTCCTTGGGAGCAATTTCCAAATGCCTGAAGGTACCACGTTCATCTGTACAAACAACAGTACGCAAGTATAAACACCATTCTGTCTCCACGCGTTCTGTCTCCTAGAGATGAATGTACTGTGGTGCGAAAAGTGCAAATAAATCCCAGAACAACAGCAAAGGACCTTGGGAAGATGCTGGAGGAAACAGGTACAAAAGTATCAATATCCACAGTAAAACGAGTCCTATATCGACATAACCTGAAAGGCCGCTCAGCAAGGAAGAAGCCACTGCTCCAAAACCGCCATAAAAAAGCCAGACTACGGTTTGCAAGTGCATATGTTGTCAAAGATCATACTTTTGGAGAAATGTCCTCTGGTCTGATGAAACAAAAATAAAACTGTTTGGCCATAATGACCATCGTTATGTTTGGAGGAAAAAGGGGGAAGCTTGCAAGCCGAAGAACACCATCTCAACCGTGAAGCACGGGGGTGGCAGCATCATGTTGTGGGGGTGCTTTGCTACAGGAGGGACTGGTGCACTTCACAAAATGATGGCATCATGAGGCAGGAAAAAATTATGTGGATATATTGAATTAACATCTCAAGACATCAGTAAGGAAGTTAAAGCTTTGACGCAAATGGTCTTCCAAATGGACAATGACCCCAAGCATACTTCCAAAGTTGTGGCAAAATGGCTTAAGGACAACAAAGCCAAGTGGCCATCACAAAGCCCTGACCTCAATCCTATAGAACATTTGTGGGCAGAACTGAAAATACGTGTGAGAGCAAGGAGTCCTACTGAGTCAGGTCACTTACACCAGCTCTGTCAGGAGGAATGGGCCAAAATTCACCCAACTTATTGTGGAAAGCTTGTGGAAGGCTAGCCAAAACTTTTGACCCAAGTTAAACAATTTAAAGGCAATGCTACCAAATACTAATTGAGTGTATGTAAACTTCTGACCCACTGGGAATGTGATGAAAGAAATAAAAGCTGAAATAAATCATTCTCTCTACTATTTTTCTATTATTTCACATTCTTAAAATAAAGTGGTGATCCTAACTGACCTAAGACAGGGAGTTTTTACTTGGATTAAATGTCAGGAATTGTGAAAATCTGAGTTTAAATGTATTTGGCTAAAGTGTATGTAAACTTCCAACTTCAACTGTACTTAAGTATCAAATGTAAAAGTAAAAATCATTTCAAATTCCCTATATAAGCACCATTATCTTGCTTTTTTAATTCCCAGATAGCCAGGAGCACACTCCAACACTCAGACATCATTTACAAAAGAACCATGTTTCGTGAGTCCTCCAGATCAGAGGCAGTAGGGATGACCAGGGATGTTCTCTTGATAAGTGCGTGAATTGGACCATTTTCCTGTCCTGCTAAGCGTTCAAAATGTAACAAGTACTTTTGGGTGTCAGGGAACATGTTTGGAGTAAAAAGTACATTATTGTCTTTAGGAATGTAGTCAATTAAAAGTAAAAGTTGTAAAAAATATAAATAGTAAAGTACAGATACCCCCAAAAAACGACTTTCTTTTTTCTCTAGGGGTGGATCAGCTTAATATAGCGGAAAGATTGTTGCTTCCATCAATGTAATTGTCTGCATCATTTCCAATCCTCCATATCTTTTTATGGTAAATATATATATCCATATACATACACATAAATACACATATGCATACATATATACATACATATACCTACTGTATATAGATATACATACTTTATTTTAGAATATACTTTTATTATTCCCCGCAAACCCTACCATCCTTCCCCCAATTGGAGTAAACTAACAAACAATAACACTTAGGCTTCTACCTTCAGTTTATACAATCATCATACATTCTACCTTCAGTTTACACAATCTATTTTACAATAGTAATATTTTGTTTGTTTTTATTCCATCCTCTGTTTCTGATGTCCATCCAGTTTGATTTCTATTTGTAACTGTGCTATTTCACAAAATTCCTGAACCTATATACATTTTACAGACCTGTATGTTTTACATTGGTTATCTTGTTATTAGTCCCACCCTTCAGCTCCATTCAACCCCTCCCATCTCTCTCTCAACACCATCCATTTTGGATTTCTATTTGCCATATATTTTTCAACTGTTCTGTGATGCTTCACAAAAGTACTGAACATTTCTATTCTCATAGCTTCTACAGATTTTTAATTAAAAATAAACATTTTTGCTAAAATAATTATTATATTATTGATTGATTGACTATGGCTTTTCAAATCACCCAGTATTGCTATCTGCAACATTAGTTCTAGGCAAACGTTGCAATTCTTCAGCCATTCCTGGACCTGTGACCAAAAACAAGCTACATATGGACAATACCAAAATAAATGATCTAATGACTCTGCCTCCTCACAGCAAAATCTGCAGAGCTGGGAAGATTGTATCCCCCAAATATAACCTTCTATTGGTTGCAATAATTTTGTATAGTAATTTAAATTGAAAAATTAAAAATGTATAGTATGGCGTTGTTCTGCGTATCAATTCATAAACCATGTGCCATGGAATGGGTACATCGAAAATCTCTTCCCAACTATTTTGTATATGGCACAGCTGTCAGTTTTTTGGTCATTAAATGAAATTGGTATATGTTTTTAATTATCACACTTTTCTTTACCCATTTATGTTCTTTAGTGCAGGGCCGACATACAAGTTCCTTACTTTTTCCCCCTTCCATTTTTGTGGTAATGCTGCAATTAATTGATTGTAATTTTGGGTAGAGCAGACATTTCCATATATCTGTGTTAGCTGCTGTCACACCCTGACCATAGTTTGCTTTGTATGTTTCTATGTTTTGGTTGGTCAGGGTGTGAGTTGAGTGGGCATTCTATGTTACATGTCTAGTTTGTCTAGTTCTATGTTTGGCCTGATATGGTTCTCAATCAGAGGCAGGTGTTCGTCATTGTCTCTGATTGGGAACCATATTTAGGTAGCCTGTTTGGTGTTGGGTTTGGTGGGTGATTGTCCTTGTTCTGTCTCTGTGTTACTTTGCACCAGTATTAGGCTGTTTCGGTTTTCGTGTTACGTTTTTGTATTTTGATTCGTGTTTACTTTGTTTGATTAAACATGTATGCAATAGCCACGCCGCATTTTGGTCTGACTCTCTTTCACCAGAAGAAAGCCGTTACAGCTGCATGTGTGACATAATTCCTATTTATGATATCGTTCACTAAAATTATACCTTTTTTAAAAATTTCTTCGAAAAAAAAGTATAGTATATACTATATATATATATTTTAACCACACTATTTGTATTATTTTTCTGTCTTTTCAGGTGGATTAAACTGAAATTGCAACCAACTTTCTAAGGCTTGTTTAAAAAATGATGATATTGTGGAGATTATTTCCTTTTCAAATAACCGAAAGTGAGCAGCTGTAACCTGAATAGAGGGGAAAAGGCCTTTCTTGAACATAGGATGAGACATTCCTACCAATTTACTGGAGAACCAGTTTGAGTATAACTTTGATTTAAGTATAACTTTTGTATGACTGATGCCTTTAGTGAGAGGTCTAATGCTTTAATATTTAATTTTGTCTGACTTGCCATTCCAAATCAAATTGAATATTTTTTGTTCATATAATTTAAAAAGCAGGTCACTAGGTGTAGGCAAAAACATAAGCATATAGGTAAACTGTGATATGACTAAAGAGTTAATCAGGGTGATTTTTCCACAAATAGGCAGGTATTTTCCTTTCCATGGTAGCAAGATCTTATCTATTTTTGCTAACTTTCTATAAAAATGTATTGGAGTGAGAATCTTTCTTTTGGGATTTGTATACAGAGTATGTCCACATCTCCGGTCAGACCATTTAATTGGTCAACTACACAGTAATGTAAAATTAGCATTTTTTTAGTGATCCAATACGTAATATAGTATTGGAGTATCTTGTTGCATGTCTGATAATCTACCATTTATATAGGATTTTCCCAGCCTTAATACTTCTACAGGTATGCCATCCAGCCCTGGAGTTTTCCCAGCCTTAATACTTCTACAGGTATGCCATCCAGCCCTGGAGTTTTCCCAGCCTTAATACTTCTACAGGTATGCCATCCAGCCCTGGAGTTTTCCCAGCCTTTTCTACAGGTATGCCATCCAGCCCTGGAGTTTTCCCAGCCTTAATACTTCTACAGGTATGCCATCCAGCCCTGGAGTTTTCCCAGCCTTAATACTTTTATGCCATCCAGCCCTGGAGTTTTCCCAGCCTTAATACTTCTACAGGTATGCCATCCAGCCCTGGAGTTTTCCCAGCCTTAATACTTCTACAGGTATGCCATCCAGCCCTGGAGTTTTCCCAGCCTTAATACTTCTACAGGTATGCCATCCAGCCCTGGAGTTTTCCCAGCCTTAATACTTCTACAGGTATGCCATCCAGCCCTGGAGTTTTCCCAGCCTTAATACTTCTACAGGTATGCCATCCAGCCCTGGAGTTTTCCCAGCCTTAATACTTCTACAGGTATGCCATCCAGCCCTGGAGTTTTCCCAGCCTTAATACTTCTACAGGTATGCCATCCAGCCCTGGAGTTTTCCCAGCCTTAATACTTCTACAGGTATGCCATCCAGCCCTGGAGTTTTCCCAGCCTTAATACTTCTACAGGTATGCCATCCAGCCCTGGAGTTTTCCCAGCCTTAAAGGTATGCCATTGGAGTTTTCCCAGCCTTAATACTTCTACAGGTATGCCATCCAGCCCTGGAGTTTTCCCAGCCTTAATACTTCTACAGGTATGCCATCCAGCCCTGGAGTTTTCCCAGCCTTAAAGGCTTTAATTGCATCAAGAGGTTCCGCCTCTGTAATTTGGCCTTCACATGAGTCTTATTATTAGGGAAAAAATCCATACAAATATCTTCGGTTAGTGGAGAATATCTTCAGTGTGGATGGGGAATAGCATACATTAACCCTGGTTGATGTACATGTCAGAGCCTCTTCAGTGTGGATGGGGTATAGCATACATTAACCCTGGTTGTTGTACATGTCAGAGCCTCTTCAGTGTGGATGGGGAATAGCATACATTAACCCTGGTTGATGTACATGTCAGAGCCTCTTCAGTGTGGATGGGGAATAGCATACATTAACCCTGGTTGATGTACATGTCAGAGCCTCTTCAGTGTGGATGGGGAATAGCATACATTAACCCTGGTTGATGTACATGTCAGAGCCTCTTCAGTGTGGATGGGGTATAGCATACATTAACCCTGGTTGATGTACATGTCAGAGCCTCTTCAGTGTGGATGGGGTATAGCATACATTAACCCTGGTTGATGTACATGTCAGAGCCTCTTCAATGTGGATTGGGTATAGCATACATTATCCCTGGTTGATGTACATGTCGGAGCCTCTTCAATGTGGATTGGGTATAGCATACATTATCCCTGGTTGATGTACATGTCAGAGCCTCTTCAGTGTGGATGGGGAATAGCATACATTAACCCTGGTTGATGTACATGTCAGAGCCTCTTCAGTGTGGATGGGGAATAGCATACGTTTTCAACAACAAAGACTGCACTTCCAGGTTGTGTTCTTTACTCTGTTGAACTCTTTTGTCTTCAATCCTGAGCACAGCACATTGAACCATCGTTGGCATGCAAAACATTCAATCAAAACAAAGTGTAACACGTTATAAATCATATTAAACATCAATGCAGAATGACGAATTAGCCATCCATTGTGTTATATCATAAATTGTCTTACATGCCATCAGTGTTTGTCAAAAGATTATACACATGTTAAATAAAATTACTAACCCAGTCAGTCTTTGAGCCACATCCAGGTTCTTTATCAGTGGCACATATGAAGCAGTTGTTGGCTTTGTTGAACTCTGAAATCATAACCATGAACTGAACATACGGCTGTCCCACACAACTACATAAAAATAAAGAATTTACATTTACTTTGAATTTAATGTCATTACATACCAGACATTTTTAGTACATCCTCAACCATTTCCTTTTGCAGTTTCGCCATGTGTTTTTGAAGGTTCCATATCAATTTGAGAGGGGATGTTGGGGAAGCAACTTCCTTGGCCATCTACACCAAAAAATAAAATATAGTTTTTGACCTAATTGTCACATAACAGCTAACCATTCATTATTGAAAATACAACTATCAAACCTGCATTACAAAGACCCCGCAGCTGAAGGTGTCCTGCTGCATGGTGTGAGTCATTTCCCCTCCTTTACACTTTATGTCCACGCAGTCGTCTTTTCCATGGCAGGATCTTCTCATTTTGAAGTATTCTCTTTTTTATGTAAACATAATGGAATTGTGATTAGTTAAAGGCAAATGAATACACAAGCCAAATGTGTATGCTGTTTTCCTTATCACTATAACCTAGTAGGAATTTATAAGTAGAGGTCATTTCCTTCATGCCCCATTCTACACACAGCCTAAATTATAGTCACTGAACCATTTACAGGACACTAATAAAAGTAGCATATAGGATCCAACCCTATTACAGAGTGAATAAATGTAGAGCGTCTGTAGACTTTAAGAAAAAAATATTACGTAACAGTTTCATCAGTACGTGCTTAAAGAAAGTCATATCACAAAGATCCCAGATGACAGTGCCCACCAAATCTATGACAATAGAGAATGAATTGTATGCACCAAAGTGTGTTTGTCAAAATAATATCTGAAAATGTCAGTTGTTGAACATAATACTTCTATTTACAATAGCAATTTATGATATATGCAGTTGAGGAATATTCCATGTACCAACACTACATGTAAGATGGACCTAAGATATTCCCACATAGAGTATATTCTTATTTTTTATTTCACCTTTATTCAACCAGGTAAGCCAGTTGAGAACAAGTTCTCATTTACAACTGCGACCTGGCGAAGACAAAGCAAAGCAGTGTGACACAAACAACAACACAGTTACACATGGAATAAACAAACTTACAGTCAATAACACAATACAAAAGTCTATATACAGTGTGTGCAAATGAAGTAAGATGAGGGAGGTAAGGCAATAAATAGGCCGAAGTGGCGAAATAATTACACTGTCGTGCAAAGGAGTAAAAAATTATAAAAAATATAAATAAAATAGATAACAATATGGTGATGAGGTAGTTGGATGGGCTATTTACAGATGGGCTATGTACAGGTGCAATGATCTGTAAGCTGCTCTGATAGCTGATGCTTAAAAATAGTTAGGGAGATATGAGTCTCCAGCTTCAGTGATTTTTGCAATTCGTTCCAGTCATTGGTCACCATAGCATCTCCCACCTGTAGCACACGCTCCAGCAGGTATATCTCTCTAGTCACCCCCAAAACCAATTCTTTCTTTGGCCACCTCTCCTTCCAGTTCTCTGCTGCCAATGACTGGAACGAACTACAAAAATCTCTGAAACTGGAAACACTTATCTCCCTCACTAGCTTTAAGCACCAACTGTCAAAGCAGAGCAGCTCACAGATTACTGCACCTGTACATAGCCCACCTATAATTTAGCCCAAACAACTACCTCTTTCCCTACTGTATTTAATTTATTTATTTATTTTGCTCCTTTGCACCCCATTATTTTTTATTTCTACTTTGCACATTCTTCCATTGCAAATCTACCATTCCAGTGTTTTACTTGCTATATTGTATTTACTTTGCCACCATGGCCTTTTTTTGCCTTTACCTCCCTTATCTCACCTCATTTGCTCACATCGTATATAGACTTGTTTATACTGTATTATTGACTGTATGTTTGTTTTACTCCATGTGTAACTCTGTGTTGTTGTATGTGTCGAACTGCTTTGCTTTATCTTGGCCAGGTCGCAATTGTAAATGAGAACTTGTTCTCAACTTGCCTACCTGGTTAAATAAAGGTGAAATAAATAAATAAAATTGGCAGCAGAGAACTGGAAGGAAAGGCGGCCAAAGAGGAATTGGCTTTGGGGGTGACCAGTGAAATATACTTGCTGGAGCGTGTGCTACGAGTGGGTGCTGCTATGGTGACCAGTGAGCTGAGATAAGGTGGGCCTTTACCTAGCATGGACTTATAGATGACCTGGAGCCAGTGGGTTTGGCGACGAATATGAAGCGAGGGCTAGCCAACAAGAGCATACAGGTCGCAGTGGTGGATAGTATATGGGGCTTTGGTGACAAAACGGATGGCAATGTGATAGATTGCATTCAATTTGCTGAGTAGAGTGTTGGAGGCTATTTTGTAAATGACATCGCCGAAGTCAAGGATAGGTAGGATAGTCAGTTTTACAAGGGTATGTTTGGCAGCATGAGTGAAGGATGCTTTGTTGCAAAATAGGACGCCAATTCTAGATTTAACTTTGGATTTGAGATGTTTGATGTGAGTCTGGAAGGAGAGTTTACAGTCTAACCAGACACCTAGGTATTTGTAGTTGTCCACATATTCTAAATCAGAGCCGTCCAGAGTAGTGATGTTGGACAGGCGGGCAGGTGCAGGCAGCGATCTGTTGAAGAGCATGCATCTAGCTTTACTTGTATTCAAGAGCAATTGGAGGCCACGGAAAGAGAGTTGTAGGGCATTGAAGCTCGCCTGGAGGGTTGTTAACCTCTCTGCGCACCGAACCCGTTATTTGTTGTTTGTATCCTATCCGGGCCTCTTGTTGGGAGTGTAGACTGCTTTTCCGGAGGTTGCTGTCTTCGGCTTCCACGGCTCGTGACATGCGACCATCGTTGATGGTCTTGCTCCTCTTGCTGTGCTCCTTCGACTCCGCTATCAGATGGGGGAGCTCCGGGCTTTCTCTCTCCAGTTTCCTGTAAAAATTAAACTGTGGTGTTAAATAGTTTCAACTGTAAGTTCCCTTGCCCCAATGGGGTGTAAACTAGAATGCTAGCTTCTCTCATTCTTTGTCCAAATTCTTCACTTCTGCTTTTCTGTAATGTTGTAACTACTGAGTTGACAAAAAAAAGTGTTTCTCTTCCCCTTTTTCTAAACTATGTTGGCTGTTTGAATGGTCCCTTTTTGTGATGAGGGGAAAGAATATAATATAATTGGCTTTAAAGTTCCAAACCCTCACTGGTTTGAACGGTGTCAGCATTTTTAAAAATGTTGTATTCTTTGGAACTTAACATGAATTGTGGGATTCTGAGTACTTTATAGGTAGAGGACATTGTACAGTACAAGGCTATGTCAATAACTCAATTTAGACAAAAATGTAGATAGATCCTTATACTGTAGACTCAAGCTTTCATAGTAGCTCCTCTCCCTTCTTGTCTTGAAGCTTGGTCCAGTAGTAGCTCCTCTCTCTCGTCTTGAAGCTAGGTCCAGTAATAGCTCCTCTCTCTCATCTTGAAGCTAAGTCCATTAATAGCTCCTCTCTCCTTGTCTTGAAGCTAGGTCCAGTAGTTGTTCCTCTCTCTCGTCTTGAAGCTAGGTCCATTAATAGCTCCTCTCTCCTTGTCTTGAAGCTAGGTCCAGTAGTAGCTCCTCTCTCTCGTCTTGAAGCTAGGTCCAGTAGTTGTTCCTCTCTCTCATCTTGAAGCTAAGTCCATTAATAGCTCCTCTCTCCTTGTCTTGAAGCTAGGTCCAGTAGTTGTTCCTCTCTCTCGTCTTGAAGCTAGGTCCATTAATAGCTCCTCTCTCCTTGTCTTGAAGCTAGGTCCAGTAGTTGTTCCTCTCTCTCGTCTTGAAGCTAGGTCCATTAATAGCTCCTCTCTCCTTGTCTTGAAGCTAGGTCCAGTAGTTGTTCCTCTCTCTCGTCTTGAAGCTAGGTCCATTAATAGCTCCTCTCTCCTTGTCTTGAAGCTAGGTCCAGTAGTTGTTCCTCTCTCTCGTCTTGAAGCTAGGTCCAGTAGTAGCTACTCTCTTTCTTGTCAATAAGCTAGGTCAACTGGCTGCTAATCTCCCTGTGCTGATGCTGTGTTGACTGGTGGTTTTGGATCATATCAGCATAAAGCTGGTGGGAAACAAGGAAGAAGGTAAAGGTGACCTCTGCCACTGACAGGCACTCACCAGGTTTGTTGTCACTCCTGTTATCTCACACACACACTTTTGCTGAGCCCTGTGGGAGTGACAATCTGCGAGACAAAAAGCAGGACAGACAGAAGTACTTACCTGGACAGTCACACGATGGGATGTTTGGTGGTAATAATAAAGAGGTTTTGTGAGAGGACTATTAGAGGAAATTAAATTAATCAAGGACACAGTGTAGTATTGCTTCTCAGTAAACGGTACCCACTGGGCGCAGACGTAATTTCAACCTTCAGTTTTTATTTACATTTGGTTGAGATGTCAACTAGCGTGAATTCAACTTGAAATCAACAAAAAATGTCAACATGTCATTGGATTTAGGTTAAATGTTGGGTGAAAAAAAAACAATTCTCTTACTTTTTGCAAATCCAATCAGTTTTCCACATTGATTCAACATCATCAGATATATTTACTGTTGTTGAAATGCAGTGGAATCAACATTGATGCAACTAGTTTTTGCCAAGTGGGTATTAGCTTTGTCATGAGAAGTATTTTAAAGGAGCAATAAAGTTCATCAGAGTGTAAACAAAAAAACAGAATAAATTAACAGTTCATTTCTGATGTGCCGTTTTATGGGCTCTTAACCAACCGTGCTATTTTGTGTTTTTTCACGTACATAATGTTGCTGCTACCATCTCTTATGACCGAAAAGAGCTTCTAGAAATCAGAACAGCGATTACTCACCTTGAACTGGACAAAGAATCTCTCTTTAATGAGTCAGGTCGAGAACAATTTACTCCAGACACCCGAACAGGCCCTCATCCCTGTCCTTTGCAGGAAAAAGAGACGGAAAAGATTTTGCAGAAGATCGGGGTGCCTTGTGAGGATCCGCCGACTGCATTTTTGGTTGAGGGCTTGTAAGTAAGAATTTCACAGTAAGGTCTACACATTGTATTCGGCAGATGTGACAAATAACATTTTATTTGATTTTGTGTTGACAGAATCCTGTAACCTACTGTATGTATAAGCCTGATTCCATTGTGGTCCCCTTTCCCTAACATTTTGGTGTTGCAGATCTAAAAGAATGGGATAGGTGATGACTCCATGTGCTTTTCTAATAGGCCAAGTAAGGCATCCTCCATATTGCTTACATCCTTCCAGTCCTGTCAAACTTGTGCACACTGAAGGGGTAGGAGCTAACTGCCAAACTGGAACTAGGCCTTGTTTGAGTTTCTCATGGCTTACTATTTTCCTCAACCCACATAGAGGCCAGCATGCATGTGTTTATACAACAAACCCTGGTTCATCAGATTTGCAGTCAGAACATAAACAATCTGTTAAGTCAGAGCTGGGGAAAACAGCAGCACTCCATCAGCAGAGACATTAAGCATATTTTTCAGAACTTCTCAAGATGATAAAAAAAAAGATAAATAACAATGTTATGGATTAAATCCATACCGAGTTTAATATGAAAGCTCCTTTACTTATATCATTTTGTCAGTATCTTCACAGATGATCCATGACCAACTGTAAACCCAGGATAAAGAGGTTCAGTGAATGTGGTCTGGACTCTGTGGAGGAGAGTCATTGTGTCAGAAACGTTGTAGAAGGACAGAGTTCCTGCCGTGTGGTCCAGGTACACGCCAACTCTGGAGGAGCAGGGGACAGTGATAACAGTTGTAGAGCAATTGTGCATGAAAGTACAGCTAGAGGTTGAGCAGTATAAACTCAGCGACTGATCATTCCGTCCAAATGCAGCGACGCCATTCCATTGGTCTCCTTTCCTGATGATTCCTTTATATGAGACGGCTACATTAACAGAATCCCCACTCCACTCTACCTCCCAGTAGCTGGCTCTAGACAGACCCTCTCTACACAGCACCTGGACGAAGTAGGTAAATCTGTCTGAATGGTGAAGGTAGGGCTGGGCCTTTCCATTATTTGTCACCTTCCTGTTTCCCTCAGACAGACACAGGCACTCTTGAGCTGAGTTAGGATCCAATGTGAGCGGTAAGGAATCTAAGAAAATGTCAAAACAAAGTTGAAAATGCAGACGTAATAGTGTGTGCATGCATGGGCATATGGAATTGGGCGTTTCAAACTCACATTTCAAGAACTCTTCTCTGATCCTGGGTTCGGGGAGTGGAACATCATGAAGATTTGTTGCTGTGGATAACAGAGATAATCAAATATAGCTGATCCACTCTGATCATCATGGCCCTGGGCACACTCAACAACAGTTATGTTAAAACGTTTGTGCACTTACCCAGATTGACTAGATAGTGTTGTTTTTCCCGTAGAATCTCATAAAAGGCTGCTTTCACCTTAGAGCCTCCTGAGTGTAGGGCCTCGTACAGCAGTCTCATCTGTTCCTGGCTGGGCCTGGCATCACGGATAGTATTATACATCTCTTTATGAAGCATGCATCTCTGAAGCAGTTCATCTGCTATAGGCATCACCATGGTTACCCTCTGAATGAGCTCAGACCTTTGCTCATCCACAAACTGGACACCTTCAGTTGGGGAGAGAGAGAGAGAGCGAGGTAAAGTTATCATGACAATAATATCACCATCTTTCAATCTGCCTCTAGATTTTTATAGTACCAGTCAAAAGTTTGGACAATGGGTTTTTCATTATTTTGATGATTTTCTACATTCTAGAATAATAGAGAAGACATCAAAACTATGAAATAACACATGGAATCATGTAGCAACCAAATAAGTGTTAAACATATATTTAATATTTCAGATTCTTTAAAGTAGCCACCCTTTGCCTTAGTGACAGTTTTGCACACTTTCTCTCAACCAGCTTCATGAGGTAGTCACCTGGAAACCATTTCAATTAACAGGTGTGCCTTGTTAAAAGTTCATTTGTGGAATTTCTTTCCTTAATGTATTTGAGGCAATCAGTCGTGTTGTGACAAGGTAGGGGTGGTATACAGAAGATAGCCCTATTTGGTAAAAGACCAAGTCCGTATTATGGCAAGAACAGCTCAAATAAGCAAAGTGAAATGATAGTCTATCATTCATTTAAGACATGAAGGTCAGTCAATGTGGAACATTTCAAGAACTTTAAATGCTTCACAGAGTTCAAGTAACAGACTCATCTCAACATCAACTGTTAAGAGGAGACTGCGTGAATCAGGCCTTCAAGGTCGAATTGCTGCAAAGAAACCACTACTAGTAAAAAATAAAGAAAAACCCTTGAATGAGTAGGTGTCCAAACATTTGAATGGTACTGTATATGAATTGATAAATCATCATTACCATAAAGGTGACCTAAAATCTAATATAATTTAATATTGAGTTGGCCCCAAAAGCAACATTACCATATTCCTCTGTACTTATGGTCGCTGGCATCAGCACTAGAATGGTATGAAAGAGTGCCAACGAGAGAGAGATTTCATGAAACATGTCATGTTAAAGATGCAATATAGAAAGTCTGACAAGCTAAAACATTGTTCTCACATTTACTGTTCAAAATCAAATTACACGATCATACCATATGATTTACTCTCTTGCCAGATAAAGCAACATAATCTTTATGTACAAACATTTCCAAATAACGATAAGATATAACGCTGTACTTTTGCTGTTTGTGTGTGAAGTCCTACCTTTCCCAGGTATCTTGGCCATTTCCTCCTTGAATATAACCTCCAGTCGCTGTTTAAGTGCAGATATTGATTTCTTTAAATCCTCAAATGAGATTTGGATGACAGTGATGCTGGGTAAGTCCTCAGATCCAGGAGGGACACAGACAGACTGGAAACTCTACAGACACAGATCAGAAAGCAAGAAAAAGATTATCAACGTGGGCAAGACAAAAGAGCTGATCGTGGACTACAGGAAACGGAGGGCCAAACGCCCCCATTCACATCAACAGGGCTGTAGTGGAACGGATTGAGTTCCTCGGTGTCCACATCGCTATGGACCTATCACGGTCCAAACAGACCAACACAGTCGAGAAGAGTGGACGATAACATCTCTTCCCCCTCAGGAGGCTGAAAAGATTTTGCATGGGCCCTCAGATCCTCAAAAAGGTCTACAGCTGTACCATTGAGATTATCGACTGGCTCATCACCACTTGGTATGGCAACTGCTTGGCTTTCGACCGCAAGGCGCTACAGAGAGTAGTACGTACGGCCCATTACATCACTGGGACCGAACTTCCTGCCATCCAGGAACTCTATACCAGGCAGTGTCAGAGGAAGGCTTTAAAAATTGTCAGACTCCAGCCACCCGAGTTATAGCCTATTCTCTCTGCTACCACATGGCAAACTTACTGGGACCCAAAAGCTCCTGAACAGATTCTACCCCCAAGCCATAATACTGCTAAAAACACTCTACCCACCCACTCACACACTTATCACATATGCTGCTGCCACTGTATATCTATCCTGTTGCCTTGTCACTTTACCCCAAACTATATGTTCATATTTACCTCAATTTCCTCATACCCCTGCGCATAGACTCAGTACTGGTACCCCCTGGACTGTATATAGCCAAGCTATCATTGCTCATTATGTATTTATTTCTCATGTTACTATTTTTATTTCTATTAAAAAAATTTAAATTTAAATTCTGCATTGTTGAGAAGGGCTCGTAAGTAAGCATTTTACTGTTAGTCTACACCTAGTTGTTTACGAAGCACGTGCCAATTAACATTTGATCACGGCGAAAGACATTGACTACACTTCAGGAGTGACACCTGCTGCAATGGACAGAGAGTCAGTGATGCCACCTGGAGGAAATGGATGTGATCCTCTGTGTGTGAGAGTTGCTCCAACTCAGCGCCTCTCCTCTTCAGCTCAGCGACATCCTGCTCCAGTTGCTTCAGGAGTCCTTCAGCCCGACTCACTTCAGCCTTCTCCTGGGCTCTGATCAGCTCCTTCATCTCAGAGCGCGTTTTGTCAATAGAGTGGACCAGCTCAGTAAAGATCCTCTCACTTTCCTCAACTGCTGTCTGTGCAGAGCACTGTTAGGACAAACAGAGAGGAGGGGTTACATTTTAATAGGGCTAGGCCCCTTTTTTCTCCATTTCCTCCTGAAGCCCAAAGTAAACTGCCTGTTGCTCAGGCCCTGAAGCCAGGATATGCATATAATTGGTACCATTGGAAAGAAGACACTTTGAAGTTTGTAGAAATGTTAAAATAATGTAGGAGAATATAACAATATATATGGTAGGAGAAAATTCTACGAAAAACCAACCAGATTGTTTTTTTGAGAGAGATCCTCCTCTTAAAATGGCAAGTATAAGGTCATATTGAAAATTAAAGCTCCCTGGGTGCAATTCCTATGGCTTCCACAGGGTGTCAGCAGTCTATGTTCAAGGTTTCAGGCTTGTAACTTCAAAAACGAATAAGAAATATCAGTTTTAGTACAGGGACACAGTCTTGGTAATTCGTGTTTGCGCGCGCCATGAAGACAGGGCGCACCTGCTAAAATCAGTTTCCTATTGAACATGCTTCTTTCCGTGAGAAACATTATAGTTTGATTACATTTTAGGGTATCTTAGGAGAAGATAGAAAAGTATTTTGACTTGTTGAAACAATAGATAGGGATAGATTTTAGGATTCCTTTCTCTGCATGTTGAACGAGTAGATTACTCAAATCGATGGCACCAACTAAACTGACTTTTTGGGATATAAAGAAGGATTTTATCTAACAAAACAACACTACATGTTATAGATGGGACCATTTAATCGTTATTTGTGAATGTATGAAACCTGTGCCAGTGGAAAAATATTTTGATGTGGGGTGCCGTCCTCAAACAATCACATGGTATGTTTTCGCTGAAATAGCTACTGTAAATCAGACAATGCAGTTAGATTAACAAGAATTTAAGCTTTCAGCTGCTATAAGACACTTGTATGTACTTAAATGTTGAATATCCATCATTTTTATGATTATTTATTTGAATTGTGCCCCCTCTAGTTTCACCGGAAGTTGTCCCACTAGCGGGATGCCTAGCCATAAAAATGAACCAGTCTATTTACTCAGCTCTCACCAGAACCCCAGCCTGTTCCCCCTAGTTATACTGCACTTCAGTTTAGGAATAGTAAGTCACTTTATAGAGTACTATCTGTTAAGTGGAAACATGTAAAACTCACCTTGAGTGACTTCACAGCCTGTCTCACCTCCTGTATATTCACTTCTCTCTCCTGAATTCTCTGCCTGGCCTGGTTCTCACTTAACTGTTTCTGTACAGAAACAAATGTCATAGAATGAAAGCTTAAATATCATGATGTTAATTTATATTGGCTGTGTCTTTCTAAAAGCATACATTTGTCACATTAGTACCATTATATAGACGTGTTAGTAACATCATACAGACATAATGACTCTCACATTAAATTATTCTCTGATTAATTACATTCAGATATACTGTATCCTGGATGAGATGTTTAGAGTTGTTGCCCTTACCAGCCTCTCAATCCTTTCTACTGCTGGGGAAACGGTATCATGGCCTTTGTGTTTCTCTATCTCACACTGATAACAGATACACTGCTGATCCGTACGGCAGTAAACCTCCAGCAGCTTGTCATGATGAGAGCAGATCTTTTCCTGTAGTTGTGTGGAGGCTTTGACCAGCTTGTGTGTTTTAAATGCAGGAGATTCATAGTGATGCTGGAGGTGAGTCTCACAGTATGAGGCTAAACACACCAGACAGGACTTTACGGCTTTTAATTTTTTCAGAGTACAGACGTCACACTCAACATCTCCAGGTCCACCAAAACAGAGAGCTGGAGGAACAGCTTGGATTCCTGTCTTCTTCAGATTCTCCACAAACTCAGTTAGTAGAGGGTTTCTGTTCAGAACAGGTCTTGGGGTAAAGGTCTGCCTGCACTGGGGACAGCTGTACACACCTTTTAGATCGTCCTGATCCCAGCAGCCTTTAATACAGTCCATACAGTAGTTGTGTCCACAGGGAATAGCGACTGGATCCTTCAGTAGATCCAGACAGATCGAACAACTGATCAGGTCCGTGGCCTCTGCCATGTTGATACAGAACTCTGCTACTTGGTCAGTGTGTGTAAGTAAAGCATTGGTGGTTGTGACTAGGAAGGAAACACTGTATTCTGTAAGAGGTGTGGTGTTGAGCAAAGATCAGGCAGTTGTTGCAGACACAAGGGCATATCTACAGTAAGTTCCTTTATTTCTTAAAAATGAAAGAACACTCATGACTAATGACTATTTGGTCACATGAAAAATTACTTTCAAAAAGTCTTCATAAGCACTATAAATGCGTCACAGTCAAACAAAGGCGGATATGATATTGCCACTATTTAATAATAATTAATTTTTCAATTCAAATGTTTCACTTTTATTTAGACAGGTGGGTAATTGACGAATGTGTTTCCTACAATTATGACCTGCCATTGGCTGTGAGTAGATCACCCCGGTTTTCCCAGAAATGCCAACTTTTGCTGAATGAAATAAAGCTGCTTCTTCTGACATTATTGTAAAAAAAAATGTTTTAAAAGGTATTTATTTAAACTTTATTTAACTAGGCAAGTCAGTTAAGAACAAATTCTTATTTACAATGACGGCCTACCAAAAGGCAAAAGGCCTCCTGTGGGGACGGGGGCTGGGATAAAAATAATAAATATATATAAAAATAACATGGTAGCAGCACAAAACATGGTACAAACATTATTGGGCACAGACAACAACACAAAGGGCAAGAATGTAGAGACAACAACACATCATGCAAAGCAGCCACAACTGTCAGTAAAAGTATCCATGACTGAGTCTTCGAATGAAGAGATTAAGATAAAACTGTCCAGTTTGAGTGTTTGTTGCAGCTCGTTCCATTCACTAACTGCAGCAAACTGAAAAGACGAGTGACCCAGGGATGCGTATGCTTTAGGGACCTTTAACAGAATGCGACTGGCAGAACAGTTGTTGTATGTGGAGGATGAGGGCTGCAGTAGATATCTCAGATAGGGGTGAGTGAGGCCTAAGAGGGTTTTATAAATAAGCATCAACCAGTGGTTCTTACGACGGGTATACAGACATGACCAGTTTATAGAGGAGTACAAAGTGCAGTGATGTGTCCTATAAGGAGCATTGGTGGCAAATCCGAATGGCAAACAACATCTAGCCGCTTGAGAGCACCCTTACCTGTCGATCTATAAATTACATCTCCGTAATCTAGCATGGGTAGGATGGTCATCTGAATCAGGGTTTAGTTTGGCAGCTGGAGTGAAAGAGGAACGATTACGATAAATCTAGACTTGGTTTCCTCTAACTTTAGCCTGCAGCTTTGATATGTGCTGAGAGAAGGACAGTGTACCGTCTAGTCATACTCCCAAGTGCTTGTATGAGGTGACTACCTCAAGCTCTAAATCCTCAGCGGTAGTAATCACCTCTGTGGGGAGAGGGGCATTCTTCTTACCAAACCACATGACTTTTGTTTTGGAGGTGTTCAGAACAAGGCTAAGGGCAGAGAAAGCTTGTTGGACACTAAGAAAGTCTACACAATTCCAGTAACCATCCGGTTCCCCTCAGACAGATACAGGTGCTCATTGACTGTGTTGGGTTCCAAGGTCCACTGGCAAGAATCCCCCGTGACAGATTTATCAGGTAGTTCCGGGATTATAATGTGTTTTACTTACACTTTCAAACCTCCGCTCTGGTCTTGGGCTCAGGAGTGGGGTCCATGATGTCACTATAGAGAGACAAACAACTCTTTAGTTTAAATCAACATAATCTTCGATAAGATTACAGCGTTTTAGGAAAACTTCTATTACAAAAGTGAACGCTACCACATCTACATGGAGACTCAAACTTTTCAACTGAATTCCACTAAAACAATTTTTATATCTTTACCAAAGTCATGAGGTAAGGCAGCTTGGAGTTGTCTTCCTCATTTATCCCAGAGCAGATCTATGCCCCTGTACAGTTCTAGGCCTATTGGTTTACACTCCCATAGGCACCAACATCTCACTTCCTCTTCAGTCTCTGCTACTACTTACTTAGTAAGTGACTCATGAAAGATAGCAAGCCCATAAAATGTGCATGACCATGCCACAGATCTGAATTGGTCCACTCACACAGGTGCAACCTCAGGAGGCTGAAGAAATTCGGCTTGTCACCAAAAGCACTCACAAACTTCTACAGATGCACAATCGAGAGCATCCTGGCGGGCTGTATCACCGCCTGGTATGGCAACTGCACCGCCCTCAACCGTAAGGCTCTCCAGAGGGTAGTGAGGTCCAACTGGACATTATAAAAACCCACAGCAATCAACAGGCAAGAAAGGAAATCAGAATGTATAATCAACACCTAGCCCCTCCACTTTAGGCACTTCTATACATCTGAAACAATTGGAAAGGTGGAAGACATATGGTGAAAATTCCATCCAACCAAATGTTACATAATTCTCCCAAAATGTGCACTTGCACACTTCTCAACATGTATTTGAAAGCATTGGATTGTAAAGCATTGGATTGTAAAGCATTGGATTGTAAAGCATTGGATTGTAAAGCATTGGATTGTAAAGCATTGGATTGTAAAGCATTGGATTGTAAAGCATTGGATTGTAAAGCATTGGATTGTAAAGCATTGGATTGTAAAAGCATTGGATTGTAAAAGCATTGGATTGTAAAAGCATTGGATTGTAAAAGCATTGGATTGTAAAAGCATTGGATTGTAAAAGCATTGGATTGTAAAAGCATTGGATTGTAAAAGCATTGGATTGTAAAGCATTGGATTGTAAAGCATTGGCTGGAGAGTTTCCACCATTGTTAAATCCATGAGCGGAGTGTGGAACTTCACAGATCAAGATGTAATCTTAGAAGGCATGATGACCCAATTACATATCAAATTCTTTCATACAGGAGGGTCTAGGGGTATTTTGAATTCAGCAGCGCCCACAGCTTTCAACACATTTCCAAAGCAACTTTTAATTCCATATTCTTTACATTTTACTGACTGAATACACTCAATATCGCTCCCCCAGTCTCTCCCTTATGACAGTGCAGACTAGAAGGTCATGGTTCACCCATGATGATTAAGGGTAGGATTTGGGGAGGGTAACCTCATGCTTGTTCTGCCAGACATAACAGCATTCAGACCAATAGCCTGTTCTTCTCCATCTGATTCATATCATTCCAAAGGGCTCAGACCTCAATAAACAACACTACATAACTCCACTCTGCTGATTTACTGGCATGTCCAGATGTGGTCACCACAGAAAATTAGAAGGACTACTGGTTAGATAGTGTTATATAAATAATCTAATATAAAGCGTTACTAGCAGACCAATATGAAACACCAACAATAGGAAACGGAAACCAATTGTTACTTACCTTATTAATGTACTGAATGTGCTGGTTGACAACATGCATAGTAAAGTTTGCTTAACTATATATATTTGTCTGTCGTGACTACAACACAAAGCATATTGAAACATGGTGACAGCGGTACTCAAAGGAACCTGGATCTCATCGATTAAAATAAAGAATACATCCCAGGCGTCATTTTGGAAAAGTGCCGCGTTAACAAGCTAGTCATCACGCTAAACGTTAACGTTAGCTTTTATCATAGAGTCACGATAGCCAGCTAACTGGCTATTGGATACAAGCAGATTCATGAGTAGCTAACGTTCCATTCTACAAATAAATCGTCATGGAAAATGCACTGAAACTAACCGGGAAAAATATACTTTGATGATTGTAATTTAGCACTCACCTGGAAAAGATGGATAGAGGAATTACATTTGTACATGGGAGAAAAACCTGATGAGCTACTGTATAATCGCATTGGGGGAAAAGGCAGATATTTATGAGACCCTCTTTTTTTTAAATGTTTTAATGTATTATGAACACAACAAATACAAAAAACAGAAATATACAAACAAGAGTACATAAACCTAACAGACAGGGGTATTACATGTCAAGATACATTTTCAATTTGTTAAATATTTTTATGGTGCGTATTGCCTTTTTGTTTTTACATTTACTGATCATTTCAAAATAATATTTAAATTCTATCTTAAATAATGTGAAGAGGGGTTTGTTCTCTGCCCACTTCCTTTTATGGACAAAGAATCTTCCATGAAAGATGAACAAATTAACAATGAAAGTCAAATCAGGGTCCATATCATTTGGTTAAAAATAAAACATAATATCAGACATTCAAATTAACATTGATAGCTGTTTCTTTTAAAATAAAATATTCTAACTCACACCAAAATCTTCTGACATAAGAGCAGTCCCCAAATAAATGGTCAAGAGTCTGGGTCACAATCACAAAATACACATTTGTTGTCAATAGCTATTTTAAATCTGTGTATAATAAAGGTCTTTACAGGGTAGATTCTATGAATGAGTTTGTATGATACTTCTTTTACCTTATTAGATATACAATATTTACCAGACAACAATGAAACTTTGTTCCAGTTCACTTGTCCTAGGGCTGCATTCCAGTTCACTTGTCCTAGGGCTGCATTCCAGTACATTTTAGCAGAGGGAATAGTAACATATTGACATAGTTTCCTTATATACATGTTATTACATTTATAGTTTAAAATGTCAATTCCTTCTAATTGTATTGAGGCTACAAAATCCTCAACAGTTGCACTTGGAGTATTGTTATATTCTCCTAAAAGAAGAATAGCACCTTTAGGGACAGCTCTAACAACTATTTGATACTCCCCGGGAGTGAATGTAACATTGTGTGTTCTAATAAATTCTGGATAATCATATAATTGTCCATCATTATTCAATAATTGTTTAACCCATATAATGTTGTTGTCAAACCAGTTCTGGAAAAACAAAGACTTGTTTTTGCTTTATGTCTTTATTATTCCAGATTGTATACCTATGAGGGGAAAATTGTGTTTGTACATGAGGTTCCAAGTACTTGTTTATGAAAGTTTGCAAGCTTAATAGGGATTTTACCCATATCAAAGTTGCATTTGAGTAAGAATTCTAGACCACCAATCTGTTGGAATATTAAATTAGGGATGATATTCCAGATGCAATCCTTATTTCTTAAATAGTTTTGTATCCATTTAATCTTAAATATCATATTAGAGGTTTTAAAATCCAGAGCATTCAACCCTCCCTCACCTTGGGTGCTACATATTACCGCTTTTCTTAAATAATGAGGTTTATTGCTCCTTATGAAGTTAAATAATTTAGTATCAACCATTTTAGTTACTGACAGAAGAACACCCAAGGCAAGGGAGGTATAAACTCATGCAAGTAGCTTTCCATCATTGTTCATTAATGTGATTGGTCTCCAATTTTCTAACATCATAGAATATTTGTTTGGTTTGGGTATTACAGAAATGAGGCCTTGTGTCATAGAAACAGGCAGGACCCCTAAATCAATTGCCTCCTTAAAAACATTCAATATAAATTCAATAATATCCTCCTGAAAATATTTATAGAATTCACTGATAATGCCAACATTCCCTGGAGATTTGTTCTCTTTTAATTTGCTGATACATTTTTTAAATTTAATTGATAGAAATAAATTCATCACAAGACGTTTGGAGGTCTTCATCTATGAATTTTGCACAGTCTTTGACAGAGTCTAGAAAGGCAGATATGTTACTAGTAGGACAGGCATTACTGGTATAAAGGTTACCATAGAATTCTGAAACATATTTTGAAATATCTTTGGGGTTTTCATTTTCTTTGCCATCTATATTGAGCTTATATCTATTCATAAGCATTCAGATTTTTTTTTCCTAAATTGTAAAAGTAGTTTGTATTTTTTCACCTTCCTCCAACCATCTCCTTCTTGATCTTACAAATGCCCCTTTTGCTCTCTCTTCATACATTCGGTCCATTTCTAGTTGTAAAGAGAATAACTGAGCCTTTCCTTCTTCATCAAGGTCCTCCATGGAGATTAGAGAAAGGATTTCTCTTCTCTCAATCTTTTAAGTTCGGCAATTTCTTTAACTCTTCATGACTGTTTGTCTTATTTCATGCTTCATTAATTCCCAATATTTCCCATAAGACTTAAATAGTAGTGCTTTCCTCCAATTGTCTTGTATAATTACTTTGGCATCCATCTTGAAACGATCATCTTCCAACAGTCTACTATTGAGTTTCCAATAACTCCGATTCGGTTTAACTTCAGATCCATTAATATTTAAAGATAAGAATATAACTTTATGATCAGTAAGAATTGAAGGTTCAATTGATACCTTGACTACAGAATTATCTAATGAATTAAAAATCAACCAGAAGTCAATTTTCTGACTGTCTGGACATGTCCTTGTTACTCCAATATCTGGGATATCTGTCAATCATCACATTAGATACAGAATTAAAATCTCCACCTTATATAATTTTTACATCCTGAAATACACCTATAACTCTATTAATCTCTTCTTCAAATTCTTGAAATAATATCCTGTTGTTTTGTTTGCTGTTGGATGCATAAATATTCCCTAATAAAAACATTTCATTGTTGAAATGTACTGTTAAAATTAACCAACGTCCAGAGTTGTGAGTCTTACTACTGATGACCTTCCCTTTAAATGCACCTCTTAAAACTGCTACACCTGCAGAGTGGTTGTTGCCATATGATAACCACATATCGTTACCCCATTGATTTTTCCATAAAAGATAGATCGGAAGAACAAGCATGAGTCTCTTGTAGAAAGTAAAAGGCTGCATTAAACCGTTTGCAATACAGGAAAATAGCCTTATGCTTGAGTAAATTACAAATACCCCTGACATTAATTGAACAAAGAGATAAAGACAAACTTCAACCAACAACCTTGTTATGCTAATACAAGCGTTTCCTAAGGAAATGTAAGTCAAAAGGATTTCCATCCCATTATTAACCTCTCCAACAAAAACAAAAACAAATACAGGGTCATAAAGTTACCAAAGTATTCTTACTCCCACAAGGGGAGACATTGCGTAGACTTTACAATAAGCAGTTATTCACCTATAGTTAGTGTTTAGTGTACCAGTTCTCAGGTCAGCCTTTTTTCATTCAAGTGTTTTGTGTACATTTTTATAATAAAAGGCTGCTTTTCACCTGGTAACCAGTTTTTGGCCTGACAGTTCTGCCCGAGTTAGACTCTGGCTCTCTCTCAAATGTTCTGATTTGGCCGCATTTCTTTCCCATCGATGACCACTTGCACAGATAAAAAAATGTAGTTTTCCCTGCCTTTTGAGCTGCAGCCACCATCGGCCACAGTTTCTCTCTTGTCACTTTGTCTGCTGAGGTCAGATCCTCCGTGAACCTCAATTTTAGCTTGATGAGGAATTCACAATTCTTCACTCGCCTCCAAAGAAGATCCGGTGTAGATCTGTTGATGAACCGGATGATGGTTGTCCTCGGTCTCTTGTCTTGATCCTTGTCTTCCCAAACGATGGACGATGTCTACAGTTTCCTGAAGTTTGGCTTTTGATTCGGGAATGACAGCTCCACAGATGTCAACAACTCTGCATTTGATGTTCTCACCTGCCTGCTCTGGAATTCCATGG
Source organism: Oncorhynchus tshawytscha (assembly GCF_018296145.1). Classification (NCBI taxonomy): domain Eukaryota; kingdom Metazoa; phylum Chordata; class Actinopteri; order Salmoniformes; family Salmonidae; genus Oncorhynchus; species Oncorhynchus tshawytscha. The sequence continues at coordinate 29,738,615 of NC_056447.1, read as the reverse complement.
AGCCTCAGGTTCCACCTGCGCTGGTATCTCTCCTCCTCATTCACATTTTGCTCGAGTTCATCCACCTTCTTTTCACTTCCACTTCTTCATGTCACTCTTGAGGGTTTTCACTTCTCCAAAGATAAAGTCAACAGATTTCTTAATGGCCTCAATTTTCATCATATTCTCCCTAACCATGACCTCCAAGCCATTTGCCCTTTCATGCATCTTTGCTGTCAAAAGCATTAGAATATTGTTTTGCATCTCAAGAAGTGACATACCCTCTTGGACTTTTCCCCCTGGGGCATGACGGGAGTGCCGGGGTCGTTAGGTAAAGGCCTGAGCTGGGGACTGGAGGGGCGCAAGTTGTGAGCATTGTTGTCCGTGCTCACCACATTTTCATCACCTATTGTAGTGTTTCACCCCACAGTTACATTCTGAAGAGGAGTACCCAAAATCATACTATCTTTTGTGGTTAATTGTCCATCTGACAATCTCTCCATTTCTTTCCTTTTGGTTCTGGTCGTGGCAGTTTCCATGTACATTCGACAAGCTAGTTTTTGAGTTAGCTAGCTTATCAGGCTATCTAGTGGTCGCAAACTTAGTTTTAAAGGTGAATAACTTGCAGAAAGTAATCAATTACTTTGGTAAATAAACTAAACCATATTCATACACGGTTTTATGGCCTTAGAAATAATCCAATGGTCATAATTAGGTAAGGAAATAATAATAATAATAATTCCTTCAACTACCAAAACAAATCATCTGTACTGACCGCCATCTTGCGCACACATTTATGAGACCCTCTGTGTGGGCAGTACAAAAGACAATATCTTTGTTGAGGAAGTAATTGCAGCAATGGATGTATTTTGTGATCCCAATTAAAAATATATTTTAATGTGCAGTCAGGGCCAAGATGAGAGTTAAAACAAATATCTCACTGAATTGAGGACTCTAGTGGCCACCTACAACTTGAGTAATCACAGACTCTCTTATCAGAGACAGGATTGTGTGTGGCACGTGTGACCCACACTTGAGAGCGCTTACTCAGAGAGACTGATCTCAGTTTATAGAAATGCATACAGATTGGAAGAGCTGCAGAACTGTCCAGACAGAGAGCTAAAGTCCTAAATGTGCAGGGCCCTGTAGCAGTGCATGCATTAAGACAGGAAGAGAGACAGAGAGGGAGAGGAGACCCTACAGAGGGACAGAGAGGGAGAGGAGACCTTACAAAGGGACAGAGAGGTAGAGGAGACCCTACAAAGGGACAGAGAGGGAGAGGAGACCTTACAACGGGACAGAGAGGGAGAGGAGACCTTACAAAGGGATAGAGAGGGAGAGGAGACCTTACAAAGGGACAGAGAGGGAGAGGAGACCCTACAGAGGGACAGAGAGGGAGAGGAGACCCTACAGAGGGACAGAGAGGGAGACGAGATCTTACAAAGGGACAGAGAGGGAGAGGAGACCCTACAGAGGGACAGAGAGGGAGAGGAGACCCTACAGAGGGACAGAGAGGAGAGGAGACCCAACAGAGGGACAGAGAGGGAGAGGAGACGTTACAGTGGGATAGAGAGGGAGAGGAGATCTTACAGAGGGACAGAGAGGGAGAGGAGACCCTACAGAGGGATAGAGAGGGAGAAGAGACCCTACAGAGGGACAGAGAGGGGAGAGGAGACCCTACAGAGGGTCAGAGAGGGAGAGGAGACCCTACAGAGGGACAGAGAGGGAGAGGAGACCTAACAGAGGGATAGAGAGGGAGAGAAGATCTTACAAAGGGACAGAGAGGGAGAGGAGACCTTACAAAGGGACAGAGAGGTAGAGGAGACCCTACAGATGGACAGAGAGGGAGAGGGGACCCTACAGAGGGATAGAGAGGGAGAGGGGACGTTACAGAGGGATAGAGAGGGAGAGGAGACCCTACAGAGGGATAGAGGGGGAGAGGAGATCTTACAAAGTGACAGAGAGGGAGAGGAGACCCTACAGAGGGATAGAGAGGGAGAGGAGACCCTACAGAGGGACAGAGAGGGAGAGGAGACCCTACAGATGGACAGAGAGGGAGAGGAGACCCTACAGAGGGATAGAGAGGGAGAGGAGACCCTACAGAGGGATAGAGAGGGAGAGGAGACCCTACAGAGGGATAGAGAGGGAGAGGAGACCCTACAGAGGGATAGAGAGGGAGAGGAGACCCTACAGATGGACAGAGAGGGAGAGGAGACCCTACAGAGGGATAGAGAGGGAGAGGAGACCCTACAGAGGGATAGAGAGGGAGAGGAGACGTTACAGAGGGATAGAGATGGAGAGGAGACCCTACAGAGGGAGAGGAGACGTTACAGAGGGATAGAGAGGGAGAGGAGACGTTACAGAGGGATAGAGAGGGAGAGGAGACGTTACAGAGGGACAGAGCATTATACAATGCAGATACTGTGGACGGACACGAGAGAAAAAGGGAAACATGCCCTGCATATGGACAAAAAATGTCAATCCTTTAGAAAAAACAATCACTTCTCTACGGTTTGCAAAAGTGCAGGGACCAGCAAGGATGTTCTCTGCATCACACTAGGGCTAAAGTTAGAGAGCATCAATGTGGTACAGGAGAAAACCACAGACCCCAATGCAGCCCTCTTTGCAACCATGCTGGTCAAGAAAAAGTCAGCCAGATTTCAGCTAGATTGTGGTGCAAGTTGTAATATTATCCCTGCAAACTTCACAAAAGCCAGTCACCTAGAGCCCTGCAGTCAGGTATTGGTGATGTATAACAAAAGTACTCTGACGCCACTGGGGAAGTGCACACTTAAAGTAATCAATCCACACAATAAGGAAACCTACCAAGTTGAGTTCATTGTAGTCAACAAGAACTTGCACAGGCCCATTCTAGGAAGTAAGGCTATCCAGGCAATGGAGCTGATTACTGTGCAGCACCACAACTTCGTGGCCATCGAGAAAACAACAGGATCCTGGACATAATAGCAAATAAAATGGGAGTCTTCTGATGTATTCTGAGATGGATGCTTACCCAGCAAACTGAGGCTGTAAGTGGATGAGCGAGTGGAGCCCGTCCAGCTGCCAAAGAGAAGAGTGCCAGCAGCACTATATAAAGCACTCAAAGAGACGCTTGTGGTCTAGAGAAAAGAAGGACGATAAAAGCAGCTGAAAAAAGCACATTGGATTAGCAGCCTGGCCGTAGTGCAGAAACCATCTGGAAACCTACGAGTGTGTACTAATCCGAAACCTCTGAACAAGGCACTCAAGAGGAGCCATTACCCATTTCCCACTATTGAAGACGTGCTGCCAGATCTCAACAGAGCACGCATGTTCTATGTTTGTGATGTAAAAAAATGATTTTGGCATGTGGAACTGGAGGGGGAATCCAGCTATCTCACCACATTCTCTACTCCCATGGGACGCTACAAGGTGGCTGCACATGCCAATGGGAATCCGTCCAGCCCCAGAGATCTTTCACAGGAAGTTGACCCAGGCAATGGAAGGTCTTCCAGGAGTCAAAACCATTGCAGATGACATCCTGATTGTGGGAGGAGACAATGATGAAGCAGCAACTCTGGACCATGACAAGAACCTGAGAATGCTCCTGGACAGATGCAGGAAGCTCTATATCAAGCTGAATAGCTACAGCTCAGGCTGCCCTACATTGGCCCCCTGCTAACATAAGAGGGATTGAAAGTGGACCCAGAAAAAGTGACAGCCATCAGACAGATGCCTAGGCCTACAGATGTGCAGGGGGTTCAGCGCTTCCTGGGCATGGTAAACTACCTAGCCAAGTTCTGCAGCCACGCCACCGAGCTCTGCGAGCTACTGCAACAGCTAACACACAAGGACTCACTGTGGGAGTGGTCAGAGACAGGAGTTGGCTTTCAATAAAATCAGGGATACCAGTGCACAGACCCCTCTGCTGAAATACTACAACCCAACAGAGCAGCTTGTACTACAGTGTGATGCTTCAGAGAGTGGGTTAGGAGCAGCCTTGATGCAGGGAGGACAACCAATAGCATACGCCAGCTGAGCCCTGACAGAGACTTATAAAGGGTATGCACAGATAGAGAAGGAGCTGCTTGCAGAGCCCTGACAGACTGAAAAAGGGTATGCACAGGATAGAGAAGAAGCTGCTTGCAGTGTTTGGCATGGAGAGGTTCCACCAATTCACATATGGACGAACTGTCGACGTGCACAAGCCTCTAGAGAGCATCATGACAAAGCCTCTCCTCAGCACACCAAAAAGACTACAACACATGCTCATGAGACTCCAAAACTATGAGGTCAGTCTCTGATACGTTCCTGGAAAACATGAGCAGGACGAACAGCGCCTTGGCGTTTTTCCTATTTTGTTGCATTACAACCTGTAATTTAAATTGATTTTATTTGGATTTCATGTAATGTACATACACAAAACAGGCCAAATTGGTGAAGTGAAAAAAAACTTGTTTCAAAAAATTACATGAAAACTAAAACGGAAAGTGCATATGTATTCACCCCCTTTGCTTTGAAGCCACTAAATAAGATCTGGCGCAACCAATTACTTTCAGAAGTCACATAATTAGTTAAATAAAGTCTACCTGTGTGCAATCTAAGAGTCACATGATCTGTCACATGATCTCAGTATATGTACACCTGTTCTGAAAGGCTCCAGAGTCTGCAACACCACTAAGCAAGAGGCACCACCAAGCAAGTGCCACCATGAAGACCAAGGAGCTCTTCATGGTGTTGTGGAGAAGTAAAGATCAGGGTTGGGTTATAAAAAAATATCCAAAACTTTGAACATCCCATGGAGCACCATTAAATCCAGTATTAAAAAATGGAAAGAATATGGCACCACAACAAACCTGCCAAGAGAGGGCCGCCCACCAAAACTCATGGACCAGGCAAGGAGGGCATTAATCAGAGAGGCAACAAAGAGACCAAAGATAACCCTGAAGGAGCTGCTAAGCTCCACAGTGGAGATTGGAGTATCTGTCCATAGGACCACTTTAAGCCGTACACTCCAAGAGTAGCCAGAAAAAAGCCAATGCTTAAAGAAAAAAATAAGCGAACACATTTGGTGAGAACACCATCCCCACAGTGAAGCATGGTGGTGGCAGCATCAGGTTGTGAGGATGTTTTTCATCGGCAGGGACTGGGAAACTGGTCAGAATTGAAGGAATGATGGATAGAGCTAAATAGAGGAAAATTCTAGAGGGAAACCGGTTTCACTCTTCCAGAGATTTGAGACTGGGACGGAGGTTCACCTTCCAGCAGGACAATGATCCTAAGCATACTGCTAAAACAACACTTGAATGGTTTAAGGGGAAACATTTAAATGTCTCGGAATGGCATAGACCAATGCCCAGACCTCAATCCAACTGATAATCTGTGGTATGACTTAAAGATTGCTGTACACCAGCAGAACCCGTCCAACTTGAAGGAACTGGAGCAGTTTTGCCTTGAAAAATGGGCAAAAATCCCAGTGGCTAGATGTGCCAAGCTTATAGAGACATACCCCACGAGACTTGCAGCTGTAATTACTGCAAAAGGTGGCTCTATAAAGTTTTGACTTGGGGGGGGTGAATAGTTATGCACGCCCAAGTCATGTTTTTCGTCTTATTTCTTGTTTGCTTCGAAATAAATAAAAAATCTTCATGCATTGCGCCGACAGAAATAAACATATCTCTGGGAATAAGGGCGGTGGTATATGCTTCATGATCAACAACTCATAGTGTAACCATAACAACATACAAGAACTCAAGTCCTTCTGTTCACCTGACCTAGAATTCCATACAATCAAATGCCAACCATATTATCTCCCAAGAGAATTCTCGTCAGTTATCGTCACAGCTGTGTATATACCCCCTCAAGCAGATAACACAATGGCCCTCAATAAACTTCACTGGACTCTATGTAAACTGGAAACTATATATCCTGAGGCAGCATTTATTGTAGCTGGGGATTTGAATAAAATCAGCTTATTGATTGATTGTGACAATCACGAGGACAATACACTGGACCACTGATAACTTCCGTAATGCGTACAAGGCCCTCCCTTCAGCAAAACCGACCATGACTCCATCTTGCTCCTACCGTCCTATAGGCAGAAATTCAAACAGGCTGTACCCGTGACTAGAACCATTCAATGCTGGTCTGGCCAATCAGAATCCACGCTTCAAGATTGTTTTGATCATGCGGACTGGGAAATGTTCTGTGCAGCCTCAGAGAAGAACATTGATCGATACGCAAATTCGGTGAGTGAATTTGTAAGGAAGTGCATTGGAGATGTTATACCCACTGTGACTATAAAACATACCCTAATCAAAAACCTTGGATGGATGGTGGCATTCATGCAAAACTGAAAGTGCGAACAGTTGAAAGAGGACTGGGAATATGGCAGAATATAAAGTGTAGTTATTCCCTCCGCAAGGCAATCAAACAAGCAAAATGTCGGTATAGGGACAAAGTGTAGTCACAATTCAACAGCTCAGACATGAGACAGATGTGGCAGGGTCTACAGGCAATTACAGACTACAAAAAGAAACCCAGCCACGTCACGGACACCGACGTATTGCTTCCAGACAAACTAAACACCTTCTTTGAGGATAATACAGTGCACCACTGCATCTCAGTGCTAGAGGTGTCACTACAGACCCTGGTTCAATTTCAGGCTGTATCACAACCGGCCGTGATTGGGAGTCCCATAGGGCGGCGCACATGTGACTTCTGAAGGACACCTACACCACCCGATGTTACAGGAAGGCCATAAAGATCATCAAGGACATCAACCACCCGAGCCACTGCCTGTTCACCCCGCTATCATCCAGAAGGCGAGGTCAGTATAGGTGCATCAAAGCTGGGACCGAGAGACTGAAAAACAGCTTCTATCTCAAGGCCATCAGACTGTTAAACAGCCACCACTAACATTGAGTGGCTGCTGCCAACACACTGACACTGACACTGACTCAACTCCAGCCACTTTAATAATGGGAATTGATGGGAAATGATGTAAATATATCACTAGCCACTTTATGCTACCTTATATAATGTTTACATACCCTACATTATTCATCTCATATGCATACGTATATACTGTACACTATATCATCGACTGCATCCTTATGTAATACATGTATCACTAGCCACTTTAACTATGCCACTTTGTTTACATACTCATCTCATATGTATATACTGTACTCGATATCAGCTACTGTATCTTGCCTATGCTGCTCTGTACCATCACTCATTCATATATCCTTATGTACATATTCTTTATCCCCTTACACTGTGTATAAGACAGTAGTTTTGGAATTGTTAGTTAGATTACTTGTTGGTTATTACTGCATTGTCGGAACTAGAAGCACAAGCATTTCGCTACACTCGCATTAACATCTGCTAACCATGTGTATGTGACAAATAAAATTTGATTTGATTTGATTTAAATTGGCCCAACATCGCTGGGGTAGGCTGTCATTTTAATTAAGAACTTACTCTTAACTGATTTGCCTAGATTGAAATCAGAATTGTCAAACAGTTCTGAGAGCAGAACAGTCTCCCAGATATCACAGGAGTGTTGAATGGACAATTGACTCAACAGGCAAAGCTACAATTATACTGAACAAAAATATAAACGCAACATGTAAAGTGCTGGTCCCATGAGCTGAAATAAAAGATCCCAGAAATGTTCCATATGCACAAAAAGCTTACATCTGTTAAAGAGCATTTCTCCTTTGCCAAGATAATCCATCTAACTGACAGGTGTGGCATATCAAGAAGCTGATTAAACACCATGATCATTACACAGGTGCCCATTGTGCTGGGGACAATAAAAGGCCACTCTAAAATGTGCAGTTTTGTCACACAACACAATACCACAGCTGTCTCAAGGTTTGAGGGCGCGTGCAATTGGAATGCTGACTGCAGGAATGTCCACCAGAGCTGTTGCCAGGCAATTGAATGTTAATTTATCTACCATAAGCCGCCTCCAACGTCATTTTAGACGGTCAGGTCCATCAAAAGTATGAGCTCCTGCTGTTGTTTTCCCAATGAGAATACAATCCCTGTATCCAAATCCAGACTCAAATACATCAAGATACAGTATTCAATGTCTGTCGGCCGTAAGCCACTGAAACTCAAACATATCTTTCACATATCTTTTCTTCTCCCACACGGTCTCCTATGTTTCATGCATGTTTAAACCATTCACACCCATGCATTGCATAAAAAGTGTCTTAGATATTGGTGTTTAATATTAAACTATAGAAAGCATTTCCCCTAAAGCCTGTTAGAGATAGGGGGCAGTATTTCCCCTTTGGATGAATTGCGTGCCCATAGTGAACTGCATCAAAATCTGTCCTAAATTGCTAATATATGCATATTATTATTATTGTTGGATAGAAAACACTCTGAAGTTTCTAAAACCTTTTGAATTATGTCTGTGAGTATAACAGAACTCACAGGGCAGGCAATCTTCCAAACAGGTTTTGGAATCCTGAAAGTTGGGGCAACTTTGACGTCACCGCCCCCTCCCTTCCCAACAAGTTATGGATCTGGAAACACTTCCTACGTCTTCCACTAGATGTCCTTATTCAGTAGAAAGTGTAATGGAGCATTTGCTGTGAACTTTGACCTAATGGGAAGGAAAGTAGTAAGTGTCGCAAAAGATTTCCATTTTGTTGAGGCAGCGTTTGCGTTTGAGTGCTTCGGCTGTTCCAATCAGCCGCAGATAAAAACAAATGATCTGGTTGGAATGCTATTGGATCTACATGATTATAACATCCTGAAGATTGATTCTGCACTTAGTTTGACCAGTTTCGTCGACCTGTAATATGTAATTTGGAAGTTTTGATGCAAAGTTATCCTGGACCAGAAGTCATTTTTTGGGCATTGGAGCTGAAAGTGGTAGCAAATGCTGCTACTTGGACACTAGAATTGAACATTATGAAACAAAGCGATTTATTGTTGAACTAGGACTCCTTGCACTACATTCTGATGAAAGATCATCAAAGGTAAGGGGAATATTTATGTTGTAATTTTGTATTTCTGTTGACTCCAACATGGCAGAGAAATATTGTTACGTCTGAGCGCCGTCTCAGATTATTGCAATGTTAGGCTTTTTCCGTAAAGTGAAAAAAAAAATGTGACACAGCGGTTGCATTTAGAACCAGTGTTTCTTTTTAATTATATGTAGAACATGTATCTTTAGTCAAAGTTTATGAGTATTTCTGTTATCTGGCGTAGCTTTCTATAATTCCTCTGGATATTTTGGAGGATGTTCTGAACATGGCGTCAATGTAAACCGAGATTTATGGATATAAAATGCATATTATCGAACAAAACATAAATGTACTGTGTAACATGTCATATGACTGTCATCTGATGAAGATTTTCAAGAGGTTAGTGATTGATTTTTTAAATCCTGCTTTTGTGATTTTCATATTTTGCTGGAAAAATGGCTACGTTTTTTCTTTGGTTTGGTGGTGGTCTAACATAAATATATGTTGTGTTTTCACCGTAAAACATTTAAAAAATCTGACACGCTGGGTAGATGAACAAGGTGTTTATCTTTCATTTGAGGTATTGGACTTGTTTATGTGTGGAGGTTAAATATTTCTAAGAATATTTTTGCATTCCCTGCGCCACCGTTTCAGCTGAACGGGGGGTGGAGTTCCTGTAGGGGAACCCATAGCCTCAAGAAGGGGACAAACTCTCTAGAAGTAGAAAAAGCTGTTTTTAACCTCAAGTAAATGAACATCCTCATTGTTATGGAGCCTCGAGGGTCCCTGAATGAAAAAGCATGGTGTGAGATTATCAGACAGTGACTGACACAATTTCACTGCATACAGACACCCTTCTGTTTAATTCAATACAAACAACTTCAGGGGATGACGAGTGAACAACCATTTCAATCTCAATTCATACATTAACAATGAACAAGATAAATTATGAAACCGTCAAGTGCAAATCATTACACAAATCATTTCAATTTTTCTATTCCAAACAATATTCCAACTACTTCAAATAGGCAGCAAAATACTGCTGTGTAAAAAAAACAAGGTTGAGAAATACAGAACGGACTCTTCATTAATCCTCCATGACCATGAAATTAACATATTTCAAATATAGTACTAAATTAAATAAATTATGTATTTTATTTACAGTAGCACAGCATAGTAATTCATTTCAAACTGGGGACTAAATTATAGTATTTAAACTATTATTGAATATTACATTAGAGTATTTCAAATATATGACTGTGATTTATGTACAATAGACAATGTGTTCTTCTAGGATCTCATGGAGTCTGAATCCATACCCTGGGCTTTAGCCTGTAGGGAGAGAAAGAGAGAATGAGAGAGACAGAACAAAATGGAGAACAAGACCCAAAAAAATGACGAGAGCAGGGTCAGTTGAATACTCACCAACTGAAATTGAAGTCAGTGACATACATACATTTTTGTAAAACCATTGTTGATGCCTATCACCTGCAGGCGTTTGTATTTCTTGGCCAGGTCAACGTTGGTGCGTCCCGGCTGGAACGGATAGGCCCAAAGGATGGAGTTCCAGGATGGACCAAACCGCTCTATACCTCGACACAGATAACTCTCCTCCTCACGGCTGAAGTTCCTCCTCTCCCTCCTCTGTAAATAGATAGAGGTCGCTGAAGACAGACCTGGCTCTCAAGAGCAGACAGGCTATGTGCACACTGCCCACAAAATGAGGTGGAAACTGAGCTGCACTTCCTAACCTCCTGCCAAATGTATGACCATATTAGAGACACATATATTTCCCTCAGATTACAGACCCACAAAGAATTCGAAAACAAATCAAATTTTGATTACCTCCCATATCTATTGGGTGAAATTCCACAGTGTGCAATCACAGCAGCACGATTTGTGACCCATTTCCACAAAAGGGCAACCAGTGAACAAACACCATTGTAAATACAACCTATAATTGTTTATTTATTTTCCCTTTGGTACTTGAATGATTTGCACATCATTACAACACTGTATATATACAACATTTGACATGTCGTTATGTAAGTCTTTTGTAAGTAATGTTTACTGTTCATTTTTTATTTCACTTTTGTTTATTATCCATTTCACTTGCTTTGGCAATATAAACATGTTTCTTATAAAGCCCCTTAAACTGAAATTGAATTGAGAGGGGTGGGGGTCAATGTACAAGGAATGTAGGAGAATGCAGGGTAAAGAACAGTAAGAGAGAGAGACAGACAGAGGACATGAGACAAAACACAAACACACCTCATTGGTATTCACCCTCTTTTCCTTGGTTTTGGAACTGCTCTGCTGCAAGACAGAGGACACCATGACACACATACCTCTGGATAACATTCCCCTACTACACACACACTGGCATAGTGGTCTCTGCTCCCACATTGCCTGATTACTAGAACACTGGTCGTTCTATACTGTCCATCCACTATAGATTCATCTCCAATTCAACACTAACTTCTACAGAGACATCTGGATACACTCATCTCTCTTACGGTCAAAGATGGGTTTCCCATAGAAAGAGTCTTCTGCTGATCATCGATGACACCGTCCTCCCCACCGATGACACCGTCCTCCCCACCGATGACACCGTCCTCCCCACCGATGACATCGTCCTCCCTTCTGTCTGCGTGCGCGTGTGTGTGTGTGTGAAAGTGTGAGGGAAAAAAAGGAGTGAGACAGTAAGCAAAGAACAGACGTGTCAAGCCTCATTGTGAGCAGAGACCAACAGCTCACAGAGCTCATTGAGATAAACAGAGACACAATCAAATAAAGAGAAAATACATATCTCCTTTTTCTTCTTCATTGGAAGTAACATTAGGTCAGTCAGGTCTAATACAGCTGCCTGCTACCAGAACACAGAAGAGATTCACTGACAGGAGAGGGAAAAAGGGAGAAATAAGGTTAAATGGAGCATGAGAGAGGGGCAGAGAGTGAGTGCGGGGGAGAAAGCAAGAGAGAAAAACAGAGAGCGGGAAAGTGGGTTAGAGAGCAAAAGAAAAACGAACAGACAAAGAAAGAGTGTAGTATTTATTTGAAGGAGGAAAGGTGCTCAAAAAGAGCAGAGTAAATCTGTGAACTGTGAATCAACACACAGAAGAGGTGGACACTGCTACACGATAAGAGCGCTATAAGAGTGTAAACTAGCTAGTGTTGTACAACTGTACCTCTATAGAACAGTGTAAACTATCTGGAGTTGTACAACTGTACTGGTATAGAACAGTGTAAACTGTCTGGAGTTGTACAACTGTACCTCTATAGAACAGTGTAAACTATCTGGAGTTGTACAACTGTACCTCTATAGAACAGTGTAAACTAGCTGGAGTTGTACAACTGTACCTCTCTAGAACAGTGTAAACTATCTGGAGTTGTACAACTGTACTGGTATAGAACAGTGTAAACTAGTCTGGAGTTGTACAACTGTACCTCTATAGAACAGTGTAAACTATCTGGAGTTGTACAACTGTACCTCTATAGAACAGTGTAAACTAGCTGGAGTTGTACAACTGTACTGGTATAGAACAGTGTAAACTAGCTGGAGTTGTACAACTGTACCTCTCTAGAACAGTGTAAACTAGCTGGTGTTGTACAACTGTACTGGTATAGAACAGTGTAAACTGCTGGAGTTGTACAACTGTACCTCTAGAACAGTGTAAACTATCTGGAGTTGTACAACTGTACTGGTATAGAACAGTGTAAACTGTCTGGAGTTGTACAACTGTACCTCTATAGAACAGTGTAAACTATCTGGAGTTGTACAACTGTACCTCTATAGAACAGTGTAAACTAGCTGGAGTTGTACAACTGTACTGGTATAGAACAGTGTAAACTAGCTGGAGTTGTACAGTTGTACCTCTATAGAACAGTGTAAACTAGCTGGAGTTGTACAACTGTACTGGTATAGAACAGTGTAAACTAGCTGGAGTTGTACAACTGTACTGGTATAGAACAGTGTAAACTAGCTGGAGTTGTACAACTGTACTGGTATAGAACAGTGTAAACTAGCTGGAGTTGTACAACTGTACTGGTATAGAACAGTGTAAACTATCTGGAGTTGTACAACTGTACCTCTCTAGAACAGTGTAAACTAGCTGGAGTTGTACAACTGTACTGGTATAGAACAGTGTAAACTAGCTGGAGTTGTACAACTGTACTGGTATAGAACAGTGTAAACTAGTTGGAGTTGTACAACTGTACCTCTCTAGAACAGTGTAAACTAGTTGGAGTTGTACAACTGTACCTCTCTAGAACAGTGTAAACTAGTTGGAGTTGTACAACTGTACTGGTATAGAACAGTGTAAACTAGCTGGAGTTGTACAACTGTACTGGTATAGAACAGTGTAAACTAGCTGGAGTTGTACAACTGTACTGGTATAGAACAGTGTAAACTAGCTGGAGTTGTACAACTGTACTGGTATAGAACAGTGTAAACTAGCTGGAGTTGTACAACTGTACTGGTATAGAACAGTGTAAACTAGCTGGAGTTGTACAACTGTACTGGTATAGAACAGTGTAAACTAGCTGGAGTTGTACAACTGTACCTCTCTAGAACAGTGTAAACTATCTGGAGTTGTACAACTGTACCTCTATAGAACAGTGTAAACTATCTGGAGTTGTACAACTGTACTGGTATAGAACAGTGTAAACTAGCTGGAGTTGTACAACTGTACTGGTATAGAACAGTGTAAACTAGCTGGAGTTGTACAACTGTACCTCTATAGAACAGTGTAAACTAGCTGGAGTTGTACAACTGTACTGGTATAGAACAGTGTAAACTAGCTGGAGTTGTACAACTGTACTGGTATAGAACAGTGTAAACTAGCTGGAGTTGTACAACTGTACTGGTATAGAACAGTGTAAACTGTCTGGAGTTGTACAACTGTACTGGTATAGAACAGTGTAAACTAGCTGGAGTTGTACAACTGTACTGGTATAGAACAGTGTAAACTAGCTGGAGTTGTACAACTGTACTGGCATAGAACAGTGTAAACTAGCTGGAGTTGTACAACTGTACTGGTATAGAACAGTGTAAACTAGCTGGAGTTGTACAACTGTACTGGCATAGAACAGTGTAAACTAGCTGGAGTTGTACAACTGTACTGGTATAGAACAGTGTAAACTAGCTGGAGTTGTACAACTGTACTCATAGAACAGTGTAAACTAGCTGGAGAACAGTGAACAGTAAACTAGCTGGAGTTGTACAACTGTACTGGTATAGAACAGTGTAAACTAGCTGGAGTTGTACAACTGTACTGGTATAGAACAGTGTAAACTAGCTGGAGTTGTACAACTGTACTGGTATAGAACAGTGTAAACTATCTGGAGTTGTACAACTGTACCTCTATAGAACAGTGTAAACTAGCTGGAGTTGTACAACTGTACTGGTATAGAACAGTGTAAACTAGCTGGAGTTGTACAACTGTACTGGTATAGAACAGTGTAAACTAGCTGGAGTTGTACAACTGTACTGGTATAGAACAGTGTAAACTAGCTGGAGTTGTACAACTGTACCTCTATAGAACAGTGTAAACTAGCTGGAGTTGTACAACTGTACTGGTATAGAACAGTGTAAACTAGCTGGAGTTGTACAACTGTACTGGTATAGAACAGTGTAAACTAGCTGGAGTTGTACAACTGTACTGGTATAGAACAGTGTAAACTATCTGGAGTTGTACAACTGTACTGGTATAGAACAGTGTAAACTAGCTGGAGTTGTACAACTGTACTGGTATAGAACAGTGTAAACTAGCTAGTGTTGTGTTATACAGCTGTAGAGGTCAGTAACAGAGTTGACTAGCTATCAGCCAGTGTGAGAACATTTCTCTGTGCTACAAGGAATACACTGGAGACCAGGAATCCCACGGGGGAAAAAACACATTCAATTCACCTATTAGTTGTAACCTCATAGCAGCCTGTTACCAGCATCTAACTTAAAGGGTAAATCCACTCATTAGTCCACTGTTGATACAGTCCCAAAATGTTTTGCATGTAAGCAGACAATTTTCTAAATATTGGACTTTCAAGAAGCAAAGTATCACTGGCCACATCAACCAACCAGCCATGGAGGTACGTCACTCGCTGTGGATGTCGACGAAGGCGTCCCTGGCAACAGGGGTCTCCATGGAGATGTTGACCCCGGAACTGACAAAGACCAGAAACAGCTTTGCCGCCCTGGATCCAGAGGTTCCAGGGCCTTCGTCCGTGGTGACTTCCCAATCAAGATCGGATCCGGAGGTACCTGCTTCTTCATTCTCGGCTCTGTCTCCCTCTCCGGTGGCTTCTACCTCGGGTTCAGATCCTAGGAACTCCCAGCCTCACTAGACCATGAGGCTGCCTGAGAGAACAGCCCATTCAACATCACCAACTGTCATCATATGCAGCTCTATGATGAGAAACATCTCAGTCCCCAAGGCAAAAACCCTGTGCTACCAAGGAGCATGAGTACAGGACATAACAAGGCTGCTTCCCGCTGTTCTACCACAGATGCCGGGAGCTGACACTGTCGTAGTCCATGTGGGGGTCAAACGACATCAGGAGGGCTAGCTCGGAACATTTGAAAATTGATTTTAAAAGAACTGATTTTAGTATTAAAAGACTCCAAAAACACCAAATAATTTCAGGTCCAGTACCATCGTTGTGAAAGATTCAGCAGACTGCTGGCATTACACATCTGGCTAAAAGACTACTGTAGCTCTGCTGGAGTCACTTGTACTGATAACTTTGACACCTTCTGGAAACAGAAGATACTCTACAGGAATGACGGAGTCCATCCAAATCATCTTGGCTCCTGGACTCTGTACATGCATTTCAAGGATGCCTTGAAACAATGACTGATAAATGATCCAGGACCAGCTCAGTTAATCCCTACCATTGTGACAATGAGTTGTCATAATGCTGCATCAAATGTACATGATCTTAGGGGCATTGGCAAACAAGTAATTTCATTTATGTACCCCTAGCTGCAAGGAATACATCCGTTTATCCTACAGCTATTGTAAGCAGTAATCATGAGCCTATAAACCAGAGTTACACTGTTAGCACTGAGGCAGTGTGCAGCTCACCCTGCACTATCAGCTCCAATGTAAATACCATGAGTAAGTCTACCTCTGATAAGCTTCCCAGTAAAGCATTAAAAACAATCAAGCAACCCAGAAAAGTACTAAAAATAGCCCATATTAACATATGTAGCCTAAGAAACAAGGTCCATGAAGTCAATAACTTGCTTGCAACAGATTACATTTATATTCTGACTATCTCTGAAACTCACTTAGATAATACCTTTGATAATACAGTGGTAGCAATACATGGTTATAACATCTACTGAAAAGACAGAAATGCCAAGGGAGGCGGTGTTGCTGTCTATATTCAGAACCACATTCCTGTAAAGCTTAGAGACGATCTAATGTTAAATACTGTTGAAGTAATATGGCTACAGGTTCATCTGCCTCACCTAAAGCCCATTCTGGTGGGAAGCTGCAACAGACCACAAAGTGCTAACAATCAGTATCTGGATAACGTGTGAAATGCTTGATAATGTACATGATATCAACAGAGAAGTATATTTTCTGGGTGATTTAAATATTGACTGGCTATCATTAAGCTGCCCACTCAGGAACAATGTTCAAACTGTAACCAGTGCCTGAGTCAACCTACCAGGGTAGTTACAAACAGCACAGGAATTAAATCATCAACATGTATTGATCACATTTTTACTAACGCTGCAGATATTTGCTTTAAAGCAGTATCCAAATCCATAGGATGTAGTGATCACAATATAATAGCCATATCTAGGAAAACCAAACCTCCAAAGGTTGGGCCTAATATAGTGTATAAGAGGTCATACAAGAAGTGTCGTAGTGATTCATATGTTGATGATTTAAAGAATATTTGCTGGTCTGTGGTGTGTAATGAGGAGCAACCAGACTCTGCACTTGACGCATTTATGAAACTACTTATCCCAGTTACTAATAAGCTCACACCCATTAAGAAAATGCCGGTAAAAACTTAAATCCCCGTGGAATGATAAGGAATTTAAAAATTGTATGGTTGAGAGGGATGAGGCAAAAGTTATGGCAAATAAGTGTGGCAGCCCAACTAATTGGCAAACGTACTGCAAATTAAGAAATCATGTGACTAAACTAAATAAAAAGAAACTACACTATGAAACAAATATCAATTATATAAAGAATTATTTAAAAAAGCTTCCGGGGCAACTTAAATGACATTTTGGGAAAAAGGCCAACTCGGCTCCTTCATTTATTGAATCAGATGGCTCATTCATCACAAAGTCCACTGATATTGCAAACTACTTTAATTACTTTTTTCATTGGCACAATAAGCAAACTTAGGGATGACATGCCAGCAAAAAACACTGACACTACACATCCAAGTATATCTGACCAAATTATGAAAGACGAGAATTACTTTTACGAGAGTACTTTTGATTTCTGTAAAGTCAGTGTGGAAGAAGTGAAAAAATTGATGTCTATCAACAATGACAAGCCACCAGGGTCTGACAATCTAGATGGAAAATTACTGAGGATAATAGCAGATGATATTGCCACTCCTATTTGCCACATCTTCAATTTAAGCCTACTAGAGAGCATGTGCCCTCAGGCCTGGAGGGAAGCTAAAGTCATTCCGCTACCCAAGAATAGTAAAGCCCCCTTTACTGGCTCAAATAGCCGACCAATCAGCCTGTTACCAACCCTTAGTAAACTTCTGGAAAAAATTGAGTTTGACCAGATACAATGCTATTTTACAGTAAACAAATTGACAACAGACTTTCAGCACGCTTATAGGGAAGGACACTCAACAAGCACAGCACTTACACAAATTACTGATGATTGGCTGAGAGGAATTGATGATAAAATTATTGTGGGGGCTGTCTTGCTAGACTTCAGTGCAGCTTTTGAAATTATTGATCATAGTCTACTGCTGGAAAAACCTGTGTGTTATGGCTTTACACCCCCTGCTATAATGTGGATAAAGAATTACTTGTCTAACAGAACACAGAGGGTGTTCTTTAATGGAAGCCTATCAACTATAATCTAGTTAGAACCAGGAATTACCCAGGTTAGCTGTTTGGGCACCTTGCTTTTTTCAATTTTTACTAAAGACATGCCATTGACTTTGAGTAAAGCCAGAGTTTCTATATATGTGGATGACTCAACACTATACACGTCAGCTACTACAGCGACTGAAATGACTGCAACACTCAACAAAGAGCTGCAGTTAGTTTCAGAGTGGGTGGAAAGGAATAAGTTTGCCCTAAATATTTATAAAACTAAAAGCTTTGTATTTGGAACAAAACAGTCACTAAACCCTAAACCTCAATTAAATCTTGTAATAAATAATATGGAAATTGAGCAAGTTGAGATGACTAAACTGCTTGGAGTAACACTAGATTGTAAACTGTCATGGTCAAAACATATTGATGCAGTAGTAGGTAAGATGGGGAGAAGTCTGTCTTTAATAAAGCAATGCTCTGCCTTCTTAACAACACTATCAACAATGCAGGTCCTACAGGTCCTCGCACCTTGACTACTGTTCAGTCATGTGGTCAGGTGCCACAAAAAAGGACTTAGGAAAATTGCAATTGGCTCAGAACAGGGCAGCACGGCTGGCCCTTGGATGAACTCAGAGAGCTAATATTAATAATATGCATGTCAATCTCTCCTGGCTGAAAGTTATGGAGAGATTGACTTCAACTACTTTTATTTATGAGAGGTATTGACGAGAGGTCTACCGATTATGATTTTTCAACGTCGATACCGATTATTGGAGGACCAAAAAAAGCTGATGCCGATTAAATCGGCCAATTTATTACAAATTACAACAATACTGAATGAACACTTACTTTAACTTAATATACATAAATAAAATACATTTTCTCAAATAAAAAATGAAACATGTTCAATTTGGTTTAAATAAATGCAAAAACAGTGTTGGAGAAGAAAATAAAAATGCAATATGTGCCATGTAAAAAAGCAAACGTTTAAGTTCCTTGCTCAGAACATATGAAAGCTGATGGTTCCTTTCAACATGAGTCTTCAATATTCCCAGTTAAGAAGTTTTAGGTTGTAGTTATTATAGGAATTATAGGACTATTTCCCTCTATACCATTTGTATTTCATATGACTTTGACTATTGGATGTTCTTATAGGCACTATAGTATTGCCATAATCTTGAGAGTTGATAAATCATAAACAGCGCTGTGCTTCAAGCATTGCAAAGAGCTGCTGGCAAATGCAGAAAATGCTGTTTGAATGAATGCTTACGAGCCTGCCGCTGCCTACCACAGCTCAGTCAGACCACTCTATCAAATATCAAATCATAGACTTAATTATAATATAATAAACACACAGAAATATGAGCCTTAGGTCATAAATATGGTAAAATCCAGAAACTACCATTTCGAAAACTAAACGTTTATTCTTTCAGTGAAATACAGAACCGTTCCGGATTTTATCGCACGGGTGGCAACCCTAAGTCTAAATATTTCTGTTACATTGCACAACCTTCAATGTTATGTCATAATTATGTAAAATTCTGGCAAATTAATTACGGTCTTTGAATAAATGGTCTTCACACAGTTCGCAACGAGCCAGGCGGCCCAAACTGCTGCATATACCCTGACTCTGCTTGCACTGGAACGCAAGAAGTTTCCCTAGTTAATATTGCCTGCTAACATATATTTTATCCAAATATGCAGGTTTAAAAAAAATATATACTTGTATATTGATTTTAAGAAAGGCATTGATGTTTATGGTTAGGGACATTGGTGCAACGAGTGCTTTTTTTCGCGAATGCGCTTTTGTTAAATCACCCATTTGGCAAAGTAGGCTGTGATTCGATGATAAATTAACAGGCACCGCATTGATTATATGCAACGCAGGACAAGCTAGTTAAACTAGTATTATCATCAACCATGTGTAGTTAACTAGTGATTATGTTAAGATAGCATTAAACTTATAAAAATCTATCTAGCAACTTACCTTGGCTCCTTGCTGCACTCACGTAACAGGTGGTCAAGCCTGCCACCAGTCTCCCCGTGGATTGCAATGTAATCGGCATCCAAAAATGCCGATTACCGATTGTTATGAAAGCTTGAAATCGGCCCTAATTAATCGGCCAGGCCATGCCGATTAATCGGTCGACCTCTAGTATTGACACTACTAGTACACAGCTCGGTCACCCATGCATACCCCACAAGACATGCCACAAGAGGTCTCTTCACATTCCCCAAGTCCAGAACAGATTATGGGAGACACACAGTATTACATAGAGCCATGACTACATGGAACTCTATTCCACATCAAGTAACTGACGCAAGCAGTAAAATTAGATTTAAAAAAACCTTATGGAACAGCGGGAACTGTGAAGCAACACAAACATTGGAACAGACACATGCATACACACACGATAACATACGCACTATGTGGAAGTGGTGGAGTAGGGGCCTGAGGGCACACAGTGATGATACCACACACACACAGATGATACAAGAGAAACGATACAGTTATCTCATTATTGGCTGGGTAAAATAAAGGCTAAGGTGTTGTCATGGTGTCTGAACATACAGTACCTCCTCTCTCCTGCCCCCTGCTGGTCACAGAAGAGAGGCTCTTCATCAGACCTTTATGCAAAGGATTCTGAGCAATACCTTCACATGGACCACAGGTCTCAAGTGGAGTGAGACTCACATCTAAGAGAGAAAACAGGGAGGGGCGAGAGAACTATATAATATATTATTGTTTTTCACAGAAAAGACAGAGGGGATATGTAAATATTTTGTTGAGATGGTGAATCTTACGGTTGTGATCAGTGTTGCGTTGTCCGCTGTTGGTTGAGAAGCTCCTCAGGAGGGTTCCTTTACAGACAGGAGTCAGACTGGCCTCTGTTACAACAGGACACATATCCCAATTCAAATCACATCGGAGTGTGGGTGTGTTCAGCACTTCAGGAATCTTATCTCTGCAGTGATCCCAGACGCTCTGTGTCCCTCGCTGAGTCTCTCTCTGTCCCGTTGTGTGTATTTCTCTCCTCCTGCGTATATCTCGGAGGTGCTGTGTGTAGCTGTGTGTGGCCTGCTGCAATACCAGGTGCAGGTCACAGCTGTGGGGACAGTTCCTTTGGAGGACAGGGAACGACCGGCTGGTCACCAAACCGAACACACAGCCTGAGGAGAAGGAAACAGCTGGGTGAACACGGTTTTGCTAAGAGACAGTTAAGCTTTTTTCAGAGCTATTGATAAATAGATACACTACATGAACAAAAGTATGTAGACAGCTGCTTGTCAAACATCTCATTCCAAAATCATGGGCATTAACATAGAAGGGGGGGACCAACTCCATAACAGCCTCCACCCTTCTGGTACGGCTTTCCACTAGTTGTTGGAACATTGCTGCGGGGACTTGCTTCCATTCAGCCACAAGAGCATTAGTGATGTCAGGCAACGATGTTGGGTGATTAGGCCTGGCTCGCAGTCGGCGTTCCAATTCATCCAAAAGGTGCCACAAAGTTGTAAGCACAGAATTGTCTAGAATGCTGTAGAGCTAAGATTTCCCTTCGCTGGAACTAAGGGGCCTAGACTGAACCATGAAAAACAGGCCCAGACCATTATTCCTCCTCCGCCAAACTTTACAGTTGGCACTATTGGGGCAGGTAGTGCTGTACTGGCATCCGCCAAACCCTGATTCATCTGTTGGACTTCCAGATGGTGAAGTGTGAGTCATCACTCCAGAGAAAGCATTATCAATGCTCCAGAGTCCAATGGAGGCGAGCTTTACACCACTCCAGCCGACACTTGGCATTGCGCATGTTGATCTTAGATTTGTGTGCGGCTGGTCGGCCATGGAAACCCATTTCATAAACCACTCGAACAGTTCTTGTGCTGACGTTGATTCCAGACGCAGTGTCGAACTCAGTAGTAGTAGTATTGCAAATGACGACAGATTATTTTTACGTGCTACACGCTTCAGCAATCCGCGGTCCCGTTCTGTGAGCTTGCGTGGCCTACCACTTCGCGGCTGAGCCGTTGTTGCTCCTAGACGTTTCCACTTCACAATAACAGGACTTACAGTTGACCGAGGCAGCTCTAGCAGGGCAGACATTTGACAAACTGACTTGTTAGAAAGGTGGCATCCTATGACGGTGCCACGTTGAAAGTCACTGAGCTCTTCAGTAAGACCATTCTACTGCCAATGTTTGTCTATGGAGATTGCATGGCTGTGTGCTCTATTTTATACCTGTCAGCAACAGGTGTGGCTGAAACAGCCAAATACACTAATTTCAAGGGGTGTCCACATATTTTTGTATACATAGTATAGACAGTTTTGCATTGTCACTTTATCCCATTGACATTTTTGTACCTTCATCATCCAACAGTTTCTTCTGCCTGCTCATTCCTGGCTTGGCTGGAGCTGGGCACTTGAACACTTGGCTAAAACACACACCATGAGGGAGAAAAGAATGGTACACAGAATTACATTTCTTACATGACATGAAACATTTCACAAGAATCCTGTTTCAATAAATACAGCATTTGCATATAGTGCAGAGTGCTGACCTGTGTGTGTGTGTCTGGGAGTGTCCTTCTAGTGGACTGGAGGAGGAGGGGACCAGTGTTCCTGTCCCCAGATATACAGAACACCTCTCATCCTCTCCATCACGGGGCTGCCCAGGGACACTAGCTCTACCAGGTCCATCATAGCCCACGGCTGACACAGACGGTGTGTGAGCCTGCTCTCTCATGTCAAGGTGCTTGTCTCTGCGGTTCTCGGTCTGTGTGTGTGATGCTGTGTTTGTGCATTTCTCTGCGAGTGTGTTTGTGTAGAGAGGATAAGTATTTCTCTTAGCTGCCAAGCCCCTGTCCTTCTCTGGTTGTGTGTTTCCAAGTGTGTACATGTGCAGAGTGGTGTGACTTTGTGTGTGTGTTCTCTTCTCCCTCTCACTCTCTCTGCTGCTGTGGCTGGGTTTCTGAGGCTCCTCACTGGTCTGTCTCCTTACACGCTTCTGATCAAAACACACACACACACCTTGACACTTAACTTACTATAAAATACCCAAGAGAGTCAGTGCGCTTGGAGAGCCTAGTACAGTGTCTGTAAAATAGATTGGTCCTGTCCAGAAACAACATGTCACCGGGCAAGGTGGAGCTACCATATTTCTTATTATACCTATCCAATTCCTTCAGATTGACATGACGTCCCCTAGAGGGTAGGGGTTGTTTCTGGACAGGACCATTGTGTGTGGAGTGGACCAGAGCTGTGTTAGACCCGCACCGTTAGGTCCTGCCCTGTGTTTGTGGGTTGATTCTCCTCTAGGACTCTATGGTGTAGATCCTCTCTCTCTCCATCTCCACCCCTCTCCACTAGAACCGGCCGGACTGGGGTGTGTTCACAGGACATCCCCCTCTCTTCTCCTCCTCCCTCCTCTCTTCTCTCTTGACCCCAACTCTCTACTCCTCTCCAACGCTCTCTTTCCTCACACCTCCTGCCTCCATTCCACTCCTGGTATGGTAAAGAGGTGTGGTGAGGCGGTAGGGATAAGGATGGGGGTAGGGGTAGAGGTAAAAGTAGCTCCTTCCTCTCCCATTCTGCAGGGTTCTGTCGGTCTGGGGAACTTGGTTCAACCCCCTCCCACTCCTCCTCCGCTCCCTGTTCAACAACCCCAACACACACACAATGACATCGTTGAATAATATAAGACTAGAATTAGATGCAGAAGGCTTTCACTTCTCTTCACAAAAATGTAAGTTATTATTTTTATTTGTTTGATTGAATGGTTATGGGTCTGAATAAATAACTGCTATAGCCTACCGCCAGCGCGCGTTCGCTCTTCTTTCAAACTACCTTCTATTGGCTGCTGTATTTAACATTAAGCAAACAAGAGCTTGCATCCCTCTTCAAATAGTTTATTGGTATAAGAAATACAAACAAAAAAAATGTCCAGAACGCTATTCTAGTCTAGATTATCCTGCATGGGAGAAGCCAGTGGAGCACAGGGGCATTTGTTTTGCACAAGAGACAGAGGCTATAAGTTAGAAGCTTATTATGCACAACCCATCATTAATTAGCTAAATATAAGGCTAATACTGCATTGAATGTATTACCTGAAAGAGGTAGGCTAGGACATCTATATATAGGGCTATATATATCAATGTATGTTTTTTTATTTTATTTAACTAGGCAAGTCAGTTAAGAACAAAATCTTATTTACAATGACAACCTACCAAACTGAGTGGTTCTAGCCCTGAATGCTGATTGGCTGAAAGCTGTGGTATATCAGACCGTATATCACGTGTATAACAAAACATTTATTTTTAATGCTCCAATTATGTTGGTAACCAGTTTATAATAGCAATAAGGCACCTCAGGTGTTTGTGATATATGCCAATATACCATGGCTAAGGTCTGTATCCAGGCACTCTGTGTTGCGTTGTGCATAACAGCCCTTAGCCGTGGTAAATTGGCCATATACCACACCCCCTGGTGCCTTATTGCTTAACTAGAACATGATTATCTATTTTGGATGCAATTTGAATGGAGTTAATGGAGAGAAAGAGTGCTTGGGCGTGCACTGATTTAAAGCAACGATATTGGAGTGACTCTGCAGCTGCAACAAAATTGTAAAAGTATTTACAATTAAAAAACAAGGTGACCCCCAAAAGAAGTGCATTTGTTCTTTATATTACTGTAGACTATGCTGCAGCAAATGCAGGCCTACAGCACCTGTCAGAAGAAAAAAAGTTACCATGATGAGATGATAGGTCTACATGCATAGTGAACTGCTCTCCATACTGAGATGGGCTGTCTGTCGCCACCCTGAGTGTTGATAATTCATCATGCAGAGGCCGTAAAGAAGACAGATTTGGACATTGCATATAATTTAACAGTTCCATTTCATGCCATGCTGTTCATATAAATAATTTATTATAATTTACCAGTTTCTCACAGTTATTTATCCCGGGAAAAGAGAATGGTCTTGGGCGGTAAATCCCAGTAACCGGGTTCCCGCCATGTATATGTGTGTGTGGTGTAATATACCTGAGCCTGTTGTCTCTCCAGCTCGTTGATCCTGTGCAGCATGTCTCGTGCTGACCTCCAGTACCCCTCCATGTCCACAGGGGGCTCCAGCTCCGCAGTCTGACCCTGAGACTCCCCATGAACCGCACCGCGCAGAAACACAGCTGGGAGGACAGGGAGGAGCAGGATGAGAGGAAAGACAATGCTACGGACATAATGAAATGGGTAGACTCACTTCAACACTGACATCTGACGTTTGCATACAGGTCTGTGTGTGTACTCACTAGCCTGTTTGCAGGTCTGCAGTATGAAGGCAGCAGCCTTCCTGAGCTCTTCACTGGTAGACTCAGTCAGTAGAGCGATGATGAGGGACAGACCTCCACACTGTAAGAACTGAGACCGGTGCTCCTCTAGAAGAGAGAATTGAATTAAATAAATACTGTAGTTATCACAGTTATTACTGTGCAGTTATCATTGTTGTAATAACTTAATGTTTTCTTTGGAATTGTAAGATTTTTTATCGTCATTATTTGATGCAAATAAAGCTGTGCGTCCCAGCCATACCAGAGGCCTCAGTGCAGTGTCCCAGGGTGAGTATGACAATGAGCCTGTCTTGGGGCTCCAGGCTGGGGCTGGACAGCAGGGAGTGGAGCTGAGGAACCAAACCATAACCTGCCAGACCTGACGCCAACACAGCTACGCACAGTAAGGGGAGAGAGGACCAAATGGACAGGTTACCTAAGGAGAGCTGGTTTACATGGCTGTATGAGAGTGATTTCGCCCTAGCAGTAGGGGAGAGGGGTTGATTTGGGATTCAGGGAGTGAGTCACTCACGGTTGTCAATGATGCAGGCTGACAGGGTCTTGGTCATGATGACAGACAGCTGACAGGCCAATGGGCTGTGGGAGGCATCAGAGGCTAAGCGAATCAGAGTGAGTGTCAGATTTCCGAGCCCGCCGACTGTGGAAAAACTATCCTGAGCACAATCTGTGAGAGGGGTCGAGAGAGATAGATAGTGTGAGACACAGAGATAGGAGATGAATACAGAATAATGAGTGTTCAGACAAACCAAAACCATCTACACTGTAGCCTCTACAGACTAAAGGCCTGCATCCATCCTTCCTTAACACCAGGGAGAGAAACAGAGATATAAACCTTCATTTGAACAGTTACCAAAACGCTCTAGGACACTCTACAGACTGAAGGTCTGCATCTATCTTTAAGATCTTTGCCTGGCCGTCCTAGAAATAGAAACAACACTGCACTTATAAAACTACTCGGATTACAATTACAAACTGTCCATTGCAAAAGCAACCCAAGTATTCTGTGTGTGACAAGACAACTCAAGAAAATCTGTTAAAAAGGCTAACATACCTTTTCAATCACAAGATACTGATACATACAGTATGTAAGTAACTGACTCTAAACATCCCTGTTTTACTCACGGTTGTTGGCAACAGTCATGGATATAAAGGAGCAGATGGGCTGAACCATCTCTGCGTAGGGGTGAGAGAGCTGCTGCAGCCAGCCCTTGACCAGGGGGAAGGCTGACACACACATACGCTGGCTCTCCTCTAGGGAAAGAACATTTTTCTTTGTCCACCAAGTTACACACATGCATAACCACCCTTGTTTATTTAATGTACAGCTGCATAGAACACTGTACAATGACACAAATACACACAGACACACACATTACCATTCTGGGGGTTGTTGACACAGCCACAGAGAGCACTGGACACAGAGGTCCAGAGTTGGAACAGCTGAGTGACGTTAGCAGGTCTCACTGTGGCCTCACCAGAGAGAGGGAAACTAGTTCTGGGGAGAGAAACAAACATCAATCAACCTGAATTGGAGTTGCCCTGTACAGTTTTACTTTAATACAATGTAATCATCTGCTCACCTCTTGACCATGCAGGTCTTGATTGTAAAAGATAATTAGTTGTCTATTTCAACCCATGTCTGCCGGAAACCCAGTGAAGTGCATTTCAGTGTTTACCTGAACAAGTCCAGCAGGATATCCAGACAGCCTGAGGTCTGAGCGAACTTCTGGCCAGACCCTGAAGCAGCACGCACACAATTAACCACATCTGTATGTACAATATATATAGCCTAGTGCTTTTCACATTAACATCAATAAAGCCTTGTTCACACTGGAGGTTTAGAAGTGACTCAAATCCTTTTTTTTTTGCATATCCAAATCTATTATTTTTCCTGCAAAACAGATTTCAGCATTACGTCCTGCAGTGTGAACAGGGTTTAGGTGCTTCACAGTAACCCAGCTTAGACTTCAAAAATCAAGCACTAGTACAGTGGCAAGGAAAAACTCCCTGGAAGGTAGAAACCTTGAGAGGTACTAGACAGGGGAGCCCCATCCTCCTCTGGCTGTACCAGGTAAAACACCTGCCTGTCATGACAATCACCCTCTGTTCGAAATCAACTCTCAACCCCAGCAGGACCAAAGAAACCCAAAGTCAGTTTTTCCTGTCTGCTCTTACGGTTGTTGGCGACAAGGACAGAGAGCAGGTAGACAGCTACTCTCCTCTGGGTCAGTGGACTGTCCTGCTGCATCAGACACTCGGCCAGATCACTGAATGTCTCCCTCCTACACAGGGCCTGCTTACAGTACACTGCACATACACACAGTGTGTTTACAATACACGTACGTCAGCATCAGGGAGAAACTGCTTAAAGTACACTACCAACATATACACACACACCATTGGCCTCTGCCAGCATTCCCAGTGTGAACTGAGCAGTCTCCCTGACCTCTGAGTGAGCACTGGATTTAGAGAGGTTATACACAAACACCACTCCTCCCATCTCTCTGAAGAAGTCCACATTCTCTTCTGAAACAGAGAGAATCAGTGACATTACATCACTATTAGTGGTTCATTTGTCTATTAAATCGATCTACAGAAGATTTGCTGTTTGTGTGGGCGTGTGAGAGACCTCTCTGTTGACAGATGGAGTAGATGGTGAAAAGAGCTTGTTTCTGTGAAGCAGGACATTTCATCTGGTACTTCAGACACTCCAGCAACAAACTCAGATCTGTCTTTGTGGCTGTAAAGTAGAAAAACACATTTAAAAAAGACAAACCAAACAAATAAATTAACAAAAACATAAAGTAGTGTCATGTGTAACATATAAAAGTCCAGCAATAATACTCACCATTACGTTTGCTTATGCTGGAAACATACATTTCCATCTTCAATGGATTGTGCTGCCAGGGTGGGACATGGATATGTTTCAAGAAATAAGGATGCTAGCTAGGACTGTAGGACAGATGTTGTTACCAAAGAAATACAGGCTGTATTAATCTGTGCTGTTGCTGTAACTAGCTAGCTAGCAAGAAAGTACGATCCAAGAGGTTTAGAAACTCTGTGGGATGGTGCTTTCAAAACAACTGGGAAGTTGAAAGACAATAAACAGGTAAAATCATGACGTGGGTCATCTTTAGGTCGGAAACTCAGAGCTCTCGAAAGAGGCCCGAGTTGCAGACTTGGACTGACAAGTTGGATGACCGTTCAAAACACGGTTTCCCTCCCTCTCAGTTCCCAGTTGTATTTGAGGCCGGATATGTTATGAACGCGGCAGTAGTCACAGATTGTTGTCACCACCTGAGCTAGCTAACGTTAGCTATCTGCTACTAGATGTGTCACGGCTCTCATGAGCGACCTTGCTCTAAAAAAACAGCTACCTGTCTAGTACTTGCCAATTCATCAATACACTTCATGAATTACAATTAAAATCAAAGCATACACTCTTACATTGTCATTTGCTGGACAGTAAACAGACTTTAAGATGTTTATGTGTTGATGCCTTTGCTGGTGCACCGGATGGAAAATTGTGGACTCAAATGTACCGCCACCGTTTTTGATTGGCCTCCGTAAAGACGCGACTTGACGAAGCCAGGGACTTTAAAAAAAACCTAACTAACGTTAGCTAAATATCAACAGGTCAAGGTGTCTTAGCTTCAGTATTATTTACAGTAGTGTAAAATAGTTAGTTATGCGTTAGGCTGGGCAGCTGCTAGTGGGCATTATGGATCTCCAGTATCTATGTAGTTATAGTGTTACTAGTGGAGATCCATAAAGCCCACGATTTAGCCAGAGGTTGGTTAAGTTAGCAGCTGCCCAGGCTTCAGTTCGGAGTGAAACTCATGTCATTTACGTTTGCCTTGCACATTTCAGACGTTTCCTAGCTAGCTAATGTTACATTGCAGCAGTTACCAGGCCAACAGGGCAGGGGTCGCTTTAGCTTTTAGAAATCTGCATTTTAAAAACGCACACCATCATAAACATTTTTTTTAAAGCGCTGCATAGGCCTTGCAACATTTACGGTGATATGGCCTCTGCAGAAGTCGGCATTCATACTTGGGCTTTTTCCGAGCAGCTCAGAGATGTGAAGTGAGTTTGTGTTTATACAGGACCTCCCACCCTCACCTACGGAAATGTAAGAGGCGTATTGCGATGCGGTAGAGTTAAATGTGGCCTCTGTGCGCCTCCAATCTGGTTTGTAATTGCACCATACCGCCCATATGGCGTCCGCGTTTTCGGATCAAGCATAAACTGACTCTTGACCCGAGATTTATGTATTTTTTAAAAATTTAACTAGGCAAGTCAGTTAAGAAGACATTCTTATTTACAATGACGGCCAAACCCGGACGAGGCCCTATGGGACTCCCAATCACGGCCGGATGAGATTAAACCTGGATTCGAATCAGGGACTTCTTGCACCCGAAACGCAGTGCCTTAGACCGCTGCGCTACTCGGGGGCGTGCAACTATAGTTTTCACACAAAATAAAATAATGTAAAGCTATTTGGCTAGCAACTAAGCTACACAACATAAGACGTTTACAATGAAAGAGCAAGGTCTTTTTTTGCCAACAGGTTTATCGTAGAAAGCATTTAACCAGCTACATTTTCTAATGTTTTGCTTGAAGTTAATCTCTTATTTTAACTAGCTACCGGAGAAAATGTGTTGGTTAGCTAGCGAACTACATACATATCACGAGCAATAGGGACGTCGCACGTTCCTGTGTGAAACTAGCCACAATAGTGGCGTTTGCCATTCCCTTTCAAAATAAAAGTCCCCGATTTGAAAGTGATCAAACGGGTACAAATAGTGTAATCCTGCCATTTGGACTAAATCATTCTGAGCGAGGTCAGAATGTTGTTATATAAATTCAACAAAGACAATGAGAAAAATGTAAACAAAATATTACACATTTGTTGAAATCGGACTGTGGATGTATTAGACTTTAGAGTTGCGTTGGGGCATATCACTTTGCCAGTGCCGTTTAAGATGAGGGAGGACGATTTGTTTTTTCATGAGCACGGCCTTATTTATATTACAGCATATTGGTTGACTATCATTCATATTCCATTTACCCTGTTCAATGTAACAGAGATCAATTGTAGGTTCCAGACAATGACAAATGGACAGACAGTGACATTCAGTACCACCTTGCAAACTCTTGCCTGCATCTAGCTGATATAGGGTGTAATCATTAGTCCAACAGTTGCAAACAAGACTTTCTATTGGACAAATTCAGGTATGTTGATCCCTGTTTTGTTCCGTTTGCTTCAGTTGAAGAAATTTCCGTTTACGAATCCCTTTCAACAGAATTGGTGAAATGAATACACCCCTGATCACGAGTAAACACAGTTCACTTTCATAGCAGCCACATTTTATTCCTTCTCGCATCCATGCACTCTCCTCCTCTCACCTCTTCCCTTCGCTTGTGGGTTTCAAATGCACAACACAGCTGTATGTGGCCAGGCGAAATAACCTTTCCAAACCAAACCGCTACACACAGCCTACATTGTTGTTACCATATTAGCTAAAGTAACGTCCTTGTCAGCATAGCTAATAGAACTAATGCGTTAGTAAACCCGATACAATCATGAAGCAATGTTAGTGTACTAACAGTTACCGGCGCGCCCCTGTGGCAATAACTGATTAGTACCAAAAGCTTACCTTGACTTGGAAGAGTTCCAGTGTTGTGTTAGAAAGTCATAGCCAGTTAGCTAACATAGCATCCCTCTGTTTGAGCAGGGTGTTTCAGTAGGCTAAACTAGCTAGCTGCATTTGTTTCATGCTTCGCAAGTAAAC
Source organism: Oncorhynchus tshawytscha (assembly GCF_018296145.1). Taxonomy (NCBI): domain Eukaryota; kingdom Metazoa; phylum Chordata; class Actinopteri; order Salmoniformes; family Salmonidae; genus Oncorhynchus; species Oncorhynchus tshawytscha. The sequence goes on along the minus strand of NC_056447.1, from coordinate 29,707,500 downwards.
AACAGGTGTAGACTAACAGTGAAATGTTTATTTGCGGGTCCTGTACAATGCAGAGTTAATTAAAGAGAAAACATTTAATTGAAAAAAAATAGAAATAGTTACATGAGGAATAAACACACAGTGAATAACAATGACGAGTAAAAATAACATGCTAAACATATATGGAGTACCAGCACTGAGTCAATGTGCAGGGGTACGAGGTAACTGAGGTAGCTAAGTACATGTAGGTAGGGTTAAAGTGACTAGGCAACAGGATAGTAGTAGCAGCAGCGGTTAGCCATTTGATTAGCTATTTAGCGGTCTTGTTTAGCGGTCTTATGGCTTGGGAGATTTGATTGATTTGATTTGATTTGGAGTAGAAGTTGTTCAGGGTCCTGTTGGTTCCTGACTTGGTGCACTGGTACCGCTTGCCGTGGGTAGCAGAGAGAACAGTATGGCTTGGGTCGCTGGAGTCTTAGACAATTTTTTGGGCCTTCCTCTGACACCACCAGGTATAGAGGTCCTGGATGGCAGGGAGCTCTGCTTTCTTTGATTTAACTTGCTTACCACTTTGTCCATGTGGTTTCTTCCATCACATACTCCATGAAATGATGACCTATTCCTAAATATTTGGTCAAATTATATATTTTGTGTATGGTTTACTAGAGACAAGGGTGGCTCAATTTACTATTTTGGCTCAACTTTCCCCACTCACCCCGACTAGACTTTAGTTGAGAAACCAACTGCTTCAAAGACACAATGTAAACAACGATGAACTAGGGCGGCAGGTAGCCTAGCAGTTAAGAGTCTAAACTGACTTAACTGATACAAATCGGAGCTACATGTGTAGACTAGTAGTACCAAACTTGACCATGGTTTAAATAAATCATATTTTCACATGAACTCTCTGGTGCACTCCCTCACTTTATACTGTCTGATAAAATCCTTAATATATTTTCCTCAGTATATTTATGACTTTATGTTAGCCAGTGTTAGTTTGCTAAAACTGCTATGGACCTTATTTTGACCAGATATGCTGACAATCTACGGTCCACATACTGTGAAGGTTTCATTGCTATTGACATATGAAGTTTATATACATGTGTAATGCCGAGTTGACAGCAATTCCATTTAGATTAGTCAGATCAGGGGAGGAACTGAAATTGCCATTGTTTTCTGTGGAGGTTCTTTTCGAATCATGATTTGAACTTGAAATTAAAGCCAGTCAAAATGTCTTAATAGTTGTAACTCATTGAAAGTGAGTTAAAATGGAGTTTTCCTCTGTTTTCCTTTTTATGCTCACTTCATCCACAGGGTTTCTTTAGTATAATTAACATTATGGAGCTGAGGCTGGAGGAAGTTTACTTTTTAGTCAATCAAACTGTCTGTACTGTACTGTCAATATTTTAAGTCACAATGTACCATCTTCTGTTTAAAAAAGGACATTTTGTAAATTAAGTGATTCCCTTCACAATAGGTAAATAAGGCCTTGCTTTCAGCTTCGAATGGAGATTTAGAGATTTTTTAATGACTCAACAATTATCTTCCTGCACCACCTCCACTAATTTCGGTATCTTGGGCTACTTGTTTCATGCACAAGGTGAATATAAAATCAACTTTTATTTTACGTTTTCTATTGAAAAATATTGAACTTTTTAGATGCTTCACATTTGGAAAACTGTGTAAACGGGAAGCGGTTTGTCAAGATCTGATAAAACTGTGCAGGTTGTGCCAGATATAACAACCTACTTTTCATAGATATTTACACACTAGGTTTCCATTGACCCAGGTTTATTCGACAAAAGCAATGTAACAAAACAAAAAATCCTTGCGACTTGTGTAATGGAAACAAACCGCAGGTAAATGAACAAACAGATTACCAACCATTTCCAATCCCACCATACGTTCTCCACTATGCAATCTGGTTTCCGAGCTGGTCATGGGTGCACCTCAGCCACGCTCAAGGTCCTAAACGATATCATAACCGCCATCGATAAAAGGCAATACTGTGCAGCCATATTCATCGACCTGGCCAAGGCTTTCGACTCAATCACCACATGTCAATCACCACATTCTTATCGGCAGACTCAACAGCCTTGGTTTCTCAAATGACTGCCTCGCCTGGTTCACCAACTACTTCTCAGACAGAGTTTAGTGTGATAAATCGGAGGGCCTGTTGTCCGGACCTCTGACAGTCTCTATGGGGGTGCCACAGGGTTAAATTCTCGGGCTGACTCTTTTCTCTGTATACATCAATGATGTCGCTCTTGCTGCTGGTGATTGCCTGATCCACCTCTACGCAGACGATACCATTCTGTAAACTTCTGGCCCTTCTTTGGACACTGTGTTAACTAACCTCCAGACGAGCTTCAATGCCATACAACTCTCCTTCCGTGGCCACCAACTGCTCTTAAATGCAAGTAAAACTAAATGCATGCTCTTCAACCGATCGCTGCCTGCACCTGCCCGCCCATCCAGCATCACTACTCTCGACGGTTCTGACTTAGGTATTTGTAGTTGCCACATATTCTATGTGTCTGGTTAGACTGTACACTCTCCTTCCAGACTCATCTTAAGCATCTCCAATCCAAAATTAAATCTAGAATCGGGTTCCTATTTCGCAGCAAAGCATCCTTCACTCATGCTGCCAAACATACCCTCGTAAAACTGACTATCCTACCAATCCTTGACTTCGTCATTTACAAAATAGCCTCCAACACTCTACTCAGCAAATTGTATGCAGTCTATCACAGTGCCATCCATTTTGTCACCAAAGCCCCATATGCTACCCACCACTGCGACCTGTATGCTCTCGTTGGCTGGCCCTTGCTTCATATTCATCGCCAAACCCACTGGCTCTATAAGTCTTTGCTAGGTAAAGCCCCACCTTATCTCAGCTCACTGGTCACCATAGCAGCACCCACCCATACCACGCACTCCAGCAGGTATATTTCACTGGTCACCCCCAAAGCCAATTCCTCCTTGTCCGCCTTTCCTTCCAGTTCCCTGCTGCCAATGACTGGAACGAATTGCAAAAATCACTGAAGCTGGAGACTCATATCTCCCTCACTAACTTTAAGCATCAGCTGTCAGAGCAGCTTACAGATCATTGCACCTGTACATAGCTCATCTGTAAATAGCCCATCCAACTACCTCATCCCCATATTGTTTTGTTTTTTTCTTCTCCTTTGCACCTCAGTATCTCTACTTGTACATTCATCTTCTGCACATCTATCACTCCAGTGTTTAATTGCTAAATTATAATTACTTCGCCACTACGGCCTATTTATTGCCTTACCTCCCTAATCTTACCTCATTTGCACACACTGTATTTCGACTTTTCTATTGTGTTATTGACTGTATGTTTGTTTATTCCATGTGTAACTCTGTGTTGTTGTTTGTGTTGCACTGCTTTGCTTTATCTTGGCCAGGTCGCAGTTTTAAATGAGAACTTGTTCTCAACTGGCCTACCTGGTTAAATGAAAAAATATATATAAAGACACATTTTCTTAAGATTCACAACATTTTTATCCGTTCGACGGGGCAGAATTTCATTTTGTCAAACTTTTGTGACAAATGATGGTGTAAACTGTGTTTTTGAGTAAATGATGATTGAAATTTTGAAGGTAGACCTATGACGGGCACGTGATGTAGGTTAATAATGTAGCTGTAGGCTCCACTACACATTTCATTCTAAATACCTATTGAGAGCTAAATGCTTTTTTTCTACTAAAAATACAATTTCTTTGCTGGACAAGGATTGTCCTGACATTCAAACAAGCCTGAATAGGGAGCAATAGAATCCTAATAGCATCTTTTTGTAGGCACTGTGTCCACCAAGGTTTAATTACTAGGCAAGTCAGTTAAGAACAAATTCTTATTTTCAATGACGGCCTAGGAACAGTGGGTTAACTGCCTGTTCAGGGGCAGAACAACAGATTTTGTACCTTGTCAGCTCGGGGATTTGAACTTGCAACCTTTCGGTTACTAGTCCAATGCTCTAACCACTAGGCTACCCTGCCGCCCCTATGAACACATACCACGCTGCGCATTGGTCCTCACCTTCTTCCACCACAGACAACTGTTACAGCTATGTTTGTCAAACATTAGTGAAAACAACATTTTAAATGTACCACCCACCGTGTCTTATTATTGTAGTGTCAGGTTCACTGAGAAATTATTTAAGATTGGCTTAATAACTTTACCCTTCTCTCTCTTACTGAAGATGTCCAGTTTGTGGATGAGCAAAGGGCTGAGCTAATTCACAGGGTAACGGTGGTGATTCCCATAGCAGATGAACTGATCCAGAGAAACATGCTTAATAAAAAATACAATCCGTGATGCCAAGCCCTGCTAGGAACAAATGAGACTGCTGTACGAGGCCCTATATTCAGGAGGACCAATGGTGAAAGTAGTCTTTTGAGATTCTATTTGAAAAACAACCTCATCTAGTCCAAGATATGGGTATGAGGCTCTGTTTTTATTGACCATTTGACTTTTGTATGTTGCGCGTATTGTTAAAATATCTGTAGTGAACAACAGTGTAAAATGTTCAATTATATTTGTATAGAAAAGACTAAGAAACAGGTAAGGACAATCTTCTTGTATCTCTCTGATGTAAATGTATTGTATATTTCACAATGACTAGTCCTTGAGGAAACAACTCTGCCATTTCATTATCATTACCACCACATTTAATTATATTCACTTGCTTTTAAGAAGATGCAGGAGGTGAGACTTAAGGTGAGTGTTGACAACTCCCATGTAGCTTATTGAATTAGCAGATTCTTAGACTAAAACCAATGAGGAGCCCATGCATTCAAATTTCACTGTATCCTACTGTGGGGCTATCTGGGGTCCTGGTGTGAGCTGAGTGAATTGGTGGGATGATAATAATTGTTATTATTTTGTATGTATTGTATCGCTTTCTGGAAATATATTTTACACATCAACATCCCATCAGAACAGGATAACCACGTAGTTTATTTTTTACATTTATTTATTTAACCTTTATTTAACTAGGCAATCAGTTAAGAACAAATTCTACCAAGCCTACCAAAAGGCCTCCTGCGGGGACGGGGGCTGGGTTAAATAAATAAAAAAGAGTAATAATATAGGACAAAACACACACGGCAAGAGAGACAACACAACACCTCATAAAGATAGACCTAAGACAATAACATAGCGAGGCAGGAAAACATGACAACACAGCATGGTAGCAACATATGACAACATGGCAGCAGCACAACATGGTAGCAGCACAAAACATGGTACAAACATTATTGGGCACAGACAACAGCACAAAGGGCAATAAGGTAGAGACAACAACACGTCACGCAAAGCAGCCACAACTGTCAGTAAGAGTGTCCATGATTGAGTCTTTGATTGAAGAGATTGAGATAACTGTCCAGTTTGAGTGTTTGTTGCAGCTCGTTCCAGTCGATAGTGGCAGCGAACTGAAAAGACGTTTTGTGGACCTTTAACAGAATGCGACTGGCAGAACGGTTGTTGTATGTGGAGGATGAGGGCTTCAGTAGATATCTCAGATAGGGGGGAGTGAGGCCTAAGAGGGTTTTATAAATAAGCATCAACCAGCCACCCCAGTCATAGACTGTTTTCTCTACTACCGCATGGCAAGCGGTACCGGAGTGCCAAGTCTAGGTACAGGCCGGTGCTGATGGAAGAGAATAGCACCCCGCAACAGTCAACAAAGAACTATTTGAAAATGTAATGCTTAAAACCATCAAATCAAATTGTTTGAGGACAGATTTGGTGGAGACAACCGAGCACTGAAGTGGTCCCTTGGTAAAAAAAAATTGCCACTCCCCCAACTTTGGAAGATCTGTTTTGCCGAAAAAGGTTATAACCAGAAAGGTTAACATCAGTATTCAAAACACTCTTCCTTAACCATGTCTCAGTAATGACCAACACATCTGGATTGGAGGTGTGAACCCACACTTTCAATTGATCCATTTTAGGTAATAAGCTTCTTGTGTTAACGTGCAGAAAACCCAGGCTTTTACGAGAGCAGAAATCAGTGAAACAGATATCAGAGCACAAGTCAGAATTGGGGCAGTAGAATTAGCAACAGTAGATGGGCCAGGGTGTACATGCACATTTCCAGATATCATCAGCAGTAATATAATCAAGGCACGGCAGAAGACAGGGAGAGCTCTGCAGTGTTGATTTATGACATTTGAATGTGCATTAGATGGCAACAAGATTGTGTTGTACAGCAATTTCATCAGGTAATTTGAATACACAGCCAGCAAGAGGTGGTTAGAATAGGATGGCATGCCAAAAGTCTGTGTAACCAATAGAGTCAGAGTCCCGAATGTGGGAACAAACAGTCTGTCCCATGGTTGGGTTAACAAGAAAGTAGTAGTAGTCAACAAAGCATGCATAGTCATAGTCAACAAAGCATGCAGGAGTCATGAGGCAAATAGAAAAATAGCAAAATGCACAAGAAAACATATATATATATATATATATATATATATATATATATATATATATATATATATAATGACTTGGGGCTAGCCATTGTTCAGAGTTCAGTCACTCACCCCAACAGTGTGTGTGTGCTGGAGGTGAACGAAAGCTCGGGAGAGAGGGGGGAGTGTGGTGGGGGTACCTATACCAGACAGGGGGAGATAGGGCAGAGGGTGAACAGATCGCCAGGTGGAATCCATCCAGCAGTGCAACAGGCAACAGGAGTCGGTGTCACACCCACTTGGGAGAAGCTTTTATTTCTTGTAGACAATGCCAATGGATGGTCTCTGAACAGTGGGAGGGGTCTTCAAAGGCCTCTGGATTTGGGTGGGGCAGACTGAGAGAGACTCCTGCTACTTGTTGGGACAAAAGGCTGCGACACATCTTACTTCACACCTCCGTGCTAATTGAATCGTGTCTGTCCTAGCAAGCCTGGCAGCCTTAACTCAGCATTCAGTCCATATAAAGTGAAATATATACTTGTAATGTACTTTATAATTTTTTCTTCTTCTTGGCTTTCGAAACAGCATCGGACCAAACACTACTCACTCAGTTCCAAGTTGGATGGTATCCTCAGGTCTCTGCTGTTTGTTTGCCAGGGCACCCTCCGTATAGCTTGGAAAAGGGAATCCTTGGTAGCAGTAATCCCTGCAGGTAATTTAGTCCAAAATTAGGTTGTAGGTTTGGTGTTTTGATCTTTAGCGAAGGCTATGCTCTGGAAGATAGCATCTTACATATGTCCCTGCCAAACAATCCAACTTTATCTAACTCCAAATCTATCCTTTTGTTAAAAACATGTTGAAAAATGCAAGAACTCGCATGCAGCTGTGTCTCTCTCTCTCTCTCTCCCTTGTATGTATAAATACATACACCAATGTAAATTACAAACAATATTACAACAAAAACATTACATGTGAATACAGTTCATGGATAGGTTGCAGTTCACACAGTTCAGCTCATGTGAGGGGGGAGGAGGTTGTTGGGCAGCGTTATTTGTTTGATTAAATTGGTTGTAATGAACCCCCCTCTTCTCTGTGTGTTTCCTAACGGTTACCGTGCAAAGATGAAGGTTGTTTCACCTCCTGACCCCAATACCAGAGAGGAGTTCTTGAAATGTGAGTAAATATCTACACACAACTATAAATACGGTTTCACTAGCCTGCCTGACCCACACACAAATGCGTGCAGGTATACAGACACATGCAAACACAATGTTTTATTTCAAAATAATTTCAGATTCCTGCCAGCTCACATTGGACCCCAAAACAGCTAATAGATATCTGCGTCTGTCTGAGGGGAACAGGAAGGTGACCAGGAGTGAAAATGCTGAGTCCTATCTTCACCATCCAGACAGATTTAACTTCTACTGCCAGCTGCTGTGTAAAGAAGCTTTGTCTGGAACCTGCTACTGGGAGGTAGAAAGGAGTGGGAGCAAGTGTAAAGTTGCCGTATCTTAAAGGGGATCTGCAGGAGAGGAGATGGAGTGGATGTTAGCTTTGGACGAAATTATCAGTCCTGGACTTTGGTCTGTGATCCGTCTATCTGCTATTTCAGGCACAATAATATCAATACTGATATCCCTACCCCCTGCTCCTCCAGAGTAGGAGTGTACCTGGACCACAAGGCAGGAACTCTGTCCTTCTACAGTGTCTCTGACAAGATGACCCTCCTCCACAGAGTCCAGACCACATTCACTCAGCCCCTCTACCCTGGATTCTGGGTTGGTCCTGGTTATGGATCATCTGTGAAGATACTGACACCAATATAGTAAATTAACAAAGTTGTATCTACACTCATTGACTTTCAGTGTGTTCATAAGCATCGTAAAATATTTTTCAGCCTGACACAATAACATAATACCTTTCTGAAAACAGTAATACAATCTACAAGTGAGTGCACTATTCAGAGGATGCAGTCCATTTCAATGAAAGGGATTTACTCTGTTAGACATCAGCTTTGCACAAGCTCCATTGACAATGAGCTGTTTGCATTGTTTGTTGAAATAAATTCTGTGCAATCTGATGTAGCTCATGGAATGGATGTTTCTTTTGTAGTATATGTTTTGTTGAGTTGATGTTTAAATGGCTTCCGGTCCACAGTTATGGAGCTTTGACTTGAAGGGTCATGGCTGTTCTAGTAAATGTCATTCAATCTCAAACTTACAATAAGAAAGTTCTCTCTCTCTATCTATGGTTGTGACAGACCACTTATAGCCCCTCTGCTGGCCAGACCTGGTATCTGATACATGAGTTCAGATCCAGGAAGTGAAATGTTATATGGGTTAGTGGGAGCCACTCCTAAGCCTACTCCTCAGCACAATTGGAAACGAAACTCATCTCTTCAGCTCAGTCTGCTTGCGTTTCAAAATGGCAGAAGCCATGGACTCAATCAGTTGTTCAATCTGTTTGGAGATACTGAAGGATCCAGTGACTATTCCCTGTGGACACAGCTACTGTATGGACTGTATTAAATGCTTCTGGGATCAGAAGCTTGTCTGCAGCTGCCCCCAGTGCAGACAGATCTTCCCTACAAGGCCTGTTCTGAACAAAAACACTGTCATTGCAGAATTGGTGGAAACACTGACAGAAATAAATACGAAGAAGATTCACAAGGTGAGACTTGAGGTGAGTTCTGTACCATCACTCATTCATATATCTTTATGTACATATTCTGTATCCCTTTACACTTGTGTGTATAAGGTAGTAGATTTGGAATAGTTAGGTTAGATTACTCGTTGGTTACTACTGCATTGTCGGAACTAGAAGCACAAGCATTTCGCTACACTCGCATTAACATCTGCTAACCATGTGTATGTGACAAATACATTTGATTTGATTTGTGTGTTGACAACTCACATGTAGCTTATTGAATTAGCAGATTCCTAGACTAAAGCCAATGAGGAGCCCGTGCAGGGCCTCATTCAAACACCACTGAGTCCCACTGTGGGGAATAGGCTATCTGGGGTCCTGGTGTGAGCTGAGTGAATGGGTGGGATGATAATAATAATAATCATTCTTTGTGCCTCTTTTTTTGTGTCTTGCATGAACTCAACAACACAGCATCACCACATTTAGCGCTTAAAGGGATATATATATATATATTTAACCGGGCAAGTCGGTTAAGAACAAATTCTTATTTACAATGACAGCCTACCACGGCCAAACCCTAACCCGGACGATGCTAGGCCAATTGTGCCAAACCTAACCCGGACGACGCCAGGCCAATTGTGCCAAACCTTAACCCGGACGATGCTAGTCCACCCTATTGTGCACCACCCTATGGGACTCCCAATCATGTCCGTTTGTGATACAGCTTGGAATCGAACTAGGGTCTGTAGTGACGCCTCGGGTACTGAGATGCAGTGCCATTGACTGCTGCGCCACTTGCGATCCCCTAATAGTTCACCCTAATTATAAAATGACATGTTGATTTTCATACCCTGTAAGCAGTCTATGGACAAGGTATGACGACAATGAATGCTTGGTTTAGTTTCTCTAGCACTTTTTCCATATGCTAACGTTTTAGCATTTGTGGCACAAATCCTTTTAAGTCATGGTACCAATATTAGCATTTTCCGCGCATTATGTTTAAATCATCTATAAGTAACTTTGTTGAGTTTCACAATCAATTTGAAATGCTTTTGGATGATTTGGACATGATGCGTGAAAATACTTATATCGGTACCATGACTTGAATGGGATTTGTACAACAAATACTAAAACGTTAGCATTTGGAAACAGTTCCAGGGAAATAAAACAAAAGCATGGATTGCTGCCATACTGCTCACTCCAGGGTTAGGAAAACCAATGTGTCATTTTGTAATTTTGGTAAACTATCCATTCAAATGCATACGCCAATGTAGATCACAAACAATATTACAACAAAAACATTACATGTGAATACAGTTCATGGATAGGTTGCAGTTCACACAGTTCAGCTCATGTGAGGGGGGAGGATGTTGTTGGGCAGCGTTATTTGTTTGATTAAATTGGTTGTAATGAACCCCCCTCTTCTCTGTGTGTTTCCTAACGGTTACCGTGCAAAGATGAAGGTTGTTTCACCTCCTGACCCCAATACCAGAGAGGAGTTCTTGAAATGTGAGTAAATATCTACACACAACTATAAATACGGTTTCACTAGCCTGCCTGACCCACACACAAATGCGTGCAGGTATACAGACACATGCAAACACAATGTTTTATTTCAAAATAATTTCAGATTCCTGCCAGCTCACATTGGACCCCAACACAGCTAATAGATATCTGCGTCTGTCTGAGGGGAACAGGAAGGTGACCAGGAGTGAAAATGCTGAGTCCTATCTTCACCATCCAGACAGATTTAACTTCTACTGCCAGCTGCTGTGTAAAGAAGCTTTGTCTGGAACCTGCTACTGGGAGGTAGAAAGGAGTGGGAGCAAGTGTAAAGTTGCCGTGTCTTATAAAGGGATCTGCAGGAGAGGAGATGGAGTGGATGTTAGCTTTGGACGAAATTATCAGTCCTGGACTTTGGTCTGTGATCCGTCTATCTGCTATTTCAGGCACAATAATATCAATACTGATATCCCTACCCCCTGCTCCTCCAGAGTAGGAGTGTACCTGGACCACAAGGCAGGAACTCTGTCCTTCTACAGTGTCTCTGACAAGATGACCCTCCTCCACAGAGTCCAGACCACATTCACTCAGCCCCTCTACCCTGGATTCTGGGTTGGTCCTGGTTATGGATCATCTGTGAAGATACTGACACCAATATAGTAAATTAACAAAGTTGTATCTACACTCATTGACTTTCAGTGTGTTCATAAGCATCGTAAAATATTTTTCAGCCTGACACAATAACATAATACCTTTCTGAAAACAGTAATACAATCTACAAGTGAGTGCACTATTCAGAGGATGCAGTCCATTTCAATTAAAGGGATTTACTCTGTTAGACATCAGCTTTGCACAAGCTCCATTGACAATGAGCTGTTTGCATTGTTTGCTGAAATAAATTCTGTGCAATCTGATGTAGCTCATGGAATGGATGTTTCTTTTGTAGTATATGTTTTGTTGATGTTTAAATGGCTTCCGGTCCACAGTTATGGAGCTTTGACTTGAAGGGTCATGGCTGTTCTAGTAAATGTCAGTCAATCTCAAACTTACAATAAGAAAGTTCTCTCTCTCTATGGTTGTGACAGACCACTTATAGCCCCTCTGCTGGCCAGACCTGGTATCTGATACGTGAGTTCAGATCCAGGAAGTGAAATGTTATATGGGTTAGTGGGAGCCACTCCTAAGCCTACTCCTCAGCACAATTGGAAACGAAACTCATCTCTTCAGCTCAGTCTGCTTGCGTTTCAAAATGGCAGAAGCCATGGACTCAATCAGTTGTTCAATCTGTTTGGAGATACTGAAGGATCCAGTGACTATTCCCTGTGGACACAGCTACTGTATGGACTGTATTAAATGCTTCTGGGATCAGAAGCTTGTCTGCAGCTGCCCCCAGTGCAGACAGATGTTCCCTACAAGGCCTGTTCTGAACAAAAACACTGTCATTGCAGAACTGGTGGAAACACTGACAGAAATAAATACGAAGAAGATTCACAAGGTGAGACTTGAGGTGAGTTCTGTACCATCACTCATTCATATATCTTTATGTACATATTCTGTATCCCTTTACACTTGTGTGTATAAGGTAGTAGATTTGGAATAGTTAGGTTAGATTACTCGTTGGTTACTACTGCATTGTCGGAACTAGAAGCACAAGCATTTCGCTACACTCGCATTAACATCTGCTAACCATGTGTATGTGACAAATACATTTGATTTGATTTGTGTGTTGACAACTCACATGTAGCTTATTGAATTAGCAGATTCCTAGACTAAAGCCAATGAGGAGCCCATGCAGGGCCTCATTCAAACACCACTGAGTCCCACTGTGGGGAATAGGCTATCTGGGGTCCTGGTGTGAGCTGAGTGAATGGGTGGGATGATAATAATAATAATCGTTCTTTGTGCCTCTTTTTTTGTGTCTTGCATGAACTCAACAACACAGCATCACCACATTTAGCGCTTAAAGGGATATATATATATATTTAACCGGGCAAGTCGGTTAAGAACAAATTCTTATTTACAATGACAGCCTACCACGGCCAAACCCTAACCCGGACGACGCTAGGCCAATTGTGCCAAACCCTAACCCGGACGACGCCAGGCCAATTGTGCCAAACCTTAACCCGGACGATGCTAGTCCAATTGTGCACCACCCTAACCCGGACAACGCTAGGCCAATTGTGCCAATCCCTAACCCGGACGATGCTAGTCCAATTGTGCACCACCCTATGGGACTCCTAATCATGTCCGTTTGTGATACAGCTTGGAATCGAACTAGGGTCTGTAGTGACGCCTCGGGTACTGAGATGCAGTGCCATTGACTGCTGCGCCACTTGCGATCCCCTAATAGTTCACCCTAATTATAAAATGACATGTTGATTTTCATACCCTGTAAGCAGTCTATGGACAAGGTATGACGACAATGAATGCTTGGTTTAGTTTCTCTAGCACTTTTTCCATATGCTAACGTTTTAGCATTTGTGGCACAAATCCTTTTAAGTCATGGTACCAATATTAGCATTTTCCGCGCATTATGTTTAAATCATCTATAAGTAACTTTGTTGAGTTTCACAATCAATTTGAAATGCTTTTGGATGATTTGGACATGATGCGTGAAAAATACTTATATCGGTACCATGACTTGAATGGGATTTGTACAACAAATACTAAAACGTTAGCATTTGGAAACAGTTCCAGGGAAATAAAACAAAAGCATGGATTGCTGCCATACTGCTCACTCCAGGGTTAGGAAAACCAATGTGTCATTTTGTAATTTTGGTAAACTATCCATTCAAATGCATACGCCAATGTAGATCACAAACAATATTACAACAAAAACATTACATGTGAATACAGTTCATGGATAGGTTGCAGTTCACACAGTTCAGCTCATGTGAGGGGGGAGGATGTTGTTGGGCAGCGTTATTTGTTTGATTAAATTGGTTGTAATGAACCCCCCTCTTCTCTGTGTGTTTCCTAACGGTTACCGTGCAAAGATGAAGGTTGTTTCACCTCCTGACCCCAATACCAGAGAGGAGTTCTTGAAATGTGAGTAAATATCTACACACAACTATAAATACGGTTTCACTAGCCTGCCTGACCCACACACAAATGCGTGCAGGTATACAGACACATGCAAACACAATGTTTTATTTCAAAATAATTTCAGATTCCTGCCAGCTCACATTGGACCCCAACACAGCTAATAGATATCTGCGTCTGTCTGAGGGGAACAGGAAGGTGACCAGGAGTGAAAATGCTGAGTCCTATCTTCACCATCCAGACAGATTTAACTTCTACTGCCAGCTGCTGTGTAAAGAAGCTTTGTCTGGAACCTGCTACTGGGAGGTAGAAAGGAGTGGGAGCAAGTGTAAAGTTGCCGTGTCTTATAAAGGGATCTGCAGGAGAGGAGATGGAGTGGATGTTAGCTTTGGACGAAATTATCAGTCCTGGACTTTGGTCTGTGATCCGTCTATCTGCTATTTCAGGCACAATAATATCAATACTGATATCCCTACCCCCTGCTCCTCCAGAGTAGGAGTGTACCTGGACCACAAGGCAGGAACTCTGTCCTTCTACAGTGTCTCTGACAAGATGACCCTCCTCCACAGAGTCCAGACCACATTCACTCAGCCCCTCTACCCTGGATTCTGGGTTGGTCCTGGTTATGGATCATCTGTGAAGATACTGACACCAATATAGTAAATTAACAAAGTTGTATCTACACTCATTGACTTTCAGTGTGTTCATAAGCATCGTAAAATATTTTTCAGCCTGACACAATAACATAATACCTTTATGAAAACAGTAATACAATCTACAAGTGAGTGCACTATTCAGAGGATGCAGTCCATTTCAATGAAAGGGATTTACTCTGTTAGACATCAGCTTTGCACAAGCTCCATTGACAATGAGCTGTTTGCATTGTTTGGAAAGAAACACATATATTTATCTACACTTATTGACTTTCACTGTGTACATATACATCATGCAATCTGTTTCAACCTGACAGACTTAACATTATTTTATGATACAAACTACTGGTGAATGCCCAACATGTGCACTACTGCTAGAATATGAACTGTCCACAGTCTTTGTCACTGAAAGGGATTGATTCTAATGCTAGGCATCAGTGTACACAAATTACTATACCCTGTTCAAAGGCACTTAAATATTGCCCATTCACCCTCTGAATGGCACACATACCCAATCCATGTCTCAAGGCTTAAACATCCTTATTTAATCTGTCTCCACCCCTTCATCTACACTGATTGAAGTGGATTTGACAAGTGACACCAAAAAGGGATCATTGCTTTCACCTGGATTCACCTGGTCTATGCCATGGATAAAGCACTTGCGTTTCAAAATGGCAGAAGCCATGGACTTGATCAGTTGTTCAATATGTTAGGAGATACTGAAGGATCCTGTGACTATTCCTTCTGGACACAGCTACTGTATGGACTGTATTGAAGGCTACTGGGATCTGGATGTCCAGAAGCTTGTGTGCAGCTAGCCCTTGATCATGACTCTCTGTTGCATTACATTACACATAAAAGTCATTGGACGGTGCCGTTTTCTGTAAGGGGGAAAATATATTAAGAGCCATGACGCTCTTTCCGAACAATATCATGCATCACTTGCGGTACAGTTTTGGAAGCATAAGGACCTTGTATTTCACATCGGCAAGAAATTATTTTTTAAAAAACAAAAGGTTAAATTGATGCACAATTTTATAGGGTTACGATTCCCACACGGACAACAGACGGAAGACCAACTGGACTACCTGTGCTAATTAGCTATATGCGTCTTTCGAACACCTGTGTATAAATGGAAGACGGAGGCCACAAACGTGTTGTCCCAGTCAGCTACAACTGTGTTAAAACCGATTAAAACAGTATACAGTGAGTGTGTATTTTGCATTTGTGAATATATTTTGTTGTGATATGAAAGTGGATGGATTTATGTTTCTAGAACCGTACCACAATTGAAAATTCACTTTTAGATGGCTGTTGAGATCAACCAGCTGGCAGCAAACACAACTGTCACGACTCCCACCGAAGGTGGCTCCTCTTCCTGTTCGGGCTGCGCTCGGCGGTCGTCGTCACCGGTCTACTAGCTGCCACCGATCCCTTTTCCCTTTTCTGTTGGTTTTGTCTTATTGGTTACACCTGTTTCTTGTTTAGGTTTTTAGTTGGGCTATTTAAGCCGGTAAGGCCCGCCTGTTCTTTGTGCGGGCTTAATTTTCCTCTGTGTATGTTTGTGGTGGTGCGTTTCCCTTTGTTTTTCCAATGGACGGGTTGGGGCCTGGTTTTGGGCCAGTCTCGTATGTGCACCCAGTATTGGCGTGACCATTTTTCTCTGTTACGGAATAAAACATTGTTCTTTACCTTCTGCTTCCTGCGCCTGACTCCGCACCCACTACGCCTAAAGTGCGTTACAACAACGAGGACCGCCGCAGTGCATCCACCTGCCTATGTGGTGTCCAATTCATTATTTTAACCCTCACACACTCCCCCATGCCATCTCTCTCTCCCTCAGACTAAAAACATGTCGTTTGGGGTCTTAGACAGTGCCTGGGTTGCCGCTTTTCCTGGGACGGGGTCCCTGGACGAGAAAAGGTTGAAGACTTGTAGGCTTGGCCCTAATTGATGTGCTCTCTGTCACCTGGAGCTGCATGTCAGATGGTCCAGGATCACAAGGAAAGCACAAAGGACAATGCCCAAGGACTAGTCAGCCCTTCCCCTTGAGTGGTCAAAGTGTATCTCTCTGTTACAGTATTCAGAGGACTAACTATTGAATATGATAGAGTAATACTATAGTATCCATGTCTGGTATCTCTCTTAAACTTGTTCACTAAGGATAACTCTGACGCTCTCTATATGGATGTACTGTATGATCTCTGTGGTTACTTGTATTCGTATAGGGTGAACTCTGAATTACTCTATGCAAAGGGGTTGTATATCTGTACAGGGTGGACTTCTTAGGAATTATTTACATTGCTCTCATGCACTACACAAGCCTTTAGACGCTGTGAAACCCTGTGCAGATTGGGCCTTGATGGTCAGGCTAGTCTGTAAACTTGGTATGTTTTGTTTGGTGAATGGGGGTTGGTTTTGAGTTGAAAGGTTACACCCTCATAAATTGAATGAAATGCCTTTGTTCTCCCTCTTATCCTGTATCCAGTCCATGGAGGAAAGTTGTATGATCAATTCTCATTTCCTAGGCTTCCAGGACTCTGGCCAAGAAGGCATCTCTTTGTTCCTGCTTTGTCATCTAAGATAACCTTAGGATCTACACTACTGTTCAAAAGTTTGGGGTCACTTAGAAATGTCCTTGTTTTTGAAAGAAAAGAACATTATTTGTCCATTAAAATTAATCAAATTGATCAGAAATACAGTGTAGACTGTATTTCGAATCATACAACACATGCTCCGACGCTCGTCGGATGTGGCAGGGCTTGGAAACTATTACAGACTACAAAGGGAAACACAGCCAAGAGCTGCCCAGTGACACTAGTATACCAGACAAGCTAAATAACTTCTATGCTCGCTTCAAGGCAAGTAACACTGAAACATGCATGAGAGCACCAACTGTTCCGGATGACTGCGTTATCACGTCTCCACAGCCGATGCGAGTAAGACCTTTAAACAGGTCAACATTCACAAGGCCGCTGGGCCAGATGGATTACCAGGACGTGTACTCAGAGCATGCCCTGACCAACTGGCAAGTGTCTTCAATTACATTTTCCACCCCTCCCTGTCTGAGTCTGTAATACCAACATGTTTCACGCAGACCATCATAGTCCCTGTACCCAAGAACACTAAGGTAACCTGCCTAAATGACGACCGACCCATAGCACTCACGTCTGTAGCCATGAAGTGCTTTGAAAGGCTGGTCATGGCTCACATCAACACCATTATCCCAGAAACCCTAGACCCACTCCAATTTTCATACCGCACCAACAGATCCACAGATGATGCAATCTCTATACAACTCCAACACCATCATTAAGTTTGCTGATGACACAACAGTGGTAGGCCTGATCACCGACAAGAATGAGACAGCCTATAGGGAGGAGGTCAGAGACCTGACCATGTGGTGCAAGGACAACAACCTCTCCCTCAATGTGATCAAGACAAAGGAAATGATTGTGGACTACAGGAAAAAGAGCATCAAGCACGCCCCCATCCTCATCGACAAGGCTGTAGTGGAGCAAGTTGAGATCTTGCCCACATCAACAACAAACAAACATGGCCCAAGCACACCAAGACAGTTTTGAAGAGGGCACGACAAAACCTATTCCCCCTCAGGAGACTGAAAAGATTTGACATGGGTCCTCAGATCCTCAAAAGATTTTACAGCTGCACCATCGGGAGCATCCTGATGGGTTGCATCACTGCCTGGTATGGCAACTGCTCGGCTGCTCGGCCTCCGACTGCAAGGCACTACAGAGGGTAGTGCGTACAACCCAATACATCACCGGGGCCAAGCTTCCTGCCATCCAGGACCTCTATACCAGGCAGTGTCAGAGGAAGGCCCTAAAAATCATCAAAGACTCCAGCCACCCTAGTCATAGACTGTTCACTCTGCTACCGGATGGCAAGCGATACCGGAAGCAGAGATGGCAAGTGATACCGGAAAATTGCACTTCGATTATATTATTCAAATTGTGAAATAACTGTAAAATCCCATTGATAGTCAGTAGATTTGCTCAGAAGTTGTGGTCAGTAGTAGTGGTCAGTAGTTACAGTGGGGCAAAAAAGTATTTAGTCAGCCACCAATTGTGCAAGTTCTCCCACTTAAAAAGATGAGAGAGGCCTGTAATTTTCATCATAGGCGCACTTCAACTATGGATACTAAATGTGGTCAAAAGTTATGTGGTTGTTTGTAGTGACTTTTTTCTCTCATTATTTTGGCCCTCAGTGTCAATGAGTATCCTAGCAACGGTTCCGTTTTGGAATCTCAATAATGACACAGACAGTTGTTGTTAGAAGAGAGCAGGCGATGGGTTCCGAAAATGGCTGATGTTACAGATTGGTTCACACGATTTCGAATCCGATCACATATTTGAAAAGCAGAGAAGTAGGGGAAGATTTCATAACGTAGAAACATTTTCTCGACCTTGTGGCGTTTGTGGTTAAAACAGCAGTTGTTTGGGAAAAGTTGGAAGAAAACATGGTAATGCAGTTACAAAAACAATAAGTTCCGTAGTGAATATTTTGATTCCACGAACAGATATGAATAGCAGAGTAGACAAATATCCCATATGCTCTATCTTTTTGTCTGACTTGTTGCGATAGTGGTCAAAATGGACATTGTTTGCAAGAATGTTACAGAAAATGTTGTTGATGTGGTTACATAAACTGCTGTGAATATTGATCCAAATATAATGTTTTTGTCCAAACGCCAGATTTCAGTAGCAGAGAAGTAGATGACGCTGGTAAGTGGTTGCAAAGTGGAATTATTAGCTGTTTCGGGTCAAAGGTTGCATGATTTCACGCCACTGTCTTCTATCTCCTCATCATTACGGCCTGCAGTGTCAGTGGGTATCCTAGCAACGGTTCTGTTTTGGAATCTCAATATTGACACAGAGAGGTGTTAGCAAAGAGCAGGTAAGGGGTTATTGAGAAAACCTGGTTTCAAGACCCTCATTCACAGTTTCAATGTTTCCTCGATCAACAAGAATTACTTTTATTTCATTCATTTTGCGTGTACACACTCTAAATTTGCCTCTCCGGGCTGCATAGAATGAATTGAAATGCTCTTCTGCCCTCTCCAGTGGGGTCATATTTGGAATTTCATCCTCCATCATTCACTTTTAATTCTCTCAATTTACAATGACACCGTTTTGGGTTTGATTGTTAAATGCAATGCCCCTTTAGACCTCCTTTTAATGCTTTGAAAACACAGTCATCCATTTCAGCGTATGGACCCATTTTGCATTGAACACGTGCAAGTTTGGTATTTTAGATGCGTTTAAACATTTCATTCCATTATAGGTTTTGTCCCCTTTAATTAAGTTTAAATACGCAGTATCTTTAGATCCTTTAGTTGCGTTCCATTGATGCATTGCATTTCTGCGTTAGGCCTAATATTAGACATTTGATTAGGCCACATTGTGCATTGGTGCCCAGTGTTTCCCAAACTCAAACTTCTTAATTGTTTTCACAGCGCTGTGTTTGGAATTCCATTTCCAAGTTAACATTCCAATTATAAGCACATTTGCGCTTCCATAGTATGCTTGATCAAATTGCATTGAACAGGGCAGCTCATTCATTTGCAGAGATTACTTGCGGCTGACGAATTCTAGGAGTTCAAGTCCTTCCAAGCGAGCTGTCCTTGCGGTCCGAATGAAATGATAAATAGAAAAATATCCAGAGTGTGTCCATACCAGAGCTTTCCTTCCGATAGTAATCCTTCACGGAGTCTTTTGACTTGTCGTCACCAAATACAGTAATTGCCTCAACAGCACTCTGTAGGGTAACACCATGGTGTAGCCAGAGGACAGCTAGCTTCCGTTCTTCTTTCGGTACATTGACTTCAATACAAAACCTAGGAGGATCACGGTTCTCACCCCCTTTCATAGACTTACACAGTAATTATGACAACTTCAAGAGGATGTCCTTCAACCTATCAGAGCTCTTGCAGCATGAACTGACATGTTGTCCACTCAATCAAAGGATCAGAGAATGAATCTAGTACTGAAAGAATAAGCTAAAGCTAGCTCACACTGCAGTGCATAAAAAGTGGTGACAATAGTTGAACAGTTTTGAACAAATTAATTTATTCAAAAATGAAGGAAGAGCAAGAGAGAGAGAGATTACTAGAAATATCATTTTTGTCACCTTTCACTTACTTAGCTAGCTAATGCTTAAGCCTACTCAAACACCCAGCTCAAACAGAGGATGCTATGTTAGCTAGCTGACTTTGACTATCCAACACTGGAACTCTTCCAAGTCAAGTTAAGCTTTTGGCTTTACTAATTAATTCCCGCCGGTGTAACTGCTAAACTGGTTACTGACTGTACTGCATGATTGTAGTGGGTTTGCTAACGCATTAGTTCTATTAGCTATGTTGACTATGATGTTACTTTAGCTAATATGGTGACAATGATGTAGGCTGTGTGTAGCGGTTAGTGGTTGTTACACATCAGACAACTGATGTGTTGTGCATTAAAGTCCACAAGCAAAGGAAAATGTGAGAGGAGGAGAGCCCATAGATGCGATAAGCAATACAACAAGTTATTTGTATGTGGCTGCTATGAAAGTATTTACGTGTGATCAGGGGTCTATTCATTCCTCCGATTCAGTTGAAAAACATTTCTTAAACGGAAACGAACTGAACGAAACGGGGATAAACATACCTGAATTTGTCCATTAAAAACTCTTATTTGCAACTGTTGGACTAATGATCACACCCTAGATCAGCTTGATGCAGGCAAAAGTGTGCAATGCGGTATTGAATGTGTCACTGTCTGTCCATGTGTCATTGCCTGTCACCTCAACATTTTATTTTAACCTGTGTGCACCTACGTTATAAACTTTCATTCTTAGGCTAGCAACCTAATGATGGGTATAGGGAAAATGTTTGTATCATGTAGTAGCCTAAACCTATCAATTTTACATTGAACTGGGTGAATGGAATATTAATGACATCCAATATACTATAATAGGAATAAGGCCATGCTCATGAAAAAAATAATCATCCTCCCTCATCTTAAACTCCACCGACCGCCACTGATGTGAAAACATGTTTAATATTATTTGGGCAAATGATTGAAAATTAAATACAGAAATAGTCCATTTACATAAGTATTTACACCACTGAGTCAATACATGTTAGAATCACCTTTGGCAGTGATTACAGCTGTGAGTATTTCTGGGTAAGTCTCTAAGAGCTTTGCACACCTGGATTGTACAATATTTGACCATTATTCTTTTCAAAATTCTTCAAGCTCTGTCAAATTGGTTGTTGATCATTGGTCATAGATTTTGAAGCAGATTTAAGTCATTACTGTAACTCGCCCACTCAGGAACATTCACTTTCTTCTTGGTAAGCAGCTCCAGTGTAGATTTGGCATTGGGATTTCGGTTATTGTCCTACTGAAAGGTGAATGAATCTTCCAGTGTCTGGTGAAAAGCAAACTGAACCAGGTTTTCCTCAAGGATTTTGCCTGTGCTTAGCTCCATTCCGTAACTTTTTTTATCCTGAAAAACTCTCCAGTCCTTAATGATTACAAACACATGAATGCCATGATGCAGCCACCACTATGCCTGAAAATATGGAGTAGTACTCAGTAATGTGTTGTATTGGATTTGCCTCAAACATAAGGCTTTGTATTCAGGAAAAAAAGGTAATTCCTTTCCCACATTTTTTGCAGTTTTTCTTTACTGCCTTGTTGCTAACAAGATACATGTTTTTGAATATTTTTATTCTGTACACGCTTCCTTCTTTTCACTCTGTCAATTAGGTTAGTATTGTGGAGTGACTACAATGTTATTCAACTCTGTCCCATTGGCTTCATGGTGAAATTCCTATTTCAGCTTTTCATTTTAAATTAATTTGTACATATTTCGAAAAACATACACATTTAATTCAACATCTAAAAACCCTCCCACTTTAGTAGATGCTTTTTCCACTTGGAAGCGCCAGGTTCACTCGACCTTATTCATGGTTTCCACCTGCATAATGGTGAAGGAATTATGAGGGAATTAGGTCAAGGTTAGAATATGGCTTATCTGTAGACACGCCTCCACCACACCTTCATTTCTTAGATCTCCACCTCAACAAATAGCTGGTGAACAGCATGCTATTCTCATGCTTAAGTTCAAGGTCAGAATAAGCATAGTGAAAAAAGTGCATAAAAAGGAATGACGATTTATTTACACGTGTTCAATAACTCGGGTTAGAATCGTCTCCTAAGGGATTTGATAAACAAAATATCCTCATAAAGTGTGCTTTACCGTGTCAAGTAAAGTGACACAAGGTCCCCTTTGGCATCAGGGAGTATGTACCAGGGCAAAGAAGGTAATGACAAAGAAGTACTATTGAACTTTCCCTTTTCAATAATGTGCCTATACATACAGTATCTTCCAATGCGTGCCTACAAGAGACACCGCCCAGGATTTATCAGTAGTCAGATGATGTGTTTTATAAAAGTCAAGAACCATATCTTGTCCTGGTCAACCATTAACACAAAGCGTCATATAGTACCCTCCATGTGCCTCTCTGTCTAACCATTAACAGTAAAATGGCCAATATAGAGTGAACTCTCGACTTGAACCACTGTTATGTCTGCGGGGAGGCTAAATACATTGTATTCTATTACAGTGAAATTAAAATTGATTTAATTGTAATTACATAAAATACTCTGGAATGTCAAAGTGGAAAAAAAGATTTAAAATAAGATCAATAAAACCCAGAACACTAATATAGGTTGATTAGATAAGTATCCTCCTCCTGAGTCGAGGTATTGTGGATCATGATATTCACTGTGTTATTGGTAAGAAACTCCCATGTAGATTTGGCCTTGTGTTGTAGGTTATTGTCCTGCTGAAAGTTGAATTCCTCTCCCAGTGTCTGTTGTAAAGCAAACTGAAGCAAGTTTTCATCTAGGATTTGACCTGTGTTTAGCTCATTCCGTTTCTTTTCATGCTAAAAAAAAACTCCCCTTTCTTTGCCTATGTCAAGCATACCTAAACGATGATGCAGCCGCCACTATGCTTGAAAATAAGGAGGTAGTTACTCAGGAATGTGTTGTGTTGGATTCGCCCCAAACAGAAGGCTCTGCATTTAGGCCAAAAAAGTGTATTCCTTCGCTGTCTTTTTTTGCAGTATTACTCTACCGCCTTGTTGCATACAAGATGCACGTTTTGCAATATTTGTATTCTGTACATTTTATTCTTATTTTTACTTTGTCATTTAGGCTATTATTGTGGAGTCACTACAATGCTGTCGATCCATCCTCAGTTTTCTCCCATCACAGCATTTGAACTCTGCAGCTGTTTTAAATCCCCAATGGCCTCATGGTGACATCCCTGAGCAGTTTCCATCCTGTCCTGCAGCTCAGTTCAGAAAGACGACTGCATCTTTGATATGTCTGGGTGGTTTAATACATCACCCACAGCATAATTGGGACCCGTCAGGAAACTAGGCACTTGTTGCGCATCACTACTTCACAGGAGAGGCATTTGAACGTAAAACTTTTTTATTTATTATCAAAATTTGTTTTTTTGCAGATATGCCTTCTGGAACATGTGGACTTTCATGTGCCTTAATAACAAACTTCTATGCCTTCTGTAAATATGTAAATATGAGCCTAGTTGGTTTCAAATCAAATTGTATTTGTCACGTGCGCCGAATACAACAGTTGTAGACCTTACAGTGAAATGCTTACTTACAGGCTCTAACCAATAGTGCAAATAAGGTACATACAGACACTGGTTAGGCAGGCTGATTGAGGTAGTATGTACATGTAGATATGGTTAAAGTGACTATGCATATATGATGAACAGAGAGTAGCAGTAGAGTAAAAGAGGGGTTGGCGGGTGGAGGGTGGCGGGACACAATGCAGATTGCCCGGTTAGCCAATGTGCGGGAGCACTGGTTGGTTGGCCCAATTGAGGTAGTATGTACATGAATGTATAGTTAAAGTGACTATGCATATATGATAAACAGAGAGTAGCAGCAGTGTAAAAGCCACAAGAAAAGACAGGAACCTTCCCGCTAGCCATGATTGCCTGAGATAATGAATGGACTGGACATGTCGAGAGATTAGTTCGGATTGGTCTGCCTTGTAGCACACTTCTGTCAATAACATGAGCTGCTCAGTATGTGTAGGTAATCCTTTCTGACGCTGCTTTTTTGAAAGATATCGCAGAGCCATTTGCATTGCTAGTTATAGCCTAATGTTAGCTAGCTAGCTAACATTGAAACTGGTTGGTTAGCTCCATGCAGATTCATGCAGGGTAGTAATGTTATGAGTTGGGATTATGGTTCATTGTTTAGCTAGCTAGCTACATGTCTAAACAAAAGACTCCACTATGCAAGTAACCATTTCACTACACCTTCTGTATCATGTGCATGTGACAAATAACATTGGATTTTTATTTGATATAGTATGTTTACCAGAGACGGTAATGTGAATAACATGACTTGCACCAAAGTCAAAGTAGGATATAACATTAGGCCAACGAGACAGTGTCCAAGTTAAGAAATTCTCCGGTAGAATGCCCTGCTTTTATTTTGTCACACTCACAACCATAAATTTTGGGTTGTTTAGTACATGGCCTCACATGTAAATCCCTTATAGAGATGGGTGGCGCTAAGGCTTAAGAGGGTGTGAACAACGCTGAATTAGTGTAGACAAAGAAGAGCTCTCCAGATGGTTTACCAAAATATTCAAGGCCCATTTTCTCAAAAGTGAGGTAACAAGTTTATCAACCTTCCAAGCAAAATTACTTTTTCATTGTTCCTCAACTGTATTGTATGATATACCATTTTCTATCTCTGAGTCTCTACTTTTATCCAATGTAAAAAAACACAATTTCAAATTTTTGCTAGATAAGCCCGAATCGAAGCCGGTCGGTCACAATTATTAACTTAACCATGCTTAAAGAAATATTAAATATCTGATTTGTCATTTTTACCCATCTACAATCACTGCCCTTCTTTATAAGGCTTTCAAAAAGTTCCCTGGTCTTTGTAGTTGAATCGTTGCTTGAAAATCAATATTAGACTGGGGGACCTTACAGATGTTGGTAACCCTTCATTTTACAGTCTGGTAATTACTAGATAAATACCTAGCAACAAAAAGTAAATACATAGTAACTATTTAGTCCCAAATATGCTTAGTAGGAACCAAACATGTACAAACTACTTACGAAATACAAAGGTACAAAATGTAATTATATAGTAGTCCACTTTATTCCAAAATAAATGTATTAACAACCTTATAAGTACAAGGTAATTATTATGTAAATACCTAGAAACAACATCTGATATATATATATTTTTTTACCATGTACTCACCACATAAATACCTTCAAGTCAATCCTCCTGACGTTGGTATTCTCTCACAATGTTTATATGTACTTTGCATTTAGTTACCATGTACAGTGCATTTGGAAAGTGTTTAGACCCCTTCACTTTTCCACATATTGTTACAGTACAGCCTTATACTAAAATGTATTCAATTGTTTAAATCTACACACAATACCCCACAATGACATAGATAGCAAAAATAGGTTTTAAAAAATGTTTACAAATTTTTTTTAAATATCACATTTACATAAGTATTCAGGCCCTTTACTTGGTACTTTGTTGAAGCACCTTTGGCAGCAATTACAGCCTCGAGTATTATTGGGTATGATGCTACAAGCTAGGCAAACCTACAGTATATTTGGGGAGTTTCTCCCATTCTTCTCTGCAAATCCTCTCGAGCTCTGTCAGGTTGGATGGGGAGCGTCGCTGCACTGCTATTTTCAGGTCTCTACAGAGATGTTGGATCGGGTTCAAGTCCGAGACTTGTTCCGAAGACCCTCCTGCTTTGTCTTGGCTGTGTGCTTAGGGTCGTTTGTCCTATTGGAAGGTGAACCTCCACCCCAGTCTGAGGTCCTGAGCACTCTGGAGCAGGTTTTCATCAAAGATCTCTCTGTACTTTGCTCCGTTTATCTTTCCCTGACTAGTCTCCCAGACCTTGCTGCGGAAAATAATCCCCACAGCATGATGCTGCCAACACCATGCTTTACCGTAGGGGATGGTTTCATCAGACCAGATAATCTTGTTTCTCATGGTCTGAGAGTCCTTTCGGTGCCTTTTGGCAAACTCCAAACAGGCTGTCTTGTGCTTTTTACTGAGGAGTGGCTTCTGTCTGGCCACTGTACCATAAAGGCTTCATTGGTGGAGAGCTGTAGAGATGGTTGTCCTTCTGGAAATTTCTCCCATCTCCACAGAGGAGCTCTGGAGCTCTGTCAGAGTGACCATCGGGTTCTTGGTCACCTCCCTGACAAAGGCCCTTCTCCACCGATTGCTCAGTTTGGCCGGGCGGCCAGCTCTAGGAAGAGTCTTGGTGCTTCCAGACTTCTTCCATTTAAGAATGATGGAGTCCACTGTGTTCTTGGGGACCTTCAATGCTGTAGAAAGTTTTTGATACCCTTCGCCAGATCTGTGCCTCGACACAATCCTTTCTCGGGAGCTCTACGGACAATTCCTTCGACCACATGGCTGGGTATTTGCTCTGACATGCACTTCCAACTGTGGGACCTTATATATAGACAGGTGTGTGCCTTTCCAAATCATGTCCAATCAATTTAATTTACGACAGGTGGAATCCACTCAAGTGGGAGAAACATCTCAAGGATGATTAATATAAACAGGATGAACCTGAGCTCATTATGGGATATTGTGTGTAGATTAATGAGGGAGGGAAATGATTTAGTCCATTGCAACATAACAAAATGTGGAAAAAGTCAAGGGGTCTGAATACTTTCCGAATGCACGGTATGTTTGTATTAAAAGGGCTGTAAATTAGGTGATGTCTGTTTCCAGGTAGATACAATGTAGTTACTTGTAAAATACTACCACATTGGATGACTCCATCTGATAAAGACGACAGAAAATCTGTCCGTGATCTTACCCTGTTGTCTCATGGTACACCTTCACACTTACAGTGTAGGATAAAAGTAGACAGGCTGTAAAATGAAGCTGTTGCTAATACATGTAAATACCAGATACTTGTAAGTCAACTAACGCTCTATGGTTTAGTCTAATTATTGTGTAGACATAATGTACCAAGTAATTTTCCTTACATGATACTACTTTAACACTTACAGGGAAGGTACATTTTACATTGACAATTTAGTCACTCTTATCCAGAGTGACTTACAATTAGTGCATTCATCTTAAGATAGCTAAGTGAGACAACACGTCACAATCTTATCAAGTACAGTTTCCCTCAATGTATTTATCAGCTAAGTCAGTGCTCATGGGAAAAGAGAAGCGCTGTGAAAGTAATATAAGATACTCTTTAAAGAGGTAGGGTTTCAGATGTTTTTAAATATGGGCAGGGACTCCGCTGTCCTGACTAGAGTGAAGCTTGTTTCACCATTGGGGTGCCAGGACAGAGAACAGCTTATTTTTTCACTGCAACTCCTCAACTGGCTCGGGAGATTCTAAGGTCGAGTCATGCGTCCTCCGAAACATGACCTGCCAAACCAAGCTCCTTAACACCCACCCGCTTAAGCCAGCTGCACCAATGTGCCAGAGGAAACACCGTTCAACTGACAATCATATTCAGCCTGCAGGCGCCCAGCCCGCCAGAAGGAGTCACTAGAGCGCGATGAGTCAAGTAAAGCCCCCCCGGCCAAACCCTCCCCTTACCCAGACAACGCTGTACGCCGCCTTATGGGACTACCGATCACAGCCGGTTGAAACGGTTGAAACACAGCTTGGGATCAAACCTGGGTCTGTATTGACATTTCAAGCACTGCGATGCAGTGCCTTAGACCGCTGCGCCACTCAGGAGGCCAGACAGAGAACAGATTTGACTGGGCTGAGCGGGATCTGAACTCCTGTAGGGGTGGGAAGGCCAAGAGACCAGAGGTGGCGGAAAGGAGTGCTCAGTTTGGGCTGTAGGGTTTGAGCATAGCCTGAAGGTATAGAGGGGCAGTTCCCCTTGTTGCTCCGCAGGCAAGCACCAGAGTATTGAAGATGATACGAGCTTCAACTGGAAGCTAGTGGAGTATACAGAGACGTGAGGTTGGTATGGGAGAATGTAGGAAAGTTGAACGTCAGGTGGGCTGCGGCATTCTGTATAAGTTCATTGGGTTTGATGGCACAAGCGGGGAGCCCAGCCAACAGAGACTTGCAGTAGTCTAGACGGGAGATGACACGTGCATGGATTAGGACCTGCACTGCTTCCTGTTTGATAAAAGGTTGTACTCTACGGATGTTGAAGAGCATGAACCTACAGGAGCGAGTCACTGCTTTGATGTTTGCAGAGAATGACAGGATGTTGTCCAGGGACATGCAAAGGTTCTTTGCACTTTCTTTTCAAAACACTTGAGCGTGCTCTCTCTGACCAACTCTATCGTTATCTCTTTCAGATCAGCCAAACTATTCAGGGTTCAAACCAGTCAGGGTTCAAGGCGGCTTACTCAACTGACACCACTCTTCTCTGTGTCACAGAAGCTCCAGAAGGAGGTCCAGATGGAACTGGCATGTCGGGGCGACATGTCCAGTGTCCAAGGAGAGGTTGTCGTCTCGACATGCTAGTTCCGTCTGGACCTCCTCGCGCAGTCCTCTTCTGAATAGCGTACGGAGCGCCGGCTCATTCCATCCACTGGAGGCTGCTACTGTCCGTAAGGTGAGCGTGTAGGCGCTCACCCCCCTCTCTGCCCTCCGGTGGATGATTGAAGATACCTCTAAACAAAGCCATGAACCCCTCATACAAAGCCAGCTTCTCCTCTCTTTTCTCCCAGACGGCCATAGCCCACTCCAACACCCGCCCAGTCAGCAGAGAAATAACCATGGCAACCTTGGACTTCTTGGTGGTGGGGCTCCCATCTGGTGAGCAAAATAGAGGGAGCACTGGAGTAGGAAGCCACGGCATTTAGATGAGGTTCCGTCATATTTGTCCGGGAGGGACAAACGGGCATCGCTGATCTGGGCGGACTGCTGAATGGACTGGTATGCTGGCTCGCTGAGTCGACTGGTTGTAGAGTATCCTCTGCTAGTTGAAGGCAATGCCGCTCGGGTATGTTTGAGATGTTGAAGAACCAAGGACCTCATCCACAGCCATCCCCAGTTGCGCCAGCTGGTCGTGGTGTTGATGAGGTAGGTTAACCTGTTCGTGGACCGTCTGGGAGATGTCCTGATTCCCTGCTTCTTCCATTTGTTGAGGCAGTACTCTATAACGGAGATGCTGGGACTTGAGAACAGGTGCAGGTGGTGAGTTTAATAAAGCAATAAACATGGAACAATACAAAACAAGAGTAGCGTCTGGACAGGAAACAAATAACCCATACTGCCTGAATGAAGGGAGTGACAGATATAGGTGAGGTAAGAGCGGGAGCAGACGTGACACTGCCCTTCTTTATGAGGCTTCGAAAAGCTCTGGTCTTTGTAGTTGAATCTGTACTTGAAATGCAATACTTGACTTAGGGACCTTACATATGTTGGCATGGGGGACAGAGGAAGAGGGTATTTGTCACATCTCCATCTCCGGCCTCTAGGTCACCAGGCTGCTCGTTTATGGTGCACACCTGTCACCAGCGTTACGCGCATTTGCGCATAATGACACTCACATGGACTCCATCACCTCCTTGATTACCTGCCCTTTATATGTCAATCCCTTTGGTTTCTTCCCGTCATCATTGTTTCTCTTCCTGTTTCATGTTGGTGAGCTGTTTGTGTTTCTTGTTTTGTTAATTGATTAATTAAATGTATTCACTCCCTGAACATGCTTCCCGACTCTCTGCGTACATCGTTACAGTAGTCCTTAAAAATCATGTCTACCCCTATTATTTTACACAGTGAGTCCATGTAACTTATTATGTGAAAAAAAATGAAATTCAACATTTTGTCTTTCTTTAAAAAAGGGGGTGCATACTTACAGTACCAGTCAAACGTTTGGACAAACCTACTCATTCCAGGGTTTTTCTTTATTTTTACTATTTTCTACATTGTAGAAAATTATGAAATAACACATATCGAATCATGCAGTAACCAAAAAGGTGTTAAACAAATACAAAAAATGTATATTTGAGATTCTTCAAAGTAGCCACCCTTTGCCTTGATGACAGCTTTGCACGCTCTTGGCATTCTCTCAACCAGCTTCATGAGGTAGTCACCTGGAATGCATTTCATTTAACAGGTGTGCCTTGTTAAAAATTAATTTGTGGAATTTCTTTCCTTTGTAATGCATTTGAGCCAATCAGTTGTGTTGTGACAAGGTAGGGATGGTACACAGAACATAGCCCTATTTGGTAAAAGACCACGTCTATATTATGGCAAAAACAGCTCAAATAAGCAAAGGGAAATGACAGTCCATCATTACTTTAAGACATGAAGTTCAGTCAATCCAGAAAATGTCAAGAACTTTCTTCAAGGTCAGTCGCAAAAACCATCAAGCTCTATGATGAAACTGGCTCTCATGAGGAACACTACAGGAAAGGAAGACCCAGAGTTACCTCTGCTTCAGAGGATAGGTTCATTCGAGTTACCAGCCTCAAATTTCAGCCCAAATAAATGCTTCACAGATTTCAAGTAACATTAATTGATCAGAAGAGACTGCGTGAATCAGGCTTTCATGGTCGAATTGCTACAAAGAAACCACTACTAAAGGACATCAGCAAGAAAATGCTTTTTTGGGCCAAGAAACACGAGCGATGGACATTAGACCAGTGGAAATCTGTCCTTCGGTCTGATGAGTCCACATGTTAGATCTTTGGTTCCAACCGCTGTGTCTTTGTGAGACGCAGAGTAGGTGAACGGATAATCTCTGCATGTGTGGTTCCCACCATGAATCATGGAGGAGGAGGTGTGATGATGTGGGGGTGCTTTGCTGGTGACACTGTCTGTGATTTATTTAGAATTCAAGGCACACTTAACCAGCATGGCTACCACAGCATTCTGCAGCGATACACCATCCCATCTGGTTTGCGCTTTAGTGGGACTGTCATTTGTTTTTCAACAGGACAATGACACAACATACCTCCAGGCTGTGTAAGGAATATTTGACCAAGGAGAGTGATGGATCAGATGACCTGGCCTCCACAATCACCCAACCTCAACCCAATTGAGATGGCTTGGGATGAGATGGACAGCAGAGTGATGGAAAAGCAGCCAACAAGTGCTCAGCATATGTAGGAACTCCTTCAAGACTGTTGGAAAAGCATTCCAGGTGAAGCTGGTTGAGAGAATGCCAAGAGTGTGCAAAGCTGTCATCAAAGCAAAGGGTGGCTACTTTGAAGAATCTCAAATATAAAATGTATTTTGATTTGTTTTGTTTTTTTGGTTACTACATGATTCCATGTGTTATTTCATAGTTTTGATATCTTCGCTATTATTCTACCATGTAGAAAATAGTAAAAATTAAGAAAAACCCGTGAATGAGTAGCTGTGTCCAAACTTCTACCTGGTACTGTATGCAATGACAATATTTTATTTCTAAAAATTATATTCATTTGTAAAAATGTGTAGTATTTTCTTTTCACTTTGACATTATGGATTATTTTGTCTAGATAAATGACACAAAATCACAATAAAATGTATTTTATTCCACTTTGTAAGACAAGAAAATGTGAAGAAATACTTATGATACCCACTGTATGTGGAGTGGATGATAAAGGGGTGGAGGGGATATTGACATAATGGAAGGTAGGGGGTTAAGAATGAGTGGGCTAGGGTTAGGAATGAGGGGGCTGCTACAGGTGAGTGTGAGGGGGGGGACTGAGGGATTAGGGGGAGGTATGGAGGGGAGGGGGAGGAGGCGGTCAGAGGTGAGGACAGAATATACCCTAGAGTAGAAACACCTGCCACTACAAGTCTGTGACCTCAACCTTTTAAACTGTCATATCTTTCATCACACACTTTAACGTTTATAGTCACAAGTGACTGGGCATGACACAGCAGAAAACACATCACTCGTCTCTGTCACCAGTTGACTCAGCACTCCCAGCCCCTCTAAGTGACACACATAATGACTGAGTACAAGTTTATATTTGATCTGAACTATGCATTACAACAGGTGACCATCATGAAACAAGTCTGAAGTCATTATGATACAAGGTCACCATAGGATTAAACCATTTTGTTCTGAGCTTACAATAAATGAGAGTAGGAGAAAATCAGTTAAAATGGGACTGGGTAAGAGGCCATTTATTGCACAAATAAAACATCATAACAACATAAATATACAAGGGAAATGTTATCCTGTGATTTTAATGCCTACCAAAGAACATCTACATGCTAAAGTACAGTACATTTAGTCCTCGAGTGCTTTTTCGTCTTTAGTCTATACACATGTCAAATGACTGAATAAAAATGATACTTCTGATTTTAATTAATTTTGTTCAAAGGGTGATACTATATAACCTGATTTTTTAAAAACACTGAATGTGTACAAATGATAGCTTGCTATGGTTACTAGCTGTATTGCTTGCTATATTGTACACAATCACTGACAGTTGCTCTAGCTATCTACTGGAAAGAGTGAAATCCCCAACACCATAAGGAAGCGCTTCATAAACCATATTCCATTAATCAAATCAATCAATCAAATGATGGTCATTGTCATGCCATGTTGTTCTCTGGCCCATCTGGCTCTACAACTCATCAAAATAATCACCTCATTCTCTCTTCTTACTGAAATAGCATTGTACTAAAAAATGAATATATCATTGAAGATTCTTCTAAATAACACTAACAAAAATGGTGCTACAGAAATCACATTCAAACGCACGTTTTGAGGTCCAGGAAAATTCTGAATTGCAAATGGTGTCTTCTGACATACCACTTAACGTAGCATTTTATGTAGAATTCCAGGTGAACTCTGTGAGTAAAGGTGTTATTCCAGTCTCTTCAGTGGTGAGGTGGGAACAGTATCTTCCAGTAGTGGATCAATAGGCTAACGTTGCGCAATAATTTGGGGCATGTAGCCTATTTGAATCATTATGGAAGTCAGACCACACATAGCAGGTTAACCCTGGAGCCTTGCGCACAGTTCACAATGACTGGATCATTGTCATTACAGTTCAATTATTAGTAAGGATTATGGTTGATTTATCGGACTAGCCTATTGTTCAACCCCTATTGCACACTTTTTTCACCTTCCAATATTTTATGGATTGAATTTCAATATGGCAACTTTCAGGATGAATCAAAGCACTGTATTTTTGATTCATTTCTATTGTGTTATTGACTGCATGTTTGTTTATTCCATGTGTAACTCTGGGTTGTTGTTTGTGTCGCACTGCTTTGCTTTATCTGGCCTATCTGGTTAAATAAAGGTTAAATAAAAAAATCTATATTATATTTTGTGCGGAAAGGCTCACCAAACCAGTTCATGTCATACATACCTTCCTAACCCTAATATTTGCCTAAATAATCTACCAGAATATTTTTTAACCAGTTGGTGCTGAAACTGTAACAAATATGCATATATTTCGATTTTCTCTCTATGTATTCTAGTGAGTCTGTCGACCAAATTCGAATTAAAAGGTACACCGTATTTAAAGGGATGGTTTAAGATGAATGTACAGAAAACTTTATTGAATGAAAACTCGATGAGAAAGTCTGTTGGCCAGCAAGTGGGAGGATTTTCAGCTGTTCTATGAAATGTATTTATCAATTTACAAGGAAACCACGCCTGCAAAGCCCGTTACACGCCTGTATAAGGAAAGTCTGAATACCAACTACTGAGAAGTGCATAGGAAAGACGTGTGTAGGAAAGGCATACATTTCCTGAGTCTGAATCGACCCCTACGTCCATAGTAAACCATTGTCTTGGTTCCGGACAACCATCCCAGTGGGAGTAGTAGAATGAAGTTATCCCAAGATGCTGATCTGAGGTCAGTGTTGCATTGCTTCCCTCAGTGGTAAAGGTTAGTATTATACGAGGGTAAACTGTTTCTGTGCCAGAGGTAGAATTCCACCCGCAGCATAGCAGCTTCTCTAGAGTCAGGAGTTAGAGGTTAAGGGTCCAAGCGGCCCCCTCAGTGATTCGTCAAAGAAGGGCAGAGGGGCGTCTTGGCTGAGAAGGGGCATCCTCTCTCCGAGCACAGCGTCTCTGAAGTTCGGTCGTCTCCAGGCATAGACCACACTGTTCAGACAGCCCTGCAGAGACAACGTCATCGCCTGTAGAGACACCAGGATGGAAATGGAAGGGGGCACCTAGTCAGTTGCACAACTGAATGCATTCAACTGAAATGTGCCTTCCGCATTTAACCCAACCCCTCTGAATCAGGATGGAGTATAGTGGGTAAGGATAAAGCATTATGGGTGCTTATCTTAGTGTCATTATTAATTTTACATAGCTAAAGAAGGCTCTCTAGGGGAAAATGGCAATTCATTCTGGGTGATGGTATCTTGGAAGGGGTATGTCTGCAATCATCAGTGAGATAGTTGAAATACTGACCTGTATAACATACAGGGGGAAGAGATTTACTTGAGGTATGTCTGGTATCACAGACAGGACAACCAGAACAAGAGCTGGGGACGGGACAAAATAGATGATATTAGTCCTGAGGTTGGAGTTACAGAGTTACATACATACAGGGTGTGTGTGTCTGTGTGTGTGTGTGTGTGTGTGTGTGTGTGTGTGTGTGTGTGTGTGTGTGTGTGTGTGTGTGTGTGTGTGTGTGTGTGTGTGTGTGTGTGTGTGTGTGTGTGTGCATGTGTGCGTGGGGAGATGAATTTGTGTACCTGGGGTCCAGCAGAAGATGATGACCACCATCATGTAGCGAGCAGTGGAGAACATACCCCTCAGCCGTTTCCTGGAACGTGCATCTCCCTCCACAGGAAATAGTCCCTCCTCCTCATACCTGCGATACCAGCTGCCCACCTTGTAGTAAACCACCTGTACAGGTACATCATCATCATCATCATCACCTTAGCTCCTAATTTTTATGATCATCATTCTTCATTCTATTGGCTGTAAACTACTGTAAACTAACCCATGTTTATGAGATAACTATGGTGATTATTGTACTGTATGCTAGACTAGTGAAGATTTATGGTACTTACTGTGCAGCACACCAAAACTGGTATCACACTGACGAAGAGGAAGCATTGTATGAAGATATCATGGATATGTTCCTGGAAAACAAAACAAACAAGGTCTCATTCATTATGCTGTCCAATCCCTTTATGAACAGACAGATACAACATGCGTGGAAGAAGGTATTTACTCACTATATCTGAGCAGTTGTCCCTCCAGATATGCAGGAAGAGGATACAGCTAAGAGGAACACACAATCACAGAGAGATGTGAGACACTCATAAGAAATGTTTTGCTAGAGTATGTACATTTTCTCTCATTAAAGTGTCATAAGCGTTATGCAAATGCACTAGGACGAACCCTGGCCTGTGCAGCACACAAAGAGACATACACACCTGTTGCAGTATGTGCTAGCTTCAGCGTTGTTTGCCGTCATGTGGCTGGGTGGTACCAGGACTAAAGTCATCACGTACACAAAGTATATCACCAACGGTATAAACCTGTAGGGGCATCACACTCACTCAGTCAGGGACATACTGTATGTTGCTTTTAAGCCACTACACAGAGCAGTTTGGTTAAAAGCAGGGATGTTTCTATTTGAAAATGAAATAATTTGACTCACCACACACAAGCATATACAGGCACAACCCCCATCCTTTGTCGACACTGGGACTGGGGGGAGAGAGGGATACTTGATTTTATAATAAATCAAACAAAGTTGTGGTGTGTGCGCATGCGTGTGTAGGAGCCCTTGGTGGATGCTTGGGTCCTCACCTCTTCCTCTCTTGGTCTCTCCCTCCATCCCTCGACTGCATGCTTTGACTCCCAGGCATACACTACCATCAGGAGGAATGACACAAAGTAAAACATCTGGAACAGAGCATGCACACACACACACACACACACACACACACACACACACACACACACACACACACACACACACACACACACACACACACACACACACAGATAAATTATTATAATAGCAAATGGCACACAGTAGTGTCAAGAGCACTTCAGTTAAAGGTCTATAATAGAAAGGCCAAGCAGTAAAACTTTGCATCGTCACATTATCTCTAAAAATGACATTGCATAATGTCATGCTCCATGACATAACACAGTGTAAAACAGTTCAGCCAACACAAATTCTGTCTGATTTACACACAAAAAATGCTATTACAATTGGATCACGCTGAAGCAGTCATAGACAGATTGTATGTATATCTATACCTTATGTATTCCTTAGTCTAGAGGTGCGCACACAAGCTTTTTTATAAATTTATCATCAAAGCTATAGAGTGTATTTAAGGGAATAAGGACAAAATTAAACTGTTTAACAAACTCTTTTGCATTTACAGAATGTTCATTCTAAGATTAGGATCATTATAGTGCATTATCCCTACATATAGTATAATAGCCACAGAAGACTGGCTCACCAGTGACAGAGGCAGTAGTTTTTCACAGATTAACACACTGGGGGTGAAGGTGTGTGTTTCATTCATCGTGCTGGTGAACATCAGGGTGACTGCTGCCAACAGATCAGCTAGAGCCAGCTGGACCAGGGGATTCACCTAAAGAGACAAAGGCATTTGTGTGTTTGCAAAACTATGAGAATGTGACAATAACATTGTACATATCTAGCCATAGAATATCTATCTGTCTAATGTGCTTGACGCAGGTGGGAATAAACTTGATATAATTCATTGCCTTGGTGTTACAGCTTCAGTACGCCACAGGATGTTTTTGTGCTGGTCAACGGCAGTCAAGTCAGGAGTGAACCACAGGCTATATCTGTTCTTAGTTCTACATTTTTTGAACGAGGCATGCTTATCTAAGATGGTGAGGAAAGCACTTTTGAAGAGCAACCATGCATCCTCTTCTGACGGGATGAGGTCAATATACTTCCAGCTTACCCGGGCCAGGTCGATTTAGAAAGGCCTGCACGCTAAAGTGGGGCGGCAGGGTAGCCTAGTGGTTGGAGTGTTGGACTAGTAAACGGAAGGTTGCAAGTTCAAACCCCTGAGCTGACAAGTTACAAATCTGTCGTTCTGTCCCTGAACAGGCAGTTAACCCACTGTTCCTAGGCCATCATTGAAAATAAGAACTTATTCTTAACTGACTTGGCTAGTTAAATAAAGGTTAAAAAAAGTGTTTTAGGTAGCATATGACAGTGATGAGGGGTGATTGTTTGACCACAGACCCATTACGCACGCATGCAATGAGGCAGTGATCGCTGAGATCCTGGTTGAAGACAGCAGAGGTGTATTTAGAGGGCAGGTTGGTCAGGATGATATCTATGAGGGTGCCTGTGTTTACGGATTTAGGGTTTACCTGGTAGGTTCCTTGATAATTTGTGTGAGATTGAGGGCATCTAGCTTAGATTGTAGGACGGCCGGGGTGTTGAGCATGTCCCAGTATAGGTCACCTAACAGTACAAACTCTGAAGATAGATGGGGGCGATCAATTCACATATGGTGTCCAGGGCACAGCTGGGGGCTGAAGGGGGTCTATAGCAAGCGGAAACGGTGAGAGACTTGTTTCTGGAAAGGTGGATTTTTTTAAATAGAAGCTTGAATTGTTTGGGCACAGACCTGGATAGTATGACAGCAGGCTATCTCTGCAGTAGATTGCAACTCTGTCTTGCAGGAAATCACGCACAGAACAAGCAGTGTGGCTGGTGGCATTGTCATAATGCAGGAAGGGTACCACATGAGGGAGGAGGATGTTTTCCCAGTAATGCACAGGATTGAGATTGCCTGCAATGACAACAAGCTCAGTCCGATGATGCTGTGACACACCGCCCCAGACCATGACGGACCCACAACCTCCAAATCGATCCCGCTCCAGAGTAGAGGCCTCGGTGTAATGCTCATTCCTTCGACGATAAACGCGAATCCGACCATCACCCCTGGTGAGTCAAAACCACAACTCGTCAGTGAAGAGCACTTTTTGCCAGTCCTGTCTGGTCCAGCAACGGCGGGTTTGTGCCCATAGGCGACATTGCTGCCGGTGATGTCTGGAGAGGACCTGCCTTACAACAGGCCTACAAGCCCTCAGCCCAGCCTCTCTCAGCCTATTGCAGACAGTCTGAGCACTGATGGAGGGATTGTGCGTTCCTGGTGTAACTTGGGCAGTTGTTGTTGCCATCCTGTACCTGTCCCGCAGGTGTGATGTTCGGATGTACCGATCCTGTGCAGGTATTGTTATACGTGGTCTGCCACTGTGAGGACGATCAGCTGTCCGTCCTGTCTCCCTGTCTTGCTGTTTTAGGCGTCTCACAGTACGGACATCGCGATTTATTGCCCTGGCCACATCTGCAGTCCTCATGCCTCCTTGCAGCATGCCTAAGGCACGTTCACACAGATGAGCAGGGACACTGGGCATCTTTCTTTTGGTGTTTTTCAGAGTCAGTAGAAAGGCCTCTTTAGTGTCCTAAGTTTTCATAACTGTGACCTTAATTGCCTACCATCTGTAAGCTGTTAGTGTCTTATCGACCGTTCCACAGGTCCATGTTTATTCATTGATTATGGTGCATTGAACAAGCATGGAAAACAGTGTTTAAACCCTTTACAATGAAGTTCTGTGAAGTTATTTGGATTTTTACAAATTATCTTTGAAAGACAGGGTCCTGAAAAAGGGATGTTTCTTTTTTTCTGAGTTTATATACTGTACTCTATACTATTCCACTGTATCTTAGTCCAATGCCGCTCTGACATATATGTATACAGTGGGCTCCAAAATGACTGGCACCCCTGACTGGCAATGCAGAAACAATACTTAAACAAATATAAACAATATAATTATAGAGACAAACTCAAAATACCAACATGTGAAAAATACTGTACTTTATTAATGTTTCAATGGAACCCAACAAAATCATTTATTGATTTAATTAAAAATCAATGTCTTCCAAATCAAGGTTTCACAATTAATGGCACCCTTAAATATTATTGTAAATAACATCTACCAAAATTAAACCAGGAATTAAATTCCACTTATTTAAGTTATCTAAGTGTTAAGGAACTATTTTGAGCCATTATATCACTTCCTTTTTTCACTAGTGTATAAAAATGAGGTAACACACATGCAATATCCTTTTGTCATCCAACACCATGAAGAAAACAAAAGAACTGGCAGTTCAAAAGAGACAGATGGTCATAGACCTTCATAAATCTGGTAATGGCTACAAGAAGATCCACAAATGATTGAATATACCACTGAGTACTGTCAGGGCAAATATAAAAACATTCAAAAGATATGGAGCAGTTGAAAACCTCACGGATAGAGGACACAAATGCATTTGGCTCCCCAGGATAGGGAGGAGGATGGTGAGAGAAGCAACAAAAACCCATAATCACTGTGAAAGAATTGCAGGCCTTGGTGGCATCTTGAGGTCACCAGGTTTAAAAAAGCACCATCAGACGCCACCTCCACAACCACAGGCTCTTTAGAAGGGTTGCCAGATGAAAGCCCTTAATGACCCCAAGACACAGACGCAAACGCATGGAGTTTGCCAAACGTCATTTAAATTATGATTGGAAGAAGGTGCTCTGGTCAGATGAGACCAAAATTTTACGTTTTGGTCAGATACAGCATCGGCATGTTTGGCGTCAAAACAGAGATGCATACAAGGAGAGGCACCTCATACCCACGGTGAAATATGGTGGTGGGTCAGTGATGTTTTGGGGCTGTTTTAATTCCAGAGGTCCAGAGGCACTGGTTACGATTGATGGCATAATGAATTCCACCAAGTACCAGGCCATTTTGGCTGACAATCTGGTTGCCTCTGCCAGAAGGCTGGGACTTGGCCATATGTGGACTTTCCAACAATACAATGACCCAAAACATACCTCAAGATCCACACAGAAATGGTTCTGTAACAACAAAATCAATGTTCTGCCATGGCCATCTCAGTCGCTGGACCTCAATCCAATGGAAAACCTGTGGGCTGAGTTGAAGAGGGCAGTTGATAAGCGCAAACCCAAGAATGTGAAGGATCTTGAAAGGATCTGCATAGAGGAATGGTCCAAAATCCCTCCAAATGTGTTCCTTAACCTTGTCAAACATTACAGGAAAAGACTCCATGATGTTATCCTTGCTACTTAATATAATGTTTACATACCCTACATTACTCATCTCATATGTATATACTGTACTCTATATCATCTACTGCATCTTTATGTAATACATGTATCACTAGCCACTATAAACTATGCCACTTTGTTTACATACCCTACATTACTAATCTCATATGTATATACTGTACTCGATACCATCTACTGCATCTTGCCTATGCCGTTCTGTACCATCACTCATTCATATAACTTTATGTACATATTCTTCATCCCTTTACACTTGTGTGTATAAGGTAGTAGTTTTGGAATTGTTAGGTTAGATTACTCGTTGGTTATTACTGCATTGTCGGAACTAGAAGCACAAGCATTTCGCTACACTCGCATTAACATCTGCTAACCATGTGTATGTGACAAATACATTTGATTTGAGATGGTCGCTCTAAGTACTAAATGAGGAGTGCCAATAATGATGGAACCTTGATTTTGGTGAAATGTATTTTGTATTAAATAATTGTATGATTTGGTGGGTTCCATTGGCACATTAATAAAGTACAGTATTTCTCACATGTTGGTATTTTGAGTTTATCTCTATAATTATATTGTTAATATTTTCTTATTAAGTATTGTTTGTGCATTGCCAATCAGGGGTGCCAGTAATTTTGGAGCCAACTGTATATATTCTTAATCCATTTCTTACTTAGATGTACATGTATTTTGGGAATATGTTGTGAAACTGTTAGATATCCCTTGTTAGATATTACTGCACTTTCGGGGCTAGAAGCACAGTCATTTCATTACACTCGCAATAACATCTGCCTAACACATGTATGTGACCAATAAAATTTGATTTGAATCTTTCTCCATCCCCTGTGAACTCACTAGAACGGCCTCTACAAATTTTTCTAGAGTAGATAGAGCAGTCCTATAGCTCTGACTCAATGAAGAAGTATAGGCACAGGCAGACAGCAAGGGAGTAGCCTGGGCCATGTTCAGTAGGCCACAACGATTCGGAAGATAATGATTATGTTATGTAGAACAGACATGCCTCTATCTGACAAGGAGAGTAAGGAATAATGTCAGCTCTCAATTCATGACTATTCTACAGATGTAGGATCTTAATTTGAGCCTGTTTGCTACAGCAGAATATTAATCCTGCAGCAACAGAAAATTAAAATTATTATGTGCATTATAATTCATGGAGATTTTTGTCAAGGTTGATACATTTTTTGAAAGTGAACATCAAGTCTGAAATGTCAAAGTGGAAATTACAAACTTCAGAAGCCTTTTTAAACCTCAAATACACTACAAGTTCCACATTCCCTGGATTGTAGGAAAGTTCTCCTGCAACTGGTTGATCAAATTAAGATCATACATCTGTATCTGTAATGTTTATGTAGTTACATCCTAATGAGAGTGACCCTGGTAAACACATACTGTATTTTGCTAAGAGACAGCCTTGGAAATAATTATATCAAACTCACAATCACAGAAAGGTACAGGCACGCACGCACGCACACACACACAGTCAAAGATACTCTTCCTCTCATCCACCCACCTGTTCTTGTAGGTGGCTCCTCTTTACAATGGAAACCACCAGCACTGAAAAACTCCCAATCAAACTGGAAATAGAAAGTAAAATACCTAAATACTGACATTACACAATTATAGCACCATTAAATAACAGTCAATCATGTCATTCTGAATGTTCACAAAGATTGTGTTGGAAAATAAATACAATCAAATTACAACAGAAAGATATTGTATTCTAGTCTGGGTACAAGTCTTTTTTAGCTAACATTCCACTCCTTGCCACTCCTGGCAAGGAGTGGAACATAATAGCTGAATAGAGATGGCAACCAGGCTAATATAATTAAATTAAGGAATATCAAATAATAAAATGTAATGTAGGCCTACACCATGTCCTATAAACCATCAGAATAACTAGCAGGTAATATATGCCTGACCTAGACACACACACTGTGGAGGCTGCTTGGTTGAGGGTATGTAGTAAAAGGGGGGAGCTGTCCAAGTGGACTGGGTGCTGAAATGGGAGGCAGGGGCTCGGGTGGGCGTGGGGCCGTGTCCTGATCAACTGGAAGCTTACAACTCAAGAATCACTCACTGATCAAGACCTCTGCATTCAGATGTAGGCTACATGCATTCAAATTAAGATTTTCTTTCTAAAGCGCTATATCCACCTCTATATATGGGGAGACAGGTAGCCTAGCGGTTAATATTGGTGGGCTAGTAACTGAAAGGTTGCTGGTTCAAATCCCAGAGGCGACAAGGTGGGAAAAAATGCAGTTCTGCCCTTGAGCAAGGCAGTTAACCCTGAACAACAGCTGGTCCCCGGGCGCCGTGTATGTCAATTAAAGCAGCCCCCACACCTCTCTGATTCAGAGGGGTTGGGTTAAATGCAGAAAATGCATTTTGTTGTGCAACTGACTTGGTATCACCCTTCCCTATATCCCCAAAAGTGTGTTTTTTCACTAGAATTGATTGCTTTTGGGCACCTTCATGTGTGTGTAAAATATTACTGTTCATCGATTTTAGATGTGTGCAAAATGTTAATATATTTTTTTTTTTCAAACCTATATATCCATTTTTAGCTGGAATGGAATGTTAATTTGCTGTAAATTTGACTGTGATATGTGGTTGTCTCACCTTGCTATCTTAAGATGAATGCACTAACTGTAAGTCACTCTGGATGAGGGAATCTGCTAAATGACTAAAATGTAAATGATTCATAAAAAATAATAATATTGATCACTAATGTATCATTAAAAAAAATACATTTGACTGTGTAAAACCTCCCACTGGGCACAGACATCAATTCAATGTATTTTCCACGTTGGTTCAAAGTAATTTCATTGAAATTATGTGGAAACAACGTTGATTCAACCAGTGTGTCCCAGTGGGCTAGCAGTACAACTTGTTTCTCTGAGTGAGGCAGATAGCATTTAGCAAAAACATGATTATCTGTCTCTCTAAAATGAAAGCATCAAGTGACAGATTTAACAACCCCATGCCATGATTTGATAGTGAAAACACACACCAATCTATTTCATAAGTTCTTTAAACAATAAAAGCAATTTGGCCAACATTTCTGAAAATGGATATATAGCATTTTGGAATGAAACCCTTCAAATATAATACGTAGAGAAAAATAACAAAGTTGTCTCCAAAATGACACATATCAAACTTGACCCTAAATAAACAAAACACATCAAGCGGTTCTTTGCAGCCAAACAACAAACTCCTCATCTA
Source organism: Oncorhynchus tshawytscha (assembly GCF_018296145.1). Taxonomy (NCBI): domain Eukaryota; kingdom Metazoa; phylum Chordata; class Actinopteri; order Salmoniformes; family Salmonidae; genus Oncorhynchus; species Oncorhynchus tshawytscha. The sequence continues at coordinate 29,663,875 of NC_056447.1, read as the reverse complement.
CTATGCAGGATTAAAAGACAGCATAGTAGTGCTGTAAAGAGCTAGAGTTAGGCATGGAAAACACAGCGCTTTATATATTGAGTTATGATAAGTTATGATAAATTACGTTCCTCACATGCATGTCAAGTTGCTCAATTGGTCTGACTGGCAACACTGCAGAAATAAAAGATCAAATGACTGGATGCCAACCATGTTATTATGAGATGACACATGTGTGACGTCAACTTCTCGGCAGTGTAATTTACTAGTCTACATTTTCAACAACAACCAAAACAAACTCAAATATTTTCTGGACTAGCCTGCTATAAATTGGTTTGATTTGAAAACGCATAGCATAGGTAAGACTATTTGCACAACACAGAACAGTTACATTTAGAAACACTAACACTTAGACCTAAACGTTCTCAAATCTTAGCTGACATGCAACACCACATCCATGTGTCACAGATAGCCTATGGGTGTGGGAAGTCAGTTTTGCTTACCTTATAGACAGAGATACCAGGTACACAGTCGAGAGACCAGTGATCTACATAAAGAACACAATGCAGAATCAATTCAACAGTGTGCTGAAATAGCCCTAAAACAGAATGAGCCTGGGCTTATTATAGCTAACTCCATTGCAGCTCTGTGAGATTTTTCAATGGGGCTTTTATAGCTATACCTACAATGTACATAGGGTTAGACTACACATCAATGTACTTGCACTAATGATTGAAAAATATAGTTCTTACCTGGTCATTGCTTAAAAATCGATTCAAACTCATTGTGAATGAGCCGCACAATTGCCACCTGGGCAAAGTTATCCAAAGCGCACCCGTCCTTTGTCTGAAATAAATAAATCGTTATCCATGTAGTCCACAGCACAAAATATATGATTCTTTCTATACATCTGACTGGGTTATTAACAGGCGGCCCGCCCACGGCACCAAGACGCCTGCGCCTTGGAACTGTTTGTCACATGTCGATTTACCTTTGCAGCAAAAAATCCCCACACGGGACAGGTGTAGGAATTTCCCTTCGGAAATGCCGTGCATGGCGGACAGTCGATGAGCCAGGTCTCACACTGGTTTGGAGAAGCCCAGAGCGAATTGCCTATAGATAACCCTATACATCCTATAATAATAACTGTGTAGCCTATAAGTTATTTATTTGTTTGGTATAGGCTACATTATGCATGCACCAGCTTTTAATGGGATACACAAGTTGCAAAGGAGAAACTAACATGCAGTCAAAACATGGTTTACTCTAAACACCGGGTTAACACGTTTCTCAGTGATAGTAGTTGCCCTATTTAGCCAAGCAGCACACTCCTGATAACACACAAGTCTCACGTTTTGCTCAACTGTTGCACAGAACGTGTGTGTGTGCTTGCGTGTTTATGTTTCATTAGAATCTCTAAAGTGTGTCATTTGTCACTGCTCATTGCAGAAACAAACACATGACATCCCTCACACTTCACCAGAATGTAATGGCATGCATGATGAGGAGGATTAACAAATTAATTATACCCTGTGAAGTTCAATATGGCTGTCAGAAGATATGGTGCGCTGAGAAATACTGACCAACGAGGGTCTTATCTATCTAATGTGACATCATTAGTTCGCGTTGCAATAACAGCGAACCCGTGTTGTAATCTGACATCTGCTGGCACACAATGTGACTGCAAATAATCAGTGTGAACAACAAGTGACATTTTTACCTCAAAACATTATGTGACACAAATGGGTAGTGATGGATCGGTCGAACCTGAACATGCAGAGTAGTTTTACTTACGATCATGTCTGCTCAAGACAATTGTCTCTGCATTAGTTTAATATTGCTGTTGTCCATCAACACGTTGGCCCAAATGCTAATAAAGTTGAGTCAAATCGATGACGTCGGGAGTTCCACGTTGGCCCGGACGTGGCAGCATCAGAGTACAGAAACGATTCTTGCTTGGGAGTCACAAACAGAAAGATTCAGACCAATTGTCTCAAGAACGACAAGAATTTAGAAAAGCTTTCTGTAATAATTTGAGACATTCACGCACAACATGGGGCTCCTAATCTCGTCAGTTTTTACCAGACTGTTCGGCAAGAAACAGATGAGAATACTTATGGGTAAGTGTCGGATGTTAGCTGGCTTTCAAATGAACGCTAACGTTACAGGAGAACATCACGGGAGTCTTTAGTGAGTATGGAACATATAACGTTGTGTATATAAAAAAAAGTTGATTTGTTGGACCCAAATGGTGTAGGTAGAATAGTAACCGTGACCAGTTAGCTAACAGTAGCTAACGTTAGTTCATAGTTATCCAAAAAGTGTTGCTAGCTGCTAAGTAGCTAACTTTTTGGTGGTTGATTTGTGTCAACAAACTCGGTAGAAAGTTCAAAAATGTTAACTAGCTAGGTAGCCCGCGGGTGTAGAAAAATGGAAAGCTAACCGGCTAACGCTAGTTACAAAAAATTGTGTTTCTTGGTCTGTCGTCGTGAGTGACAAGCTAGTTCTAGCTCATGTTAGTAAGCCATCTGTTTAGCTAATGATAGCTATCCGTCATTTGCTGGTGGGTTTTGTATTTTCATGCAGCTGTCGACACGGATAAGATACACCGTTAATAGCTACAATAAAAGTGTCCATAAAAAAAATATATATATATATGCACGTTCTTGCTTGCAGTTGTATGTGAGAATGAGATATAATGTTCAAAATCAATGTTTGTTTTCTCAGTGGGTTTGGATGCTGCAGGGAAAACTACTATCTTGTACAAACTGAAGCTGGGAGAAATAGTGACCACCATTCCAACTATCGGTAAAACAAACACACACAGTCACACCCACCTTTCACCCTCCAGTCTCAAATCAAACTGTATTGGTCACATAAACATGTTTAGCAGATGTTATTGCTGGTGTAGTGAAATGCTTGTCTTTCTAGCTCCAACAGTGCAGATCTATCTAACAAGTAATATCTAACAATTTCACAACAATACAGACATCTAAGTAAAGGAATTAAGAATATATAAATATATGGATGAGCAATGTCAGAGCAGCATAGATGAATATACAGTAGAAGAGAATAAAGTATATACAGATGAGTAATGCAACATATGTAAACATTATTCGTGACTAGTGTTCCATTTATTAGTGACCAGTGATTTGAAGTCTATGTATATAGGCAGCAGCCTCTAATGTGCTAGTGATGGCTATTTAACAGTCTGATGGCCTTTTAGATAGAAGCTGTTTTTCAGTCTCAACTGAAACTTAGCTTTAAATTGAGGTATAATTGACTTGGGTGGGATATTGAACTGTCACTAACCACATTCATGCACTTGTCTATAGATATAATAATATATTTCCATCCATATATAATACATGGGATTGACATTTAGACCTAATGCATCTCTTTGGTGTGTGTGACAGGCTTTAACGTGGAGACGGTGGAGTATAAGAACATCTGCTTCACGGTATGGGATGTGGGTGGTCAGGATAAGATCAGACCCCTCTGGAGACACTACTTCCAGAACACACAGGTAAATGCACACACCAAAAGGGAACCAGGGAGGCTACAACCTACTCTTTTACTTCTCTCATGTAATGCCTCAGGGCATCCTCCTCCTCTCTGACTGTCCTGCTCTGACTGTTTTCATCCCTCACTCAGGGTCTGATCTTTGTAGTAGACAGCAACGACAGAGAGAGAGTGGCCGAGTCTGCAGAGGAGCTCTCTAAAATGGTAGGTATATTTACTCTGTGTATGATATGTAGTCGATGATGGGTATATTTACTGATGGTATGTAGTTAATGATGGGTATATTTACTGTTATGGTACGTAAAGGCCTATAGACTTGCCAAGTGTCTTGGCTGGGTCTATTTATAATTGACTGGACATTGAACCTGAAACTTATTGTGAAACAAATTATTTCATCACAGAGCACAGTGTTGACTTTCTGAGCAAGAGCTCATTATCTCAACTAGTGATCTAAATCCCCCCCCCCAGCTCCAGGAGGATGAGTTGAGAGAAGCAGTGTTGCTGGTGTTTGCTAACAAGCAGGACCTTCCCAATGCTATGGCCGTCAGCGACCTTACAGACAAACTGGGACTGCAGAGCCTCCGCAGCAGAGTGGTGAGTATGTGAGACATAGGCATGCAGGCACGCTTTTTCTCAATGTTGATCCTTTTCTCTCTTGCTCTCTTACTTCTCAGTGGCACGTGCAGGCGACCTGTGCGACCCAGGGCACAGGACTGTATGAAGGACTGGACTGGCTTTCCAACGAGCTGTCCAAGCAATAACACCGGACATCACACGAGAAAAGGAGAGGGAGAACCACAGATAGGCTGACACCTTCAATCAAGACAAGTTTGGTCTTGAATAACTTGTGCACCTAGAATGGACAGGACTTGTGGACAATGCAATCAATACATATAGGAACATCTTATTTTACTATTTTTACTTCGCTTTCTTTGACCATTATCCCTTTATATACTCTAATCTTCACTTTTTCCCCCACCTCATATCTTGCAGTAGATAAACTGATGCTTTCAGTTGCATGTTTAGCAAATGGCTGCCCTGAGACACCATGGAGACGCCCCTTCTTCTGTAAAGTGTTCTGCTGGGTTGTTACCCCCAACCACTGATCCTGGGTCAGACCTTTAAATCTGCCTATGGTTAAGTATCAGGATTGAGGGTGTTGTAATCTGATCCTAGATCTGTGGTTAAGGGAAACTTCTAGTGATGGCTAGAAGCTGTTCAGCTACACTAGACCTCATGGACATTTTCACTGAAACAACCCTGGTCCTATACCTCTCACCCCTGTGACTTCACTTCCATGCGATATCACCTATGTAAGGGACCGAAGCTTCTAGAATGAGATGAAGAATAAAATGACAATGAAGTCATAAATCTCCAGATGTTTGAGGAAGTCTTTCTGCACTGGGAGCCAAATGGAACTCCTACCAGTGAATGGAACCACTGGAAACAGTTTGCTCCTGGTACTACTGGTTTTCGCCATCTCTTTGTAAGGTTGCTTTGCTCTGGGCTCGCGACATAGAAAAGAGATGCTTGACTAATGTCTTTTTCCCCCTTTTTTTTAAATGGGCCACAATTATGTAATAACCCATTTCCTTATGTGCTACGATGTAAGCTGTGGGAAGCTGAAATTAGTAGGTAGAAGTTGCCACTAAACATTGAAACAAGTGTTTGATACTTTTCCATCCCCCTAATGATTCAGGTTAGGATGGTTAATCTGATCCAGGATCTGTGTATAGTATAACTTCTACCACAAATGAGCTGAAACCATTTACATGTTTTTGTCTAGTCTAGTGAGAATGTGCACCTCCTAACAAAGACTGTGGCCCTGTTCTAATACTTAGGTGCTTTCTTCCCTCTCGGGCATCTTTGAAGTTATTACATATCTGAAGTATTGGCTTTAAATAATGGTGTCAAGGAAGGAAGGAAAGGGAAGAAGGCTGAAGGATGTGTTTTCTAAGCATTGGAACCGGGCCAATATTGGTGTTGTATTGTTCAGTGGCATGCTTTGGCTCAGCAGTGCTTGCTTGTGGCTGGGCACACTCTTCTGATATTTGATGGCTGTTGTTGTGTGCTTAATCTGACCCTCCCCCACACACCCCTGCTGTATCTCCCTGAGCTGTGCATACATTCCAACTGACAGATGCTTCTTGAAACTGCATAAAGCTGCCACAACTTTTGAATGATGTGATAACTAATTGTTTTACAAAACATGTATAAATAAATTCACCTGTTAAATTGTCTTTTTCTGAGGATTTAACTTTAAATTGACAGAGCTTGTCTTGTGTTTTGAATGTGATGAAATGGCTATTTCAGTTTGTAATTCTCTTTGAAGATTGCATTTAGGAATGTGTAATGTACACATACATGCTCCATGTTCAGCAGCCCAAAGCTTTAGGTCTCTCCGGCTGAAGTGAATCAGCTCCTCCCTTCTGGCATAGTTCCAAAGCCAACACTAGAGAAACCTGAAGGGTGACTGTGCACGTTCACCTACACCCTGGCTGAGTGGAAACCTGGAATTATATGAAATGGATTTGTCTAATGTGCTTGACCTGACTCAGATTTTGAGTGCCTGACTCAGATTTTACCTGAAGTATAGAGGGGGTGTGACACTATAATACATCCTGCCACGTCTTGGTATAGGTTGAAGTTGCCCCTAGTTGTAATATTGGGTGAGATTTGCATCTACCCCACTAATGGTTAGGATTTGGGAGGGAAAGCTGATCCTAGATCTGTATCTAGGGGAAACCTCCCCGGAGCCCAGATCTCTTAAGCCTTAGTTCTTTTAGTTGTGGTACTGTACATAAACTATAATCTTTTTTTGCATTTGTGAGATGTACTTTCAGTGACAATGATAACACAACAGCTGTCTTCATTTCTAGTGGAAAACTTGCTCAGGGAAATGTGCTCAGAGGATTTTTCAGGCAGATCATGACATCGCAGTTGAAGTCCACTGGGGGGGTGTAATTATCTTGGTTAAAACATTCAGTATTTTGTGTTATGTGCAGTGTCATCTCAGGTTATTTCTGTTGGGAGGAGTTGGGTACATTGTGTGTTTGTGTGGGAGCAGTCAGTATCGATATGAAATGTGACTGAGAATGCTATATTTGTCTTTCAGTACATTATTTGTTCAAGTGGATTAGTCAAATGCTACTGTAATCCTCAGTGTTCAGTTTCCTTTTATTTGTGTAACTGCAAATACATTTTGAATAGGCCATGTTACTCAGGGTATGGCCATAGGAACTAACTTACGTCCTGGGCACACACTGGTTGAATCAACGTTGTTTTCACGTCATTTCAATGAAATTACATTGAATTGAGGTCTGTGCCCAGTAGGTCTACTTAATTTTAGGACGTTTGTAAGTGTTTTCCACAGATAATAAAGCTTGGAACAAAATGTCAATTTGAATTGGAAGGTTGCTGATGTGAAAGTTACAGTATGAAAAGAAAGAGTTTGATGTCAGGAGCTTTGTATTGTGTTGCCTTCTAGAAAGAACAGGTGTACTTGTTCTGAGAACCATATGTTTCTTAGAGCTTGGTGATAGCGTGGTTGTCCTATGGTTTGCATACCTTCCCACAACTTTCTGGTTATGGTGCAGAATAGTTGCTTTGGAACATTCTCAGCACATTTAAGGAACTTGACAAAAATACGTTACATTTTGGGAATGTTCTCAAATAGTTCATAGAACATTAAGAAACAACAGTTTCCTGTGGGAATTTCAGTTCTTTAGCATAACGTTTCCTACAGGTTTCGTAATGATTTTATTTAAAAGAAACAGTTGATGTCCGTGCCCGTGCGTAAATCTAATTAGCATAATAAAAAAATCTGTTTAAACTAGAGATATCTTTTTGCATGGGCTGCGTCTTCCTCAGCTGCGGTGGAAGGTGGCAGAGCTACAAAGGGTTTTGTCAGACCAGGAGACATCCTGAAAATAGGTCTTCTCACGAAAGCGTCTGTAGCGTCCGAACCATTTGGGGATTGCTCTATGACCCTCACAAGACTCCCTGCAACCTAAAAAAATAAATGTTCCCAGAACAGGCAAAGTTTTCACTTCCGTTCTCAGAACGTAACTTATGGTTATGTTCCCAGAACCAATGGGAAATCCAAAACTTATGTTCCCACAACTACCAAGGAACCAAATGTGCTAGCTGGGTAGAAGCCTAGAAACCAAATAAACATTATCTGGGAAGAGGAGTGGCAGCAGAGAAACGAAACTTGGACAGACTGCTGAAAACAAAACTGAAGGGAAAGAAGAAACGTTGTGTGGCACAGAGCCACAGCCCGATCACGCCCACACACACAATGCAGGCTGAGGGTGTTAGCTGCTTTCCTGTGGCTCTCAGCATTGCAATGACAGATGAGGAGGAGGGGAGTGTTTTTTCAAGGTATAAAAGGGGGTTACAATGTTTGATCTGTCCTTTTTATCCTGCGGAGCCCTCCGCTTAAGGATTTGGGTGAGTTTCCTTTCCATCGAGATTTAAGAGCTTGTATAGAGACTGATTTGTTTTACGTGCTTTGTCATTCCGTTTGTATACATTTCAACCTCATCAAACCCAAATATTGTGTTTGTTTTGTTGTAAATTTACAGTTACAGGAATAGGTTACTGTTTTTTCAAATGTCTATAGTACAAGATAACTTTGACAAGACTATAATACATGGTAAGAGCATTTGTTAAACATCAATGCTGTACCAGGGGGATGTATCACTGTCGCCTGCGTCACTCACATCAATTTGTGCATCCTTCCTTGTGTTGCAGGACTGGTGACCCTCTGTCAGGTCACTATGGAGTTCCCACTCTGTCTGCTTGCTGTGTATTTTCTTGTAAGTATCTCACATAGACAGCATGCATGTGTTGGTGATGAATAACCCTTTATGGACAATTAAGATGTATAGAATTTAAATGAAACTCTAAACATACTACATTGTAGGGTCAGAGTTGTCTTGTGGACTGACTGTGACTAAAACAAAGTCTTGTCCCACAGTGAAGAGGAGGAGAGGAGGAGGAGGAAAGGAGATGAAAAGCCTGCTCCCAAGGGCAGGTCACTGGGTCCCTGGCCATGTCCTGGTAGGGGGTGTTGGGAGTCTGTCCCCTAGCAGGTTCTGACCCTCAGCATGACCTCGCAGGACCCAGTCAGTCGGGCCTGGTGAGCAGAGCCAGGAGCTGCAGATCAGCTGATCCGCAGCGACCTTGACGCACCGACGAACCCAAGCACCAGACACCTGAAGACACCTGAGACGACTAGATGAAGCTCATCCGAAGCACAAAGCTTATATTACTTACCTGAATACTTAAACGAAATGTACCCTAGAATGCCGCCAGATGAAGAACCATTCTTTTCTTTTTTTGGTTGGCTTCTGGTTGTCTGCGTTGCTTGGTTTCGGCGGGTCATGGGGGGCCTGCTGAAGAAAACGCATTCCCAAATACACTACAATGCTGAACGCATAATTTCCATGAAAATTTAAAATTTTAAATAAAAATTTAAAAAAACATTGCAACATGAACAACCTTATCTGTGCCGTTTGTTCTGTAGTTGTCATTTTGGGTATTTATACACTGATATTGATGCCACATTGCAGAGAACAGCTGTTTTAACATCGCAAATAATACTTACAGTTGGTAGTGTAGTGCAAGTAAATAATATCCAAGCCACTTGAAACATCTTTAAACTCATACATACTGACAATTTAATATCCGTCTCAGAGCATTATTTTGTTTGACTTTTTTCTACTTCGTTTTATGTAGGCCTAGATTAGCATGTCGTTTAGCCTCCTCTGTTTGTTACGTAAATACAGTACTTCCTTGAACAGGACGGCCCTCGCTCCAGACGCGCATGCACACACACATGCCCAAGCGCACACACGTCATAGTTTGGTTTTGTTGCGTTGTCTTCGTTCAGTACATAGTAACCAAAGAACATACACTCTGTCTGAGAAAAGCAGAGGCAATGCAGAATTTAAACTAAACAATGGACTTTGATGGAAACGAAAGTAAAGCTTGCAGACACACAATACAGGCTGCTGCATGTGTGAGTTGCTGTCAGACAGGGCTAGACAGTTCAGGGTATAGGACGAGGGCAGTGGAGTCTCCTCAGAGGAGGAAAGGGAAGAACCATCCTCCTCAGTGAATTTCATAAAAGTAAAAATTGTAAAACATTAAAGTTATCCTTTTTAGATAAAGCTATACTAAATATATTCATGTAACCAAATCATTTATTAAAACTATATTTTTCAAAACAGGTCTATAATAGCCTCAACAGCACTCTGTAGGGTAGCACCATGGTGTAGCCGGAATACAGCTAGCTTCCGTCCTCTTCTGGGTATATTGACTTCAATACAAAACCTAGGAGGCTCATGGTTCTCACCCACCATCAGTAATTATGATAACTTCCGGATGCCGTCCTCCAACCTATCAGAGCTCTTGCAGCATGAACTGACATGTTGCCCACCCAATCAAAGGATCAGAGAATGAATATAGTACTGAAAGCATAAGCTACAGCTAGCTAGCACTGCAGTGCATAAAATGTGGCGAGTAGTTGACTCAAAGAGAAAGGCAATAGTTGAACAGTTTACTTTTTTTTTCAAATAATCCAAAATGAAGGAGAAGCAAGAGAGAAATAGACAGACATTTCATTTTTTGGGGTTTAGTTTTAGTTTAATTTACTTAGCTAGCAAATGCAGCTAGCTAGTTTAGCCTAATGAAACAGCCTGTTCAAACAGAGGGATGCTATCTTAGCTAGCTGGCTATGACTATCCAAAGCAACACCGGAACTCTTCAAAGGTCGAGGTAAGCTTTTAGTTTTACTAATTTATTGCCTCCGGGGCCACCGGTGTAACTGCTTACTGACTGTACACTGTAAAGTTACTGCATTATTGTAGCGAGTTCACTAACACGCTAGTTCTATTAGCTATTCTGACTATGATGTTACTTTAGCTAATATGGTGGCAGCTATGTAGGCTGTGTGAAGCGATTTGGCTTGGAAAGGTTTTTTCGCCTGGTCACATACAGTACATGCTGATTTGTTGTGCACTGAAATCCACAAGCGAAGGTGAGAGGAGGAGAGCACATAGATGCGAGGTGGAATGCAACGTGGCTGCTATGAAAGTGATCTATGTTTTTATGCGTGATCAGGTGAGTATTCATTCCACCGATTCTGTTGAAAACCCTTTCTTAAACGGCAGCAAATGGAACAAGACGGAGATAAACATACCTGAATTTGTCCAATAGAAACTCTCATTTGCAACTGTTGGACTAAAGTTTACACCCTGTATCAGCTAGATACAGGCATGTGTGTGTAAGGAGGTTTTGAATGTCATTGTCTGTCCATGTGTCACTGTCTGTCACATCAAATTTGTCTCTTGACCTGTGTGCACCTATGTTGTAAACTTTAATTCATAGACTAGGTTGTAGCAACCTCATGATGTGTATAGGGAACATTTGAGTATCATGTAGTAGCCTAAACCTATCGCTGTTACACTGAACTGGGTGAATGGAATATGAATGACAGTCATCCAATATGATTTAATAGAAATAAGGCCATGCTCATGACAAACAAATAATCATCCTCCCTCATCTTAAATGGCACCAACCGCCACTGGAAGAGGATGGGTTGAACTGTATTGCATTGAATACGAGCAGTACAAGCAGAAGTCTAAGGTGATGTATAATGTCATTATCGTATGAAAACTTCTTGTTATTTTGAAAATTCCGGCGCCGACAGAGATGGCCGCCTCGCTTCGCGTTCCTAGGAAACTATGCAGTTTTTTGTTTTTTTACGTGTTATTTCTTACATTAGTACCCCAGGTCATCTTAGGTTTCATTACATACAGTCGAGAAGAACTACTGAATATAAGATCAGCGTCAACTCACCATCAGTACGACCAAGAATATGTTTTTCGCGACGCGGATCCTGTGTTCTGCCTTACAAACAGGACAACGGAGTGGATTCCATGCAGCGACCCAAAAAAACGACTCCGAAAAAGAGGGAAACGAGGCTGTCTTCTGGTCAGACTCCGGAGACGGGCACACCGTGCACCTCTCCATAGCAGTCTTCTTGCCAATGTCCAGTCTCTTGACAACAAGGTTGATGAAATCCGAGCAAGGGTAGCATTCCAGAGGGACATCAGAGGCTGTAACGTTCTTTGCTTCACGGAAACATGGCTCACTGGAGAGACGCTATCCGAGGCGGTGCAGCCAGCGGGTTTCTCCACGCATCGCGCCGACAGAAACAAACATATTTCTGGTAAGAAGAGGGGCGGGGGCGTATGCCTTATGACTAACGTGACATGGTGTGATGAAAGAAACATACAGGAACTCAAATCCTTCTGTTCACCTGATTTAGAATTCCTCACAATCAAATGTAGACCGCATTATCTACCAAGAGAATTCTCTTCGATTATAATCACAGCCGTATATATCCCCCCCCAAGCAGACACATCGATGGCTCTGAACAAACTTTATTTAACTCTCTGCAAACTGGAAACGATTTATCCGGAGGCTGCATTCATTGTAGCTGGGGATTTTAACAAGGCTAATCTGAAAACAAGACTCCCTAAATTTTATCAGCATATCGATTGCGCAACCAGGGGTGGAAAGACTTTGGATCATTGTTATTCTAACTTCCGCGACGCATATAAGGCCCTGCCCCGCCCCCCTTTCGGAAAAGCTGACCACGACTCCATTTTGTTGATCCCTGCCTACAGACAGAAACTAAAACAAGAGGCTCCCACGCTGAGGTCTGTCCAACGCTGGTCCGACCAAGCTGACTCCACACTCCAAGACTGCTTCCATCACGTGGACTGGGACATGTTTCGTATTGCGTCAGATAACAATATTGACGAATACGCTGATTCGGTGTGCGAGTTCATTAGAACGTGCGTTGAAGATGTCGTTCCCATAGCAACGATTAAAACATTCCCTAACCAGAAACCGTGGATTGATGGCAGCATTCGTGTGAAACTGAAAGCGCGAACCACTGCTTTTAATCAGGGCAAGGTGTCTGGTAACATGACTGAATACAAACAGTGCAGCTATTCCCTCCGCAAGGCTATCAAACAAGCTAAGCGTCAGTACAGAGACAAAGTAGAATCTCAATTCAACGGCTCAGACACAAGAGGCATGTGGCAGGGTCTACAGTCAATCACGGACTACAGGAAGAAATCCAGCCCAGTCACGGACCAGGATGTCTTGCTCCCAGGCAGACTAAATAACTTTTTTGCCCGCTTTGAGGACAATACAGTGCCACTGACACGGCCTGCAACAAAAACATGCAGCCTCTCCTTCACTGCAGCCGAGGTGAGTAAGACATTTAAACGTGTTAACCCTCGCAGGGCTGCAGGCCCAGACGGCATCCCCAGCCGCGCCCTCAGAGCATGCGCAGACCAGCTGGCCGGTGTGTTTACGGACATATTCAATCAATCCCTATACCAGTCTGCTGTTCCCACATGCTTCAAGAGGGCCACCATTGTTCCTGTTCCCAAGAAAGCTAAGGTAACTGAGCTAAACGACTAACGCCCGTAGCACTCACATCCGTCATCATGAAGTGCTTTGAGAGACTAGTCAAGGACCATATCACCTCCACCCTACCTGACACCCTAGACCCACTTCAATTTGCTTACCGCCCAAATAGGTCCACAGACGATGCAATCTCAACCACACTGCACACTGCCCTAACCCATCTGGACAAGAGGAATACCTATGTGAGAATGCTGTTCATCGACTACAGCTCGTTATTCAACACCATAGTACCCTCCAAGCTCGTCATCAAGCTCGAGACCCTGGGTCTCGACCCCGCCCCTGTGCAACTGGGTACTGGACTTCCTGACGGGCCGCCCCCAGGTGGTGAGGGTAGGCAACAACATCTCCTCCCCGCTGATCCTCAACACTGGGGCCCCACAAGGGTGCGTTCTGAGCCCTCTCCTGTACTCCCTGTTCACCCACGACTGCGTGGCCACGCACGCCTCCAACTCAATCATCAAGTTTGTGGACGACACAACAGTGGTAGGCTTGATTACCAACAACGACGAGACGGCCTACAGGGAGGAGGTGAGGGCCCTCGGAGTGTGGTGTCAGGAAAATAACCTCACACTCAACGTCAACAAAACTAAGGAGATGATTGTGGACTTCAGGAAACAGCAGAGGGAACACCCCTTATCCACATCGATGGAACAGTAGTGGAGAGGGTAGCAAGTTTTAAGTTCCTCGGCATACACATCACAGACAAACTGAATTGGTCCACTCACACAGACAGCATCGTGAAGAAGGCGCAGCAGCGCCTCTTCAACCTCAGGAGGCTGAAGAAATTCGGCTTGTCACCAAAAGCACTCACAAACTTCTACAGATGCACAATCGAGAGCATCCTGGCGGGCTGTATCACCGCCTGGTACGGCAACTGCTCCGCCTTCAACCGTAAGGCTCTCCAGAGGGTAGTGAGGTCTGCACAACGCATCACCGTGGGCAAACTACCTGCCCTCCAGGACACCTACACCACCCGATGTTACAGGAAGGCCATAAAGATCATCAAGGACATCAACCACCCGAGCCACTGCCTGTTCACCCCGCTATCATCCAGAAGGCGAAGTCAGTACAGGTGCATCAAAGCTGGGACCGAGAGACTGAAAAACAGCTTTTATCTCAAGGCCATCAGACTGTTAAACAGCCACCACTAACATTGAGTGGCTGCTGCCAACACACTGACAATGACACTGACTCAACTCCAGCCACTTTAATAATGGGAATTGATGGGAAATGAGGTAAATATATAAACAATGCTACCTTATATAATGTTACTTACCCTTCATTATTCATCTCATATGCATATGTATATACTGTACTCTATATCATCGACTGCATCCTTATGTAATACATGTATCACTAGCCACTTTAACTATGCCACTTTGTTTACATACTCATCTCATATGTATATACTGTACTATGCTGCTCTGTACCATCACTCATTCATATATCCTTATGTACATATTCTTTATCCCCTTACACTGTGTATAAGACAGTAGTTTTGGAATTGTTAGTTAGATTACTTGTTGGTTATTACTGCATTGTCGGAACTAGAAGCACAAGCATTTCGCTACACTCGCATTAACATCTGCTAACCATGTGTATGTGACAAATAAAATTTGATTTGATTTAGTCAGAGAATATCAGATCAATTGAGAAAATATTAATAATAATTCAATGAATAGCTTTTGAATTATTGATGAAATTAATCATATATTCAATTCAGAATCAGAATAAGAGACTGTGTAATTATTGACTGTGTCACATCTAAGTCTGTCCTGCACTGTGTTTCAGGACTGGTGACCTAAACCCTTTCACAGGTCACACATGGAGTCCCATTCTGTCTGCTTGCTAGGAATCATGTCTAAAACACTACACTACTATTCAGAGATTGGCAGAAAAATAACTTGACAAAATGAGGGAAAGAGGAGAGGAGGAACAATCCCGCTACCAAGGGCAGGGTCGCGCAGCCCCCTCGACCATCCCGTCATGAAGACACGACACATCGGGTGCTGCCTGCACTAGGGAGTAACGCAACGTCCACCCACATATATACATATGACAGTGAGTAGGATGATAGGACCACCTGTCAATGTGGTGACCCCCCTCCCCCCTGCTCCCGAGAGTGGGGGTCACCCAGTGCACGTGTGTTCTGCCAATCTCTCCAAGCGTATGTGTGTGTGAGTGGTGACCCAGCCTGCGGACCCAAATGCGGTGTGCTGATGCATTTTGGGGGTTTGTGCAGAGCCAGTGCTGCTGAAATGCAGTAACTTAGAAACAATGACCCAAAGCACCAGACTACAGTAGTAATCGAAACCACAAAAGCCAACCAAACATCCACATCCCTTTTTCACTTTGGTCGGCTTCTGGTGGTCTGTGTTACTTGGTTTGGCGGCGCGAGGTAAAAACGCATTCCCCATTTAATTCCACAACCAAGGCTGTACGCATAATTTCCTGAAAAAAACCATAAAACTGTAAAACTAAAAACTGTAAAGACATGCAACTTCAAGTGTTCTACTTTGCTAGCCAGCACCTTTCCTAGACAGGTGTGCGTTTCTTTCGCCTCAAGACATGCAACTTTAACATGTCTTGTCCCAGTTGTCTGATGATTTTATGTGTTGTTTATTTCGTTTTCTGATTGGTGGAGTGCTACAGAGATGGTTGTCCTTCTGGAAGGTTCTCCCATCTCCAGAGGACCTCTGGAGCTCTGTCAGAGTGAACATCACCTCCGTGACCAAGGCCCTTCTCCCTCGATTGCTCAGTTTGGCCCGGCAGCCAGCTCAAGGAACAGTCCTGGTGGTTCCAAACTTCTTTCATTCAAGAATGAGGGAGGCCACTGTGTTCTTGAAGACCTACAATGCTGCATAATTTTTTTGGTACAGTTCTCCAGATCTGTGCTTCAACACAATCCTTTCTTGGAGCTCTACCGACAATTCCTTCGACCTCATGGCTTGGTTTTTGCTCTGACATGCACTGCCAACTGTGGGACCTTATATAGACAGGAGTGTATCTTTCCAAATCATGTCCATTCAATTGAATTTACCACAGGTGGACTCCAAGTTGTAGAAACATCTCAAGGAGGATCAATGGAAACAGGATGCACCTGAGCTCAATTCAAGTCTCATAGGAAAGGGTCTGAATACTTACGTAAATAAGGTATTTATGTTGTTTATATTTAATACATTTGCAAAAAAACTGTTTTCACTTTGTCATTATGTCATTATTGTGTGTAGATTGATGAAGATTTTTATTTGTTTAATCCATTTTAGAATAAGGCTGTAACGTCGCAAAATGTGGAAAAAGGGAAGGGGTTTGAATACTTTTGGAATGCACTGTATGTGCAGATATGTGCATCACGTCACGACACCTGGAGGGGGGTGGAGACAATCATAAGGACAGGTGAAACAGATCAGGGTGTGACACAAGTAAAAGTAGAAGTCACCCAGTAAAATACTACTTGAGTAGAAGTCTAAAAGTATTTGGTTTTAAATATACTTAAGTATCAAAAGTAAATGGAATTGCTAACCAGACGGCACAATTTTCTCATTTTTTATTGACTGATAGCAGGGGCACACTCCAACACTCAGACATAATTAACAAATGAATCATTTGTGTTTAGTGAGTCCGCCAGATCAGAGGCGATAGGGATCACCATGTTTTCTTGATAAGTGTGTGAATTGGACTATTTTCCTGTCCAAATGTAACGAGTACTTTTGGGCGTCAGGGAAACTGTATGGCGTAAAAATGACATTATTTTCTCTAGGAATGTAGTGAAGAAAAAGTAATATAATTAGTAAAGCAAAGTACAGATACCCCCAAAAACGACTTTTTTTTTTCTTAAGTACTTTACACCACTGTTGGTTACATATGTGTAAGATTGGTGATTACTGCAAAGAAAGGAAAGGATTCTTGTTGACACTATTGGTTGAAACCAGTAGTATTCGAAATAGCCACTTGCCAAACTCACCTGTCCATCTGCAAAACCCTCTACTGATGTCACCTCATTTTTTTATGATTACTGTTGGGACCAGAAACAGCTCATTGATTGACACATCGGTATCATTAGACATCTTTAAATTAGTAGATTATAAAGTGAATTTTGCAGTAGTTTAGGAATCACAAAGACAGAGACTGGACAGGGATCTCAGTAAACGTTATTGTTTACTAGTGTATGATTGAACTTAGTGCACTGTAGTTGGGTGCCATAATGCTTTATTTTACAGAAATTTGACGTATCAAGAGTTGCATCATCCAGCCACACTCATCCAAGCCCACCAGTTAGCATCGTATCCTTTATGGCCTTATCATTAGTTATAGATAACTATATTTTCCTCACAATGAACAGAAATTAAGTTCAAATGTCGATGCAAATCATGTATTCCATAATAGAAAAGCATTATTAATACAGTAGATTTCTTTGCATAATGCAATGTATGTAACAAAATGGGTTGAATTAGATTTTTTTTAACAGTTCAATAAGAAAATAAAGAGATCCGATGGACTTTTATGCAATTATTCACAATGCTGATGTAAAGGTACACTTATTTGAAGTCCTGAGTTGAACAAAGTAAAAAAATAAATAACATGGTTAATTACCAAGCAGTTTGATAAATGTGGCCCCTAGGACTGAAACATATTGAGAAACACTCAAATGTAGATGACTAATTTGGGGTTGAAATCTTTAATTTGGAGAAAATATTTGTCCTTCTTTGCTTAATTGATTTTATCTAAAGTATTGTAGGGAATTGTGTGATGCACATTCGCTATTCAATATGATGATCAGTTTGTGGTGCAAGGATTCCCCGAAAAGTGCTGAAACACTGCCACCTTAAGGAAATATATAGCAATTTATAAAACACAATTATTGATGAAAATAGCTTTATTTATTTTTTCAGAGACATTAATACATTTTGTAGTATTTTTCTAGAGGAAAAGTTGGTGATAAAGCATCCCCCACAGACAATTGCAAATATATATATATATATATTACATTTACCTTTCGCCAAGTAGAGGCTTCTTGTCTGTCTTGAATAGACTGAGGAAATTGGGCAAAGAAGGAAGCAAAAAAAATTATAGTTACAAATTTGTTCTCAAAAGTCGACAATCTGTAGTGATTTATACTAGACAAGAGATTTTATTTCACATTTCTATTGAGACATTTCATTTACCAATATCAACAAAGTAAATGCACCAGCAACAGCGAGACAATAAACAAAAAAATATTCTAGAGTTGTTTGATTTGTAAGCAATATGCACATTAAATGGCATTTTGCATTTCAAGAGCACATTGTGGATGTCTTAACAGTTAAGGACCTTTAGCCACAAAGCTGTAGTCCTACACATGAAAAATAAAATTTAGGGACCAATAATTTGAGTACATATATTTAGTTTCACCTGCGTGTCATGCAATCAAATCAATTATGAAAGATAATGTTATGTTAAAGCCAATGTGACTCAGATTTTCCTATTAGAAGGCACCTCGCTAACTCCTGCGTATATCACAATTAGCACTTATTCAGATGAATATGGCTCAGTCCAATACTGCAGACAGAGACAGTGGTCTGTACTAGTCTCATATCTGGTCATGTGCTTTCCAGAAGACCACAGTCAGTAGCATATATTTAATTTATTACATTTAGAATTCAACAATAAAAAAAGAACCCAAACTGTGACAGAAGAACTTCCACTATGTGTACATGTCAGGGATGAATCTAGCCCAGTCAAGCACTTCTGAGAGACCTTTCAGACATGTTTCTATACAGAGCTCTGAAACCATGTGGTTTGTGACAGTGGTGAAGAATGGTAATGGATGAAAAAAAAGGCCCTTAACAGTCACAATTCATTTTCTATACTCCATTCATCATTATCAAACAGATATCCACAGAGCACTCATGAGGGAAACAAACAGAAATGAACCTATCACAAACACAAAAGAATTAAGGCCTAGATTCAATCGGATCAAGCGTTAAGCTGTGACAGCAGACACCCGCATAGCGGATGTTGTGGCCCTCAGAGGTGGAACTGCATAGGAACCTTCAAATCGGTGAGCAGCTGCTCTTGCAACCATTGTCACAAAGCCACAACCGCCCCACTCGCGTTAGATGTTCAGAAGGAGAAAGTGTAGGTTATACAGGAATAATGACGCTCGACTTGAAAAATCGTTAAACTAAATAATGAGGGTTTCTATTATCATAATCGAGGTGCACATTACATCACACGTTACACTGTTCCATAGTGTAAACAAGACAGCATGAGATTTCTGTTAATGCGACTCCGTGTAGTCAATTGCAATGTTGGCTTTATCTATAATCCAGGGAGCCACTTGTGGATTTGACAGCTCTAACAGCTCCACCTCATAGACCGTCAAAACAAACGCTATGTGGATGTTCGCTAAAGCAGATCTGATTGAATCGAGCCCCAACTCATAGACCGTCAAAACAAACGCTATGCGGATGTTCGCTAAAGCAGATCTGATTGAATCGAGCCCCAACTCATAGACCGTCAAAACAAACGCTATGCGGATGTTCGCTAAAGCAGATCTGATTGAATCGAGCCCCAACTCATAGACCGTCAAAACAAACGCTATGCGGATGTTCGCTAAAGCAGATCTGATTGAATCGAGCCCCAACTCACATGGTAGAGGAATAGATCAACAATGTAAAAAGACGTGCAGACATATAAGACGCAGTATTGAAAGCATTACACATTAACATAAATTATGCATTTCCTTCAACCCCCAAAAAATGTGAACTGAAATACATGATCCTAAAACATTATATTAAATGAGCAGATTAAAAAAAGAGAGATTACATTACATTTCAGAAAGTCAATATCAGAGACATGTAAATGTGTCCATGGTGTGTTAAGGCAAAATGAACTATCTTCCCTTTACATTTAAGACAGCAATTAAGTAGCAAGATAGTGTACACAGACACTCACATTGATTTCATTACTGCTTACGAGTAGTCACTATTTGAAAAAATATATATCTTCAAGCCACAGATAATCAAAGTGAACTGTATGAAATCCCAGGTGATGATGACAGGTACACCCAGAGAGGTTCAGTTAATGTGGTCCAGTTTGTGTAAATGCATCTACTGTAGACAAACACACCCAGTAGCCCAATGTTGTAATGGAACATTCAATGATTCAAACTGAAAATAAACTGTCCCATCTTGCTGAGGTGAAATCTAGTAGACTGCTACAGCAACATTAAGAAATACAATGTTACCAATGGTTACCACAGCATTTTCCTACAGAGCAGTTTCAACAGCAAGAATGAAGAAGTTCACACAAGTCAGAAAATAGGTTTCTGAAATCTCATCTTTGAACTATGATTCATCTCTGATCAATCTAACCTAAACCAGGTTGAAATCCAAAGACACCAAAAGCTTCAAAATATTGCATTTCATCACTGCATGGGAGCAATCCTGTTTCTTGCTGGGCTGATAGAATACATCACACAGGCACAAGCTTTGTAATATAAAAATGGCTTTTGGAAGTACTGTTAAATGCTCCGGCATTGGACTATTGATCAAGGTAATAAAATATTCATTAATATTGTATGAACTGTATTACTATCATCAAAAGGTCAGAGAATACTGGCTCAAACAATGAGAATAATTTATCCAGAAGGATAAGAAGGTAATAGAATGCCATAACAATCCAAAAATATTACTTTGGCGTTTGATTGCAGTTCTTATTCAGATTAGTGTTCTTTCATTAATGATGTAGTGGTTTAAACAGAAACATGGGAGTATACTGTATGACTAAGATGGCATTTTACTATATCATACAAATATCAAGATTCATAAACATTTTCTTCAGCATAGAGGGGGCAGTTGTTTCCAATCCCATGGCCCATATTTGATGAAGCAGAATGGCTCAATTACTGCAAACGGAAACTACAGACTGAACGTGAAATGTGGGTCAGAGGCGAATGTATAGGAGATTTGACTGGCATGTCTGATTAATGACATGTACTGTATCATCAACTTTAACAAATAGAGAAATGATCAACTCAAACAGTTCACTTCTTGTTCATAGAGGTCTGAGATATTTCCACATAACATTGCATATCTTCCAGCGTCCCCTAATCTTAATCCAGTGATTACAACCCTCTCTATAGAAATCAAGATCTTATATCACTATTTTACATCTATACATTCAGTGAAACAACAAACCGCAAATTGTACTGGGTACTTAAATATAGCATGGATAGAAGACTGGGTGTGAAGAGCATTTATTCTCATCTGTCCTTATGATTGTACCATCAAACTAAGTCTTTCTGTGTAGTCATGGCAATAGACCAAACGTTAAAAGCATTGGGTAGGAGAGTTCATGTACATTAACATTATGGGTAGAAAAAGGAATTTGGCTTTAATTGCCAGCCATTACAACAACACTCGTCCTCAAAAATGATTCATTTGATCACGTGTCGCTGGTCGTGGCCCACTTCATATAAGAGAACCTCTCTTCCATCAACACTTGGAGGAATAAAGTGAATGTGTGATTCATATGTGATTAAAGTCCTTAACACTCCAGACCCAGGCTCGGCTGGTCAGTCTTTTGGTCCTGGGGAGTCTTTTGGTCCGTTGATAAAATAGCACCCTGTGGTAGCAGGGTGCAGGCCAGTCACTATGAAGGGGCCTGGATACAGTCATAGTCCAGGATCAGACCTTTGATGTGAGACAGTTTCTGATGCAGATACTCGCATCGCTTCTTCTCTTCCCGGTAACCAGGAAACTTCTGCAAAGACAAGGCAGAGGGCCGTCAGAGAGCTGGCATTATGGTGACATTGACAAAGTAGAGGGGCGTGTAGCGTATGGGAAAAGATTATCCTCAGAGGTGTAAGGAATTAAGTAAAAAAATACTTTAAAGTACTACTTCAGTAGTTTTTGTTGGGGGGGTATCTATACTTTACTATTCATATTTTGGACTATTTTTACTTCAATACATTCCTAAAGAAAGTAATGTACTGTACTTTTTACTCTATACATTTTCCCTGACACCCAGAAGTACTCATTACATTTTGCTTAGCAGGACAGGAAAATGGTCCAATTGCCACACTTATCAAGATAACATCCCTGGTCATCCCTACTGCCTCTGATCTGGCAGACTCACTAAACACACATGCTTCATTTGTAAATTATGTCTGAGTTTTGGAGTGTGCCCCTGGTGATCCGTAAAATAAAATAATAATAAGAAAATAGTGCCATCTGGTTTGCTTAATATAAGGAATTTGAAATGATTTATACTTTTACATTTGATACTTCAGTATATTTTAGCAATTATATTTATATTAGAATAATTAAACATATTTAAAACCAAATACTTTTAGCCTTTTACTCAAGTACTACTTTATTGGATGACTTACAATTTTACTTGAGTCATTTTCTATTAAGGTATCTTTAGTTTTACTCAAGTATGACAGTTGGGTACTTTTTCCTACACTGTTGAACCTAATAACAACATTAATATCACTGGTATGAGTCAAAGTTCTTTGTGATAACCATACAGGCTATAGTAGATAAGACAGGCTATAAAATAATTCAAAAATACTCCCTGCTCATGCATTACTTACCTTCTTATATTTTCTGTATTTCTGCAGTATTTGGTCCTCCATGAGCTGTAACGGAAGAAAAATACAAGACATTTAGTAAGCCCTTGAAAGTTCATCAAGCCAGGTCTTTAAATGTTTAAACAGAAGTGTTTTGTGTATGGAAGTGACATCAGTTCCTTGCTCATACCTTGTATTCCTGTGTACCGTGGGCGAGAGTGTTGATCTTTGAGCCCAGCTGAACAAACATCTCTGTGATTGTACCGATCCGGTGATGCAGGGCCCTGTACTCATCATACTCCGCACAGAAATCCTCCTTGTACTGTTTCCGTTGCTCTGAGGCTGTGATGATGTTGTACTTTCTGGAAAGAGAGACATTAACATCTTGTGAGCTGTCATTTCAACAACCACAGGGCCATGGCATCCATCCACTATGGTCTGGTCTAGTCTGGCCAGCTGTGACAGGCAACGTGGAATGGCCACATCAGGAGGTAGAAATAGACAGGTTAGCTGACAACGTCACGAAAACAATGCGCACACTTCGACGGGGCTAGCTAGTTAACCAACAACTGTAATGATGTATTTTCATTTCATTTCACCTTTATTTAACCAGGTAGGCCAGTTGAGAACAAGTTCTCAATTACAACTGCGACCTGGCCAAGATAAAGCAAAGCAGTTCGACACAAACAACACAGAGTTACACATAGGATGAACAAACGTACAGTCAGTAACACAATAGAAAAGTCTATATACAGTGTGTGCAAATGTAGTAAGATTAGGGAGGTAAGGCAATAAATAGGCCATAGTGGCAAAATAATTACAATTTAGCAATTAAACACTGGAGTGAAAGACATGCAGAAGATGAATGTGCAAGTAGAGATACTGGGGTGCAAAGTAGCAAATAACAACATGGGGATGAGGTAGTTGGGTTGGCTATTTACAGATGGGCTATGTACAGGTGCAATGATTTGTAAGCTGCTCTGACAGCTGATGCTTAAAGTTAGAGAGGGAGATATGAGTCTCCAGCTTCAGTGATTTTTGCAATTCGTTCCAGTAATTGACAGCAGAGAACTGGAAGGAAAGGTGGCCAAAGAGGAATTGGCTTTGGGAGTGACCAGTGAAATATACGTGCTACGGGTGGGTGCTGCTATGGTGACCAGTGAGCTGAGATAAGGCGGGGCTTTACCAAGCAGAGACTTGTAGATGACCTTTAGCCAGTGGGTTTGGCAACAAATATTAAGTGAGGGCCAGCCAACGAGAGCATACAGGTCGCAGTGGTTGGTAGTATATGGGGCTTTGGTGACAAAATGGATGGCACTGTGATAGACTACATCCAATTTGCTGAGCAGAGTGTTGGAGGCTATTTTGTAAATGACATCGCCGAAGTCAAGGATCGGTAGGATACTCAGTTTTACGAGGGTATGTTTGGTAGCATGACTGAAGGCAGCTTTGTTGCGAAACAGGAAGCTGATTCTAGATTTAATTTTGGAGCTGCTTAATGTGAGTCTGGAAGGAGAGTTTACAGTCTAACCAGACACCTAGGTATTTGTAGTTGTCCACATATTCTAATTCAGAACCATCCCGAGTAGTGATGCTAGACGGGCAGGCGGGCGCGGGCAGTGATCGGTTGAAGAGCATGCATTTAGTTTTACTTGCATTTAAGAGCAGTTGGAGGCCACGGAAGTAGTGTTGTATGTCATTGAAGGTCGTCTGGAGGTTTGTTAACACAGTGTCCAAAGAAGGGCCAGAAATATACAGAATATACAGTATTTGAGAGAAAACAAGTGCTCATTGTGCACATTTATTTACATTTTAGTTTCCATATAATAATCTAAACCATCCCTGCATGTTTTATGCCACATGTGGAGGAGTTAAGATGGCGTGTCGCCTTGTTAACATCCAAAGTGGAAGTTGTGCCACAGGCTCTCTTTCCATTTCCTCTGAAAACCAGAACATCCAGGACTCAGAGGCTACTAATCAACCAACCCATCTATATAAACATGCATTCATCTCTCCAGCAGGTGGCACTGCAGATTAGCAGAATGATTGGCCTTTGACTCAGCAATGATTTCACAGAGATGTGTTCTCAAGATGTGGAAATGTAAGACATTAGATCATTTGTTTTCTAAGTCATTCTCTGTGAAGCTCTGTTATTACTGAACACGTGAGAGACCATTTAAACGTTCACATTTTCCACTATTTATGTGAATATTTTCAATCTGAATCCAGACCTTTTTGAACAAATCACATTCCTTTCACAACAAAAGTGGTTAAAGTAGTCATACCATTAAAGAAAACATTGAAGCAACAGATGGTAGTAACAGAACCTGAGACTTTGAAAGCACATACTGGCTTCACTTCTGCCATGTTTACAGTTTGAATGGGCTTCAAATAACAGATTAACCTAGCAGCACCACTCAGGAACCCAGGGCTATTCTGGAGGACTTATGAATGAAGCAGTGTGTTTGAACTTACATGAAATAGTCGGGCAGCTCTTCCGGTGACGTACGAGTGACAGGTGTTTTAGCCCCCTCATGGTCTGGAGATAAACACAAGCAGAGGGAAAAAAGGTTAATGTAATCTGCCAATGCAAATGTGACAAAGCTCATATCATACTAAGGCTGATGGAGTCGTTTATCAGTGCTACTGATAAGAGACCTGCTCCAAGGCAGGCGGTGACGCCAGCAGCGCCCCAGATTGGGAGGCAGAGCAGCCTGCTGACTCGATGGACCGTGGGTCACCCAGCTGTTCCACAGTCAATCATGTACACACTAGCCAGGGAAAGGAATGAGGGTTGCTCGTGGAAAGGGAAAGGGGATACCTAGTCAGTTGTACAACTGAATGCCTTCAACTGAAATGTGTCTTCCTCATTTAACCCAACCCGTCTGAATGAGGGGGGCTGCCTTAATCGACATCCACGTCTTTGGTGCTGAAGCTACATACACAGCACCCTTTCCACTGGAAATGTTCTTCAGCTCACTGATTTAGTGTCACTCTGTTGAAAACCTACAGCAATTCACCATGAGCCTTCTAGATAAGTCACTTAACCTATTTGGGATATGAAACTTCAAAGGAACCTAATACTTTTCCAAATGAGGTAGTAGTTTTACTACTGCAATAAATATGGGTAATAAAAACAGACATTTTGACTGTGATCTTTGCTATTTTTTATATGCAGGGAGTGTTTGACAATATTTATGTATATATGGAAAGTGTTTATTCGTATGTATACAAATACCGGGCAGTCTATGCTGTAATCTTGTTGGCTCAAATAAACGGAGTAGGTGCTTCTTCTAATATTTAAACTGCTCTGATTTCCATGTGTGCATAGGCCAGAAGTAGTGTAAAGCAGGGATCCCGTTAGGAAAATGTGGCGCCAGATATTTGACCGGAAGCGTTTTAATTTACCGGACATTTGAGAGATTTACCGGACCCATGTGCATTGGTATACGTAAACTGATTAGGGCGTCCACCCACAATGCTTAGAATGACAGAAATCACCTTTAGATTATAGTAATTCCTATTAACAGAACATGCAAGTCAAGGACATGCAAGTCAATCTGATGTGCACTTTGTAGATGTTAGAATAACTGTCCACATTTACTTTTCCTCGGACAACAAGACGAGTAACGAGCAGCAAAATCACTAGTCTATGTCAATCTACTATCCCCCATAGTAGAAACGTTTACCTATTCTATTGGTCAGCTTGTATAGAAAAAAATGCCTATTCCAAACAAACTCTGGGACAGCTGTGGGACGATAGGTCCCAAATTCATACGGCCTAGGCTAAATATGTATATATATTTAAAAGCAATGATTATTTTGCAACAGATCAGAACGTTTAGCTATAAATGTTGATGAATGATTATTTCTTCACATTATAAGCGCAGCAATGTGCACAAGGTAGTAGGCTACGCACAAATGTTTGCTCCATAATACAATTAGCTGTGCCAAAATGGCACCTCACATGCAAGCGGTTTCATGTGACAGTGATGAAAATATCAAATCAAATGAACCAGCAATGCAGTTTTAAGAAAAAATAATTAAGAAAATAATTACTTAATAATAAAATAAATAAAACTAACACAATAAAGTAACAATAACAAGGCTATATACAGGGGGTACCGGTACCGAGTCAATGTACAGTTTAGTCTAGATAATTGAGGTAATATGTACATGTAGGTTGGGGTAGAAATTTAGAAAGAGGGGAGATGCAACAACTAGCATGGGTTGCTAATATGACTAAGATTGTGCCTTTGTCTACTGGGCAATGAAAAAAAGTTTATATAAAATAATTGCCTCCACAGATAGGGTCTGATTGTGGCTAGGCTACTTTGAAGCAAGGTAAGACATCCCTCATAATATGTTTTAAAATGTTCAGGTTTCAAACAATTAAGTATGTTTTCAAAATGCATACTGCCTCCAGCTCATTGCAAGGTGGTTTGTTGTTTGAGATGCTGTACGTGTGTGATGAATAAGATACATAACAAATATACTGTACACAAGTGCCAATTTAATTCCATTAAATTATGCAAATTTACCTATAGACCGATAAGCATGACCAGTTAAATGTATTTCCATTGACTGGTATTTCCATCAATGAATAGGCTAAAAGCATTATTTGCAATAGGATTTATTTTTCTCCCGGACAATTGACCAGCGGCAATTTTATTTATTGGCTTTTAAAAAGAAATGAACAGCTACTACCGGCTATCGGAAACTCTGCTGTAAATATACCCTTGGATATGATTACTGTATCATTATCAACATGTTTGTTTCTGCTATCATTCTAGTCAACAAGGTCTCAAAATTATATGATTTAGTTGAAAATTACATTGGGAATGAGAGGGTGCTTTTCTTACCATTGAAATGTTCCTGGTTCTGCTTCAGGTCGGGACTGTTCTCTGTCCAGTCTTGTTTTAAGTGCTCCCGTTCCTTGTCTTTGTGCTTCTTGGACTTCTTCTTTTTGTGCTGGCCGTTGGCTAGCTGCTGGTCAGTGCAGATGGAGGGCTCAGTTTGTGGGGCCTTGGGGCTTGGTACGGCTGGGACCGGCTCGGTCCTCTCCAGCTTGGGAATGCTGGAGGAACCATCCAGTTTGTGCCGTGTGTAAAGACCATTAGGGCTTCCCTGGATGTGATTGTTGGTTCTCTCAAACTCTGTTTTGGTCTGGACACTGGTGTTGCCTGGACCAGATGAGCTACGGGCTCCAATGGGACCAAGGTGTCCATTGGAAAGGGACTGCAGGGGTAAACTGTGGTCTAATAGTCTTTGCTTCTTGGGGGTCTGACAATCAGATAGCTCAGAGGGAAATGGGCGTTTCTATGTGAAGGGGTAGAGAAGAGGTTTTACCTGTAAGACTTTTTGGCAAAGACTAACCATTAAAACATCCCAACTGGCTCCTGAAAACGGCAGTGACTGAACTGCCTCCAGCACTCACATAAATAAAAAGCAGATGCTGCCACACCAAGAAACGTTCCTCTCATTTCTTCCGTACTCAATCTTATTCTGCAGTATGTCTTGTCAAAAGGCATAACACGGATCCACTAATCAAACAGAAATAATTTAAGCCTTGAAATTAATCTCTGCATTCTCTTTCATTTCTAATGAATATCAAGAAAATAAACAGTGAGGAAGGGCAGGACGTAGAAATTATTTTAGAGTTAGGAAGGTGGGTATTTACCACAGAGGGAGTTTTGACCGGGCTGAGTTGTGACGGAGAATCCCCAGGGGTTTTGTGGAATGAATGGTTTGACTGGAAACTCTTCAACTGGCTACTGCTGCTCAGTGGCTGCAGTTTCCTGCAACATTAGAAGGGGAAGGCATTTTTACTTTGCTATTCCGTCTATATTAGGGAAGATAATTTAAGCTTTAAACTTGACTTTGGACAGACGTATTAGTTTGTAAATAATGGTTCAAACTCCAACTGCAATTGTACGGTCTCCAGTGAAGTGAAAGAGTTGGGGCATGTTAACAGATGAAAACACAACAAAACAGAAAGAACCATTTGGTTACTGTAACTTCAGGATCAAGCTACATAAATTACAAGCAAAGTATGCCTTAGATGTGGCTGTTTATATTCATATTTGCAAAATAACAAATAGAACCACGCTGTCAGACAGAAATTACACTCCAAAATATTTTACAACACACCAGTTTTCTACACTTGACCTCAAAGTGAAACTGACAAGTTTGCCAGCATGTTTCAAAGTGTTAGGCTATCTGTAGATTACATCTCTAAGAGACAGGCACTAAGGCGGAGCAGTGTCCAGTCATCTCAGTGAGGAGAACAATGGTGCCAGATGCAGGCTATGTTAGGCTAAACACTCCTCTCTCCACTGGCAATCTGCTTCCTCCAGCTCCTTCCTCACAGAAATCTCACTGGGATCAGAGTTCCATCATACCTCCCACTGCAGCCACATTACCTTTTTAACTAGATGATCAATGGAATCTGCTGGAAGCACCACTGGCTTTCAGGACATTCCAGACATGAGATCCTCTGACAGACTAGGCTGCCAGCCTGGTTGGATTCTGATACTAATCACATCCAAATTAAGTTTCTCTCTGAGATAAACTATAGAAAAAGGCTCTTCATTATGATTCAAGAACGGTCATATAGTTATGAGCCAAGTCAACAGCACCCGTATCCTGTACATTCAAAAGGCTCTTTCTATGTGAGTCAGTATTGTAAACAGAAGGGCAACAGCCAGTTGCACAATAAGCAGGCAGGACATGGACATCCATCCAAAATGATGTCCACTCTCTCATTCTGAAAAGCTCAGCCAGGCTACTGTCCTCTACATTAATGCTATTTGGCAACACCATGCAGAGAATATTTCTCTCCCCCCCCACTCACCCCATTAAAACATTACCTGTGCAGAGATATAGTCATTTAGAGTCTCTCCTTTCAACATGATCGAAGCAGCCTGCCACAGTAATCCAGAGGGCCTGCAGTCTTAGTGCCAGCACGTTGTCAAAAAGCATCAGAGCCCCCCCCGCTACTGAGGAGAGGTAATCATCCAAGTACTGAAGCTTACAATGTTACATTAAAATGAACTACAGACAAGGGGGGCTCTCCACCACGACACCAACATCATGTTGATATACAGGGAAATATTAAAATATTCACTGGTGAGAATGAGAAGGAGAGTATGATGGTAGAGAAGACAGGTGAGTAGAAGTACAAGCCACACCCACCTGGCCAGGAGCCTATGGATGAGCTGCTTCTCTTCCTCTAGGTAACCGGGCCAATCCTTCTGGACATGACTGTAGAACTCATCCTTCAGAGTAAAGCTGTGGTCTTTGGGATTCAGTTTAGCAACCTGCAAATCAATGACAAACACATTTTAACCATCTGTCTCTAAAGCATTAGTTGCAGTTTTGACCCTGGTTAAAAAAAGGATCAAGTGGCAGGCTGTCAAAGTTCAATAATACATTGTTCACTATTAACAAGTAATTCATAGTAAACACAGCACTTACACCAGCACTGTGTTCAGTTAGAGTCACAAATAGAATGGCTCCGTGACAAAGAGAGCGAGAAAGCGGCGAGAGAGAGAGGCTCCTTTGCAGTGTCTACATTTGGAACCCCTAGAGGGGTTTAGAATTGCTTATAAATGCGCCTGAATCCCAAAGGCACATTTAAAGTTGCTGTGATGTTTTACATGTGTTTCATTTACCTAAATAGATTAGGTTTATTCATTTCAAATGTATTACAATTGGACCACAATATGCAAAAGTTGTGCGTTATTGAGTTTGATCTCTACCCAGTGAAACCAGCGCCTACCATGCACCTGCAGCCTAGTGCCAGAGTACAGTTTTAGTGTCGTGTTGTGTTCTAGAGGTCTCACATCGTCCAGTACTGCTCCCAGGTCAGCCTTGTCCTTAGGACTGGCCCTCTCCCTCTCCAGCCACAGCAGCAGCTCAGGCTTCCTGTAGGCCTTCAAGGCCAAGACGTGGATGATGCGGTCTCTTAGGGGCCGGAGGGCCACTGGGCTGGGGGCCCCGCTCCTCTTGTTGCTGGGGGAGTGCTTGTTGCTGCTGCTGTCCATGCTTGACGACAGGCCCTGCTTCCTCTGGATCTTCACACATTTACCTGACAGAGAAAAGTAGATACACAGAAAGGTGCCATTTGATGAGAACAATGTTAGTGACATACAAACAATATTATAGACATAAAAGCTACCTCCTTACACATCTAAGCTACTGTTACCAAGTAAAGAGTAGTGGTTTTGTGCTCTTGTCAGTCGGTGAAAGTTTCAGCAATTACCACAATTATCACTTGTATGATCTAAAGCGCTCATAGAAAGCCAAGCAGTACACTGGACAAGTGGGATGGGAGGATTACGTTCTAACTGCCCCTGGACAGGTTTCAAATAGACTGACACTGCTCTGAGCCCAGCAACTCAACATCAGGCCAATCCTCAGGCCAGTTATGCAAAAAAGGCCTGGTATAATGTGTGAGACAAGGGCCAGAAGCAAAACCTGATGTGCTTTGTCTTGACAGATGTCTGTCATAAATACAGTATGCAATCACTGCACACAGGAATAGCACCTTGCATCCATAGCAGGAAATAGCATCTGAACAAACATGTTTAGCCAGAACTCAAACAGCCTCATGTACACATACAGTGTTGGTGCGCAGCGCCAGGCTTGGAGTTCAGTGAAAGTGTTGCCAGTGAAGTTAACCGGCTCCTGTGCAAGCAGAGGAGCATGGAAAGTTAAACACCTCACTGCTCACTCATACACAAAGGCCTTTTCTTCCTGTTGCAGCACTAATTCTCCTGGCTCCAAGCCAGCAGGACGTGGCGGTGCTTATAGATATATCTCCCAACCCTGATCTCATTAAAAAAGTTTAAGCTCTGCTTTGAAGGTTGCTATAGGACGGAAAGCACAGCATCTTCATGGAAGCAGAGTGGTTCTGGTACAACTGGTATCTACTATATTAAGTAAAGCTGGGGCCCAGCTGCACTGTACAGTGCGTGAAAGAGTTGATTTACTCTATGACATATGGACCTAGATGATTTACATACTCTGTAAAATAATGTCTGGCACCATGCACTCAATTTGACATTTCTAAAAGTCTACAGTTGTTGCACAACTGGAATGTAATAATGTTAAAGCTAGAATCTGCAGTTGCTACATCAATTTTTGGATTTCTAAATTAATAATATGTACCCATTGATTCTTGAAGAATATAACTTATAAATGACTTATGAGCTTAGTTCAACTGTTATAGAACTCAAAATAAAAACTTGTTTCACTCCAATGTCTGGAAACAAATGTACAGCTGAAGTCGGAAGTTTACATACACTTAGGTTGGAGTCATCGTTTTTCAACCACTCCACAAATTTCTTGTTTACAAACTATAGTTTGGCAAGTTGGTTAGGACATTTACTTTGTGCATGACACAAGTCATTTTCCAACAATTGTTTACAGACAGATTACTTCACTTATAATTCACTGTATCACAATTCCAGTGGGTCAGAAATGTACATACACTAAGTTGGCTGTGCCTTTAAACAGCTTGGAAAATTCCAGAAAATCATGTCATGGCTTTAGAAGCTTCT
This sequence comes from Oncorhynchus tshawytscha, assembly GCF_018296145.1. Taxonomy (NCBI): domain Eukaryota; kingdom Metazoa; phylum Chordata; class Actinopteri; order Salmoniformes; family Salmonidae; genus Oncorhynchus; species Oncorhynchus tshawytscha. The sequence continues at coordinate 29,631,742 of NC_056447.1, read as the reverse complement.
GATAGGCTAATTAACATAATTTGAGTCAATTGGAGGTGTACCTGTGGATGTATTTCAAGGCCTAACTTCAAACTCAGTGGCTCTTTTCTTGACATCCTGGGAAAATCAAAAGAAATCAGCCAAATCCTCCGAAAAATAATTGTAGACCTCCACAAGTCTGGTTCATCCTTGGGAGCAATTCCAAATGCCTGAAGGTACCACGTTCATCTGTACAAACAATAATACGCAAGTATAAACACCATGGGACCACGCAGCCGTCATACCGCTCAGGAAGGAGACGCGTTCTGTCTCCTAGAGATGACCGTACCTTGGTGCGAAAAGTGCAAATCAATCCCAGAACAACAGCAAAGGACCTTGTGAAGATGCTGGAGGAAACAGGTACAAAAGTATCTATAGCCACATGAAAACAAGTCCTATATCGACATAGCCTGAAAGGCCGCTGAGTAAGGAAGAAGCCATTGCTCCAAAACCGCCATAAAAAAGCCAGACTATGGTTTGCAACTGCACATGGGGACAAAGATCATACTTTTTGGAGAAATGTCCTCTGGTGTGATGAAACAAAAATAGAACTGTTTGGCCATAATGACCATCGTTATGTTTGGAGGAAAAAGGGGGAGGCTTGCAAGCCGAAGAACACCATCCCAACCATGAAGCACGGCGGTGACAGCAACATGTTGTGGGGGTGCTTTGCTGCAGGAGGGACTGGTGCACTTCACAAAATAGATGGCATAATGAGGAAAGAAAATCTTGTGGATATATTGAAGCAACATCTCAAGACATCAGTCAGTTAAAGCTTGGTCGCAAATGGGTCTTCCAAATGACCCCAAGCATACTTCCAAAGTTGTGGCAAAATGGCTTAAGGACAACAAAGTCAAGGTATTGGAGTGGCCATCACAAAGCCCTGTCCTCAATCCTATAGAAAATTTGTGGGCAGAACTGAAAATGCGTGTGCGAGCAAGGAGGCCTACAAAGCAGACTCAGTTACACCAGCTCTGTTATGAGGAATGGGCCAAAATTCCCCCAACTTACAGTGGGAAGCTTGTGGAAGGTTACCCAAAACGTTTGACCCAAGTTAAACAATTTAAAGGCAATGATACCAAATACTAATTGAGTGTATGTAAACTTCTGACTCACTGGGAATGTGATGAAAGAAATAAAAGCTTAAATAAATATTTCTCTCTACTATTATTCTGACATTTCACATTCTTAAAATAAAGTGGTGATCCTAACTGACCTAAGACAGGGCATTTTTACTAGGATTAAATGTCAGGAATTGTGAAAAACTAAGTTTAACTTCAGTTAGTCAGTGTGCAACAGATGGAAAATACATTCATGGGAAAACAAAACATACCAGAATTCTCAGCAACACAAGTAAACTGTATTTGTGTCATACTTCCACTATGAAAGTACTCCTGTGCAAGACAAAGACTACTTATAGACTTCAACTGTAATTGTAAACAAACACCGTATAGCCTTTAAAGCATGGTTAAAATGATCATGTTGATATCATAGATGGTCAGTCCTTGCATCCATAGCTCTGTCTATGAGAGTGGTTTCATTTCTCAAGGCCAATCACTCAGTATTTTACCAAAACAGAGGTGGGGGGGAAATGCTTTGTTATTGTTTCAGCTAAGGATTCTAGCTTTAAAACCATATTGGTTAACAAGTCTTCAAAATATCTATTCTTCAAGGCGCCTATATGAAATGCTTTGCATAACAGTTACACAAAACTTCCTGACATTTTCATAATGTGAGAAATGAGGATATCATCAACATATACTATGCACCCCAGTAAGATTAAAGGGTGTAATTTTAATCAACTCTGGGCCTGAGGGTAAATCTCTGCTTTTGCCAAATGCAATGCAGTTTCCAGAGCTTGTCGTAACAGCTACTGTGGTTCAAGACACATACAATTTACAGTCCAATATCTCCCTGTAGTGTAGTGAAATAGCCTGTGTTGCCACATTTTAAACATGCAGCGACTAGACGCTAACAACAATAAATTCAATATGCTTGTCATGTAGTTGGTTATGGGAAGGTTTGCAAAGCGCCATTCTGTCTACTGTATAGCTTTTACACGAAACCAGCAGAACACTGAACATGCTTGACTAAAACATACTTAACTTATTAGAAATAGGATATGGGTTGGTTCCTTTGTTGCTGAAAAATATTGTGTGAAAAATGCTCTAAAAAAAATCTAAAGCAGTAACTAGATACAGTAGTTGTAAGGTTCTGTATATATTTTCTTAGTCAAACTTGTTCTGTTTGGTTGTGTTCTTGAACATATCCCTGTTTCTTTGTGTTCTTGAAGACATTTAATTTTTGTTCATTGTTTTCACCTGTGTTAGTTACTCACCTGGTCTCATCAGCTCCTGATTTAGTTCAGTTCATTCTGTTTGTGCCTTTGTGAGGTATTGTTCATTTTGACTCTACTAAGCCTTTTCCTAGCTTTTTTGTGAGATCCAGTTATAGCCATCAGTCTTAGTTTTGATTCACCTGCTTGTTTGCCTACCTGTGTATGACCATTGCCTGTCTGTGACCACGATTCCTGCCTTCTGTGAAAGGTGTAATAAACACCTGCCGCGCTCTGCGCGTGAATCTACACCTTTTTCTTCCTGAGTATTCATTACAGTAGTCACATGTTTGGACACAACCATGTTGATAACATTGAAACCAAAACAGTAGCATTCACCCAAAATGTACGGTTACACCAAAGACTATATAATGGCTCAGCTTGATATTGTATGGGTGTTCCTCATCCCATCTGTCACCAAGGTGTAGTGTATCACAACCATGAGTAATGTACGTCAGACTAACACCAGACCCAGCAGAGAAGTGATGATGATTGACTGAGCCTATAACAGGCTAAGGAGAAGTTCTTCATGGGTCCATGTTGGGAGTCTATCCAGGACAGTGGGGTTAAGTCCTACTCTAGCAATAAGTGCCATGGGATCTTCAGTGATCACAGAGTTAGGATCTTGGCTTATCATCTTAACTGAAAGAGTGCACACAGCGTGTGGTATTCCTCACTCCTATAGACTCCTATAGAGGGAGGAGCGCTGTAGCATGTTCTACTGCTACCTGGTGTTCTCAGGCCGTCTCCTAACAAGATGATATTATTCTAACGAGACCCAACACTAACTGGACTAACCAGACCCAACACTAACTGGACTAACCAGACCCAACACTAACTGGACTAACCAGACCCAACACTAACTGGACTAACCAGACCCAACACTAACTGGACTAACCAGACCCAACACTAACTGGACTAACAGACCCAACACTAACTGGATGACCCAACACTAACTGGACTAACCAGACCCAACACTAACTGGACTAACCAGACCCAACACTAACTGGACTAACCAGGCCCAACACTAACTGGACTAACCAGACCCAACACTAACTGGACTAACCAGACCCAACACTAACTGGACTAACCAGACCCAACACTAACTGGACTAACCAGACCCAACACTAACTGGACTAACCAGGCCCAACACTAACTGGACTAACCAGGCCTAACCCTTCTTAACCTCAATACTAGCAAACAGGTGGTGGGGGATTCACTATACATCTATCTCCACTGAATATGTTCAACTAAAACACATTCCCTTTATAAGACCGTTTTGTACAGTTACAGTAATGGTCAGAGATTTGCTTTTTACAGAATTTCTTCAATCTTTTCACTGGGAAAGTATTCGAGCCATACATTAAAACTAAATGATATGCATTTTCCTGCAAACTATCATTTGTATGTAGAAACATGAGGAGATAGCCATAGAATTACTGTACCACAAAAATACTGCTGGCTGCCACAGGAGGTTTGTGTGCACAGTAGCGCATACGACATATAGTTTATGACCCTTTAATTTCAGTTGCCTTTGAATGGGTGCCTTACTGTCCTGTCCATGCTGTGGGAAAGTGAGTCCAGTTGTGTGCCTTAAACCTTATGAAACCAATGTCAATGTTCCCAGGCTGAGGTTGCAAGTGGACGTCCTCCTTTTCACTTGACTAACTTTAATTTAAAATGCATTATTTGGATTAGAATTCAGTCGTTGTTTTGAACCCATTCAGCAAAGACATTACACTGCAATCTCAACACGACAGCTACCTTTAACAGGATTGTGCAACAGCCCTCAAGGAGCCTATTTCAACAGCATGGCATGTCATGTGTTCTGCCACCTCTGGTCTCTTGGCCCTCCCACCCCTACGGGAAGGCAGCTCAGCCCAGTCCAGTCCAAGCTCTTCTCTGTCCTGGCACCCCAATGGTAGAGCCAGCTTCCCCTGAAGCCAGGACAGCAGAGTCCCTGCCCATCTACCAAAAACATCTGAAACCCTACCTCTTTAAAGAGTATCTGAAATAGTCCCACAGCACCCCCTCTCCCCTACTTTATTGAGGAAAAATGTCATTACTATGACTGAGATATGTGGTTGTCTCACCTAGCTATCTTAAGATGAATGCACTAACTGTAAGTCGCTCTGGATAAGAGCGTCTGCTAAATGACTACAATTTAAAATGTAAAAATGTGTTGCTTGCTTCATCAGTGGTAGAACATGGATTGTGCAGTATGTTCTATTTATGTTTTAGACAATATGTGTAAAACTGTAAAACTGTCAGTGTCTGCAAAGAAGAGCTCTATGTGCCTTCTATGTGCCTACAGCATAGTTCTACACGTCTGTTCAGGTTATAATACACAGCATCGGTAACATGTCCTTTTAGAACCCAGTGAAGACACATAAGTATCCTCCTACATGGCATGCAACTAATGCACATCCCAATGGTCCCACTGGTTCACATGCTGTATAAAGATATCTACAGCACTGCTATGCTGGGCTCTCGAGTGGCGCAGCAGTCTAAAGCACTGCATCTCAGTGCTAGAGGTTTGATACCGGGCTGTATCACACTGCATCTCAGTGCTAGAGGTTTGTACCGGGCTGTATCACACTGCATCTCAGTGCTAGAGGTTCGATACCGGGCTGTATCACACTGCATCTCAGTGCTAGAGGTTTGATCCCGGGCTGTATCACACTGCATCTCAGTGCTAGAGGTTTGATCCCGGGCTGTATCACACTGCATCTCAGTGCTAGAGGTTTGATACCGGGCTGTATCACACTGCATCTCAGTGCTAGAGGTTTGATACCGGGCTGTATCACACTGCATCTCAGTGCTAGAGGTTTGATCCCGGGCTGTATCACACTGCATCTCAGTGCTAGAGGTTTGATCCCGGGCTGTATCACACTGCATCTCAGTGCTAGAGGTTTGATCCCGGGCTGTATCACACTGCATCTCAGTGCTAGAGGTTTGTACCGGGCTGTATCACACTGCATCTCAGTGCTAGAGGTTTGATCACACTGCATCGGCTGTATCACACTGCATCTCAGTGCTAGAGGTTTGATACCGGGCTGTATCACACTGCATCTCAGTGCTAGAGGTTTGTACCGGGCTGTATCACACTGCATCTCAGTGCTAGAGGTTTGTACCGGGCTGTATCACACTGCATCTCAGTGCTAGAGGTTTGATACCGGGCTGTATCACACTGCATCTCAGTGCTAGAGGTTCGATACCGGGCTGTATCACACTGCATCGCAGTGCTAGAGGTTTGATCCCGGGCTGTATCACACTGCATCTCAGTGCTAGAGGTTTGATACCGGGCTGTATCACACTGCATCTCAGTGCTAGAGGTTTGTACCGGGCTGTATCACACTGCATCTCAGTGCTAGAGGTTTGTACCGGGCTGTGTCACACTGCATCTCAGTGCTAGAGGTTCGATACCGGGCTGTATCACACTGCATCTCAGTGCTAGAGGTTTGATACCGGGCTGTATCACACTGCATCTCAGTGCTAGAGGTTCGATACCGGGCTGTATCACACTGCATCTCAGTGCTAGAGGTTTGATACCGGGCTGTATCACAACCAGCCGTGATTGGGAGTCCCATAGGGTGGCGCACAATTGGCCCAGCGTCATCCGGGTTAAGGGAGGGTTTGGCCGGGGTAGGCCCTCATTGTATAATAAGAATTTGTTCTTAACTGGCTTGCCTAGTTAAATAAAGGTTCAATAAAAAAGTAATGCTCCCACAATAATATCTTTACATAGTGGCACAAACAGGTTTATGATTCTGATTTTCGTCAGTTCTTAACTACTTATGGTAAATTATGGCCTTTGCTTCAGAGAATCTGCAAACAATAATGCAGTATTTCAGCTGAAGAAAACTAATTGAATCGCAGCCACTGTAATTAAACTCTTAGGCAGAACTTCATCCACTCAGCATGAGACTTGTTAGTGCATACTTCTGGCAAACTCAATCACATGAATGGAGCTGGCAGGCAGGTTGGCAGTGTGCCTGAGCAATCTGGTCTAAATGAAGGGAGAAGAAGAAGAAAAAGAGGCCTCCCCTGTCGCATGAATAATTGCAACCCAGTACTTTGATCAACTATGCGATAACTTCCACACCATATGGCAATTATCAGCAGGACAAGATGGTAAAAGGCGATGGATTAGAAGCTTTCAGAGAACATTAAAACACCTCCATTATTTTGCCCTTGATCCCCAAAGGTAAAGGGCTCGGTGTGAAGCTGGTTTGGACATAGCTCAGCCAGCAGAGGAAAAAGCAGCCTGTGACTGCAGACTTACCACGAGTGGAGCCTGGCTTGATCTCGATGGCCGACCTGCTCATGATGTCCTTCTCCACCTGAGACATGCGCTCCCGGGTCATCTGGTACGAGTCATCAGTGGCACACACAGTGATCTTGTCCTGAATACTGCCCTGGCCCTCCAGGTGCTCCCTGCCCTCCCTGAGGCGAGTAGAAGATCAGGCTCACATAGCAGCAAAAAGTCTCACACTACTTCCAAATCAATACAGCATTTCTTGAAAAGGTGTTTTGTGTGATTCTGTCTACATATGACATGTGTCTCACTCCCATGACTGGTTCTGTGACTTCTGTCCTCATGCTTGTTCCTCACATCCTATGCTAAGGCATTAAGCTGCAGAACAAGTGAAGTATTGTAAAAGCCACAAGACTTTGAGCTGCAGGGCAAACAGAGCGTCACAACTCTACCCCTCCAACTAACCCTACATGGTTCCAAACACTGTGATCTCACTGACATCAGACATGTGTAGGTCAAAGGTCTAGAGACAACCAACCTCAACTGTCAAGCTTTAGCAACACAGTATGCTAAATAGGTGCTTACAGTAACTCAAAAGACAATAAAAAAAAGTTCAACAGAAAGTACTTAAATTAAAAGGACAGAGTTTATGAGTAGTTCTAAAATAAGACTGAACTGTATTATACATGCAATGGTAAGAAAAATTGTCTGAGGATAAGCTGTAATTTGAAGCGGTCACATTGTGACAAGGGTTACTTAGGTTGGCAATAGGAGAGAGAGTGTAAGAGAGAGCAGTGTCTCAGAAGTCCTGTGGTCACAATCTGACTGAACTGGCTGTGGTGGACTGTGAAAACAGTGGTGTGTGCTTACCTTGAGACATACTGGTGTGTGCAGTCGAAGCTGGCCTGAGGTTTGTCCTTGCTATCACTGGACAGGTAGAAGGAGAAGACCCGTAGTGCGTCCGAGGCATCTGGGGACGGGGCGGGGATCTTGATGTACTGTTGTCAGGGGACACAGAGAGATCGTTAGAACACTGAGGGGACCATGTGTAAAATTATAAATGTTTATCATGTTTAGCATAGTCAGCTGTGCCATCGGACTGCATATTCTAAACATGCTAAATGAAATGCCTTGCGTTTGTGTCATACAATCCGAAAAGTTTTGGTATCTAACGTACGTATACAGGACTGTAAAGAATGAACTGGATATTAGTCATCAATTAGGTTACACATTTAATTGGATAGCAAAACGTGCTAAATAGGAAGACTGAGGTTATTGACATTGCATATGATTCAACTGCTGAGGGTGGCAGCCAGGCAGCCTCTGGCTTAATGTGATATCAAATGAAGCCACATCTGAAGCATTTGGAAAGTCAACTAGGCATATCATATCACTTCTCAATCTAATTCCAAACATCAACACACATCTTGAAAGCCATGCTGTAGTTCTGCTCTTCGATGGTACACTATATATACAAAGGTATGTGGACACCTGTTCAAATAAGTGGATTTGACTATTTAAGCCACACCCATTGCTGACAGGTGTATAAAACTGAAGAGCTCAGTGACTTTCAATGTGGCACCGTCATAGAATGCCCCCTTTCCAACAAGTGAGTTCGTCAAGTTTCTCCCTGCTAGAGCTGTCCCGGTCAATTGAAAGTGCTGTTATTGTGAACTGGAAATGACTAGGAGCAACAACGGTTAAGCCGCGAAGTGGTAGGCCACACAAGCTCACAGAACGGGACCGCCGAGTTCTGAAGCGCATAAAAATCGTCTGTCCTTTGTTGCAACACATACTGCTGAGTTCCAATCTGCCTCTGGAAGCATTAACTATTCGTCAGGAGCTTAATTAAATGGGTCTCCATGGCTGAGCAGATGCACACAAGTCTAAGGTCACCATGTGCAATGCCAAGTGTTGGCTGGATTGGTGTAAAGCTCACCGCCATTGGACTCTGGAGCAGTGGAAATGTGTTCTCTGGAGTGATGAATCACGCTTCACAATCTGGCAGTCCGACGGTCAAATCTGGGTTTGGCGGATGCCAAGGAATGCAGAGTGCAAACTATAAAGTTTGGTGGAGGAGAAATAATGGTCTCGGGATGTTTTTCATGGTTCGGGCTAGGCCCCTTAGTTCCAGTGAAGGGAAATCTTAATGCTACAGCATACAATGACATTCTAGATGATTCTGTGCTTCCAACTTTGGGGAAGGCCCTTTCCTGTTCAGCATGACAATGCCCCGGTGCACAAAGCGAGGTTCATGCATAAATGGTTTGTTGAGATCGGAGTGGAAGAACCTAACCTCAACCCCATTGAACACCTTTGGGATGAATTGGAACGCCGACTGCGAGCCAGGCCTAATCGCCCAACATCAGTGCCTGACCTCACTAATGTTCTTGTGGCTGAATGGAAGCAAGTCCCCGCAGCAATGTTCCAACATCTAGTGGAAAGCCTTCCCAGAAGAGTGGAGGCTGTTATAGCCATATTAATGCCCATGATTTTGGAATGAGATGTTTGACGAGCAGGTGTCCATATACATGTAGTGTATTATCGATTACAGTGTTCCTCTGTAGTTGCTAACTGAATGCTGTGTCCATGCAGAGCAATTCAGTTCCTCAATTTTCAATCGCTGTTCCTAGCCCAATCCTGGTATAGAGAACAGTGTAGACTGTAGTTTCTACAAAAACAAATTAACAGATTCTTTCTATTCATACTATTAAATGGTAAGTCTTAAACAAGTCTTTAAAAAACACTGTCTAAAAGTTATTGTGTGCTTGGTACATCCATATAAAACCATCTTCTCTCCAAACTAACATTCTCTGCTATCCTCAAACAACCCAATATAAATATGGAAGCACAGCGCACAAAAACACCAATTATAGATGTATAAATACAGTCTTAAACAGGCAAAATGTAAAAGGTGTCCATCTGTAGAGCACCATGTTAATCATCTACCTATACCAGTATTACTGTATTCTGCATGTTACACTCTGTGACACACTTGTATCAACATTGCAGCATTGCTGCTTTGATTTTACTGCTTTGGAACAACACTGTTATTTAATGAGTACATTTTATCTCACCAGGGGGTGATTGGAGTAAATGTAATCTAAAAGTTTATTCGCTAGTGGACCAAAGTAGATTTTAATGTATTGATATGAGAGCGGGCTTGACCCCCCGCTGTTTTCAAGCCATAAAACTGACCTAAATAAGCAACTGGCTAAGACAATAAGGTCAGTTTTATGGCTTGGTAATGCCAGGATATCAGCCTCCCCGGTCCAATGGGACATACTAGGTGACCTCTTGTCAGCCAGTGGACCGGGGAGGCTGATATCCTGGCATTACCAATAGGAACTCATGACCCTCTACCTGGATAATAGTGGCCAGTGTCATATACAGTACTGTCCAGGGCTCCCCTGGCGACCAACAGAGCTATCAGTTACATTAAATGGCCTAAAAACCTACTTTCACTAAATGGCCAATTCAACAAAGAATGTTATTAACCAAGAGGTATTGTAATGTACTTAAAAACATTGGTGCACTGACTGTCCATTTATTTATTGAAATTGACAGTTTTGTTGATGCTGAGCCTGTGCCCTAGGGTCTCTTCTCACTACGAGAGATTGCCCAGAGGTTTCGAGAAAATACCCTCGGCTAGACCTTTAACTGTAATACACCACCTCCGGAGGTTGCGGCAGTAAAATTCTAAATAGCAGAGCAATGTTTTTTAAACAGCTGAAATGTATCGGCATTTTCCTTATATTTGAGACTCGTTTACTCTGAAATTGACACCGTAGCTTTGAGGGAATCTCAGAACACTGTCATTTATTTCAAAGCAAAAGCTAACAAGAATGCAAGTAGCTGAATTTCTCAACTCCAAGATGTACAAGTACAATAAAGTTGAGTGGTGACTAGTGTGGGTGTACGGCACCTCCGACTAGATCGAGTTGCTGTCCGTTGATACTTGTAAAAATGTCCATTATTGAATGATTTCCTTGTACCCACGTTTGTCCTGTGTAAATGCAAGCTTTTCTTTGGCTGCTAAAATCCATAGTTTTTTAAATAAAAATGGCATTTTATGTGAGCAATCTAGCTATGGTTCAGATAGCTGAATGCTAACGTCAGCCAATGTTAACTAACGAAGCTAACTAGCTAGCTAGTAATATGCAAGGGTGAAAGTTAGGCGGTCTGGTATGGCATCCTGGCAAAATACACCGTACAGGTCAAATATGAGCCTCTCTCAATAAATAAAACAAAATGTAAAGAAAACTGTAGGCTATTACACCACTATTTATCATTACTGCATGTCTGAGGCATGACAATTTTGCAAATTGACTTATAAATGAGCGTCATAGCCTACGCTCCAAAATGTGATGTGGTACGAAGAGAACATTTAAATCAGAACATGATTGACGTTTTGCCAAGGCAGAGATAAGTGACCGAGACGGGCACGGACAGCAGTGGCTGCATAAATTCTGGCGTAATGACAATCGTCAAATGTCATACATCTTGTTAGGGTGTTTTGTGTAACAGATGTCTCTTTCCATTCACCACTTTTTGGAGGCTGGAAATATGTGGATGAACGTGCACGGGTAGCCTAGTAAAGGAGCCATTTGAAGTGACGGTTTGACAAGTGTGTACACACATAGGCGGTCCCGTACCGGGAACAAATTAATTAAACTTTCACCCCAGGTAATATGCGAGGAGGATGCATACATTTTGCTTAGCTTGCTAGCTACTTATCGCTGTATAATATTAATGACCCTGTATGATAATGTTACTGTACTTTTATATTTGTATGATGAGAGGGGTAAACGTACATTTTTGCTTTTCTAAAGTTACTTGATGAAGCAGATGTTGTTGGCTAACGTTAGCTAGCAGCTGTGCCACTTTGGGTGTGATATTGTTTTGATCCTAAATTAATGAGTGGATGGACGAGAAAATAAACCATTTTGACGTCTGCACATGCTTGTGAATTGTTGCATTATTTAAAAGAGTGTAATATGGTTTTGTTGCATTAATCAAGAGTGCAATATGGTAGATTAAAAGTTGCTCGCATAGCTGTCTAGCGGGTACTGTGATAATTACGGTAAATTTGAGCTGCGAAGCAAGAACGTCATCCCCTCTCTCAGCATGGGACATTCCATTGCTAATGTACATGGAGAAGTTTATGTACATATTATGTAAATAGACATTTTTGCCCCGATGCCTCTCTTCCAACTTTCGTCAATCTGAATAAGCAGAGGAAATTTGAGGACAAGATCTAATTAAATGACATTTTATTCATCACATGCTCTTAAACAACAGGTGTAGACTAACAGTGAAATGCTTACTTACAGCCCTTCACAACAATGCAGAGAAAGAAAAAAGAGGAATAGAAAAGTAAAACACGTAATAATAAAAGTGATAATAAATACACAGTGAGTAATGATAAATTGGGTATATACACAGGGTACCAGTACTGAGTCTATGTGCAGGAGTACGGGGTAATTGAGGTAGATATGTATATATAACTAGGAATAAAGTGACTAGGCAACAGGATTGAAAGTAAACAGTAGCAGCAGTGTATGTTACGAGTCAAACAAAGTTTGTGCAAAAAGGCTTAATGCAGATAGTCCAGGTAGCTATTTGGTTAACTAATTAATTAACTTATGGCTTGGGGGTAGAAGCTGTTCAGGGTCCTGTTGGTTCCAGACTTTGTGCATCAGTACCACTTGCAGTGCAGTAGCAGAGAGAACAGTCTATGACTTGAGAGGCTTGAGTCTTTGACAATTTTTAGGTCCTTCCTCTGACACCGCCTGAAAGGGGCAGAGAGATGGGCCACAGAATGATTACTTCTTTTGACCCAGCATGATTACTGACTGACTGACAGACAATGTGCACAGCCATACAGTACTTAGAATTCAGAAATTGTTGGCAAATCATCTGAAAATAAGTCACTTTCACTTCTCTAATGGTGTCAGACTAGCTTGACACGGCTAACAACACAAAGGACCAAAACATAACGTAATATTTTCATCTTATTAGGAGCCATAAGACAAACAGAGGACAGACAGTGGCCTTGAAACAGTATGTTTCGTTATATTTGTGAAGTGATTGATTCCAGGCTGGCTGGCAGAAAGCACAGTGCCTGGGGTAGATGTGGCAGGCAGGACTCTGGCTGCCACAAATGCCTAGTTATGCAGTACAGCAATAAGCAGCTTCTGTAGCTTGTAGCCAATAAACAGTTCCTCTTTCAACCCCCCTCCGAACCCCACAGCGAGCTATGCACCCTACCCCCATCACCGAGCCTCAGCTCTCTTTATAGCACACAACATGCAAGCCACACTGCGGAAACACAAAACGCAAGGCAGCCCACAAAGCCATGGACACTTGTGATATCAAACTGACCATTAGTTATGTTGACCTATATCTGTCCAGCCCTTTGTGAAGTGGGGTACGATTCCACTAATGGCTGCTTAAGGTTTCTGCTAATTAACTGCCATCAACCAAAAAAGAGTCAAAGTAAACAGAAGCAACAGAAGAGCCATATCGTCAGGACCTATTACCTCAAGACTTGGTCTTGACCAAAATTACAAGCAACAAGTCATAGAAAGAGAGGCTCCAGAAGTAGGTCAAGGCAGACAGCATTGCAATGGAGAATGACTTGTTTCAAATGGAGACGCTGATAAACAAAAGCCTGCCTGCCCCTAGGGAGAGCACAGCTCAGGGTTTACAGTCTTAGCTGTGCAATCCCCGCACCCCCCAGAACCCCAAATCCCCATAACGCTAGCACTTCCCTCGGTTTCTATGCCCTTAGTGCGAGGCAAACATCGAGCACCCCCCTCCAGCCAAGCGTTAGAGTTGCCTGTCACCTAATCAATGTTATTCAGGTCAGTCCAATTTGAGGGCGCACCCATTTTATTCACAGCTTTCTTCTCTATCTTCATAACCATATGTAATTTAACCCATTAGTTCCCAACTCTGCACTCCTGGCTCCTGTGGGAGAAACCATCTCCCCTGGCAGCTTTTAGCCCCGACAGTACCTGGTGTGAAGTTTAAGGGCCCTAAAGCATGAGGCACTCCCGTTAAAAGCTCTGTCTGAGCACACAGGGGCCATCATCAACTGGCTACCTGCCACTTTCTCCTGTCTTCAGATTACATTTCCCAGGACAGTTAATCATGCTAGAGGGTTTCAAATAAACACTTAATAGAAAAGGTACACGAAAAAGCTTAGGCCTACATTTGTGTGCTTTTGTGTATTTAAAAGAAATCTATACAAATGTTCATCACAACAAAACTCTTGAAATATTGATCATTTGTTTTAAACTAAATAAAAAATCATCAATATTTTGTGGGTTTCCCTTTTCCAAACGGATGGAAATCTAACATGACTTTTACCTTGGTCCCTTTCTGTTCCAGAACCACCACCCACATTGACAGGTAAGTTTAATATCAGTGTGAGTAACAGAGATGTGTATTTCCATAAAGCAGACTCACACAGGGCAGGCAGGTTGCACCATAAAGCTGTCCTTGCCCTGGGCCCCCAGGCCTCAGGGGCCCCTATCTTCCCCAGGCAGTGTGAGCCTTCCCTTTCCCATCTCTGGTTAATGCGGGGGAGCCCCACACTCCCGTAGGTCACATGGAAGGACTAAGATTAAACATCTCCTAAGCTACGCTGCAGCTGAGGCCGTATGCCACGCTTCAACATCAGCGGTCAATGCCTCCAACTAACTACTTAGGTCTACATAGGAAACAAATCACTATTTAGCGTTCGCTAACCACAGGAATTAGGCATCACACTTCTGTCTGTACTCTTTATTTTATCTGATCATTCCAAGGGACATTTAAAATAGTAAGCAATGCCACATTACACAACATTTATTTTGTTCAAATCCTGGTACAATACTCAAGACAAGGTACAGGACAATTATAACAAATTGTGAGAAAGAATGGATAACATACGCAAATTATTCTAAAAACGCCCCAACAGAACAAATGGGAGTCAGTGAGCAGTGAACTGTCAGAGGACTGAGTCAGTCAGCTTTGTCCAATAGTGCCCATCCTGTGAGCTGAACTTGGCAGCTGGACAGTCATCCCAGCAAAATGGCATCAGATTGACAATCCTCAGCACCTTGTCAGAACAGTTTCTCGATGGGGCGCGGGGGAAGATACAATAACCCCCACTGTGGCCCAGGCACATATGCTGCAGCCTACTCCCGGCTGGCTGGCCGGCCCTGTGTGTTTAGAGATGTCAAATACTTTCAGGCTGTTGTAAGGTGTGAACTGGACTGGAACAGAACAACTTGGTGGGGGCTCTGCTGTTAGAGCAGGACAAAGGGCACCCCTCATTGGTGTCCATGGAAAACTCCTCCTCTGACACACAGACAGCATTAACACTATTCATTATCTCTGATCATGTTGCTCTTCTTCTGCCTTACATTTGGTGGCGGATGAGATCATTATTCTGGTAAAGATATATACTTTCTTTCCTCCTGCTAACCACCCATCTGCCAGGAAAGATGATAAGTATTTCTTTGGTGATGTTCTTTTCTACTTCTTGGGTCTGTAGACATTACCGAGCAGGTAGAGATCCTAGCTCTGGTATTTAGCATGGCAGCACAGTGATGGGAGCAGGTGCCTAGATATATGAACGTGATTTACTCTAGTCTGTGCCTCCTGCCCTTGTCTGTACTGACACTACTGGCCATTGTCCTCTTATCCCAGTCTGCACAGTCATGGCTGCTGCTGTGAGCTGCCTGTCTTTTGTTCTTGCATCTTCCCCCACAGAGCTGAGAGCAATGGACCGTCGGCCAGCCTGGATTATTCATGAACAGCAGGGACGTGTGGCGGGCGGCTGGAGAGGGCTAGGACAACAGCACTGTCACAGCGTGACTCCCAGCTCAGCTCGTGCATGAGGGACGGTACTCCACAGTCCTCTCTTTCCCGGTCTCTCTGGTATGTGGTGATCACCAAAGCATCCCAATGAGAGGACAAACAGAACAGAGAGAACTACTCTGGGAGGAGGAGGGGGTGGATTAGAGCTGGGGACAACAGCATTCCCTCCCTCTGCCACGCTGCCTCTCCTCACAAACAGCAATACACACACGCTGGATCCATGTGTACTATGAGGAAACACTGCTAAGACACTCACAATGTTCCACACAGAACTATTGGTCAAAAAGGAAAAGGAAGCTTACAAGTGGCGTTTAAAAAGGAAGGCATTATTCCAATGACACATGCAGACAACCATAGAAGGCAACACAGGCAGACGATGCCACAGGGAAATCTGGGGCACATATTAATTCCGGCTCTCCACAATCCTCCCGCTGTTTACCGTATGATCAATGACTCATAGATCATGAACACAATGCATGAGATCACCTCTCTTTTAAATCTTGCTTTTAGTGAGGCTGTCTTTTTGTTCCTGTGCTTCAAGTCAGCCCTACCGTTGATAAAGACTTGGCGATCCACAGAGAGGAGGGTTGGGGGTTTTAAGGGGGTTGTTGAGGGGAGTAGGGGGTGGGCAATTGGCCTGGCTACAGCATCCCCCAAGGTATCGACTCTTATGCCAAGCAAAATGTGCCTTCTCCATGAGAGGCTGGGCTAATCTGTCAACCTCAGCAAACATATGGTTCAATAACTCACTCCTTCCATTCCTGTACAGTATATCACCCACTCTAAATCTGGTAAACAACGAGGTTGTTATTCTTCTTTAGGTTAAACAATAGCTCAGTCTGTAGTACTCTAGTGATTTGAACCCTAAAGAACACAAGCACTACAGACTTCAGACAGAAACTCTCCCCTCTGACCATTCCATTTCCGTAACCATCTTTGTTTACAGAGGCAGTGTTGCTTGTATCCTGTTGTGCAGCATTTTTAAAATGCTGGAAAAATAATGGATGTGGGAAGAGTTGAGGAAAAGTGACCATTGCTGATAGCTGAACAACCAACCAGACAAACAGAAAGATCGGAGGAACAGAGGATTGCTCTTTCTAACATCACATACTGCTTTTCACTCTCCCTGATGTCTGTTTTGTTGCACTGGTGCTTTCAGAGAAGAAGAAAAAAACATCACTTTGAAATATAGTTTATTACCCTCCTAGGTAGCTTCTGGGTCCGTGCTTACTGGTGTACAGATGGATTTAGTTCCAACAGGATCTCCTTGGTTTAGCCTATTCCTGTGATGTGATATAAATAGCTGCCATGATGTTCCTATCACTGTTGATGTAATGAAAGGAGAACACTACAACTGTACAAGTATAAACAATGGGGGCCGGGTATGTCAATCAATGTTCCTAATAGTTTTTTGACATGTGCTAATAAATAAACACATATTGGTTGAGCTAATATGTGAGCAGCACTACAACATCCTGGATCTATTAGTCATCCTGGAGAGGTGACCACACACTCTCTGAGTCGGTGCCGGGCCAGATAGATCAGTGCTGCTGGGAATCAACATGTTCTCAGTCCAACGACCAAACAATCAAAACATCAGAACTCCGTACCTCCAGTTCCATAACTGTGTTAAGTTACATGCTTAATTACTACACAAAAACATGCAAATATGTGCTTTCTAAAAGCCCTTGTAACTTGGAATAATATCCTCCTCGAATCCCTACTGCAGAGCTACACAAGCTCTCAATATCAGAGCTGCTTGCTAAAGAAAGAGAGCCGGGCTTCCCTGGACTGGGAGATGTCTCATTAGGCTTGTCCCTCAGATACTGTGATCCCAAAATACTGGGGCCAACAGCTTTGCCAGTCAAAACAGTGGGCCTCAGATGCGCAGGGCACACAGAGCCTTTTTCCTAGCTTGACACATCGGGATGAATAGAGCGAAGTGTGCCTGAAGGACGACTCCCCCCACCTTCTAGTTGTGCCACTGGGAAAGGACCTCTCTCTGACTGCATTCCTCTTATTGTTATTCTAATTAGCTTTCGGGAAAATACCTGACGGGCATGCACACACCGACACACACACACGCCGACACGGAGCTAAAGCTAATTTGCAGTGAGATGGAGAGGCAGAGCGCTCTGGGTGGGGGTAGGGTCGGGGCAGCCGCATGCGAGATGGAGGCCCTGATGTCGCCCAAGGCTTCAGCCAAGGCAGAGGGTGAAACGGCACAATAATCAGGGAGGTAGACGGGAGGGACCGGGGGAGGGGGGGTCCTAGCTGAGCCACACACAGTTGTCATCAGATGATCCCTGGGAAGAATGCTCCCTAATGCCTCCTCTACTCTCCTCTCAGCACCAGACAGCATTTAGGATCTATTCTCATTGAGGGGGATTAAGGAGAATTTTGAGAGATTGTCGGGAGGTATCGATTCTCAAGAGACATTACTGTAATGTAAACTTCTGTATTTCTCACGTCTCTAACACTACCTTTGGAGGTCGCACACGACACTCACCCGATAGTTTCCCCCCTCTAAGCAGTGCAGTGTAAACAGAATTGTCTCGTTCAACCCAACATTCATACAGCAAAAATACAACTGAAATGTGTAGACATTTTCATTATATTTGAGACTTTTATTAAGTTTTCACCTGTTACTTTCTGAAATTGTCACCTTAGCTTTAAAAAAGGGAAGCTCAGTGTTTTTCCCCCTTGAATGCTCTGAGCCACCTTCCTGGTAAGAAGAATGCAGCAAGAAGCTAATCAATTCACCAAATCAAAACCAATTTTACTTGTCACATACGTGTTTAGCAGATGTTATTGTGGGTGTAGCGAAATGCTCGTCTTCCTAGCTCCAACAGTGCAGTAATGTCTAACAAGTAATATCTAACAATTTCACAACAATATACACAAGTCTAAAGCAAAGGAATGGAATTAAGAATATATAAATATTTGGATGAGCAATGTCCAGGGAAATGATCAACGTATTCAGTCACAATTTTGCGTTTACCTCCTATAATGCCTATCATTCCATGATATTCATCAAATGAAGCCTAGTTTGTTAAAAGGTAACTTTAATAGGCTGAAGCTGATATTTTCTGTCCGTATGAGAGGAGTAAACATTCATGTTTGATATGCTAACGTTACTAGCTATCTAGCTGTGTGGTCTTGAAAGCTACATTTAATATGTGTACAAACGAGAAAATAAACCCTTTATTTGTCTGCACTGGCTTGTCAATTGTCACATTATTCAAGAGTGTAATATGGTTTAGTTGCATTATTCAAAATTGTAGCTAATCTGTTTTAGAGGAAAATTTGCTTGTTTTGTTAAATAATTTGCAAGCTTACTGGCTAGACAGTGGCTACTGGCTAAGTTACTGTGATAGTGATATTTACGGTAAATTTGGAGCTGCCATGCGAGAATGTCACGTTGCCAGCCACAACAAAAGGTAAGGCAAGGATGTCATGTAAATTGAAATGTTTACATACATATTATGTCAAGTGTAATCTCTTTACGGAGGTATTTTTTATTATTATTTTTATTTCACCTTTATTTAACCAGGTAGGCCAGTTGAGAACAAGTTCTCATTTACAACTGCAACCTGGCCAAGATAAAGCAAAGCAGAGTGACACAAACACAGAGTTACACATGGGATAAACAAACATACAGTCAATAACGCAATAGAAAAATCTATATACAGTGTGTGCAAATGAAGTAAGATTAGGGCGGTAAGGCAATAAATAGGCCATAGTGACGAAGTAATTACAATTTAGCATTAACACTGGAGTGATAGATGTGCAGAAGATGAATGTGCAAGTAGAGATACTGGGGTGCAAAAGAGCAAAAAAATAAATAACAATATGGGGATGAGTTAGTTGGGTGGGCTATTTACAGATGGGCTGTGTACAGGTGCAATGATCGGTAAGCAGCTCTGACAGCTGATGCTTAAAGTTAGTGAGGGAGATATAAGACTCCAGATTCAGTGATTTTTCCAATTTGTTCCAGTCATTGGCAACAGAGAACTGGAAGGAAAGGTGGCCTAAGGAGGAGTTGGCTTTGGGGATGACGAGAGAAATATACATTCTGGAGCGCGTGCTATGGGTGGGTGCTGCTATGGTGACCAGTGAGCTGAGACAAGGAGGGGCTTTACCTAGCAAAGACTTATAGATGACCTTGAGCCAGTGGGTTTGGCGACAAATATGAAGCGAGGGCCAGCCAACGAGAGAGCATACAGGTCGCAGTGGTGGGTAGTATATGGGGCTTTGGTGACAAAACGGATGGCACTGTGATAGACTACATCCAATTTTCTTTGTAGAGTGTTGGAGGCTATTTTGTAAATGACATCGCCGAAGTCAAGGATCGGTAGGATAGTCAGTTTTACGTACGGGGGTATGTTTGGCAGCATGAGTGAAGGATGCTTTTTTTTGCGAAACAGGGAGCCGATTCTAGATTTAATTTTGGATTGGAGATGCATAATGTGAGTCTGGAAGGAGAGTTTACAGTCTAACCAGACACCACCTCAGTTCCTGCCATCCAGGACATCTATACCAGGCGGTGTCAGAGGAAGGCCCTTAAAATTGCCAAAGACTCCAGCCACCCTAGTGATCATGTTCTCTCTGCTACCGCACGGCAAGTGGTACTGGAGCGCCAAGTCTAGGTCCAAGAGGCTTCTAAACAGCTTCTACCCCCAAGCCATAAAACCCCTGAACATCTAATCAAATGGCTACCCAGACTACTTACATTGCCTCCCCCCCTCTTTTACACAGCTGTACTCTCTGTTATTATATAGGCATAGTCACTTTAATAACTCTACCTACATGTACATATTACCTAAATTAACCGGTGCCCCAGCATATTGACTCTGTACCGGTACCCCTGTATATAGCCTCGCTATTGTTATTTTACTGCTGCCCTTTAATTATTTGTTACTTTTATTTCTTATTTTTTGGAGTCTTTAAAAAAAAACCTGCATTGTTGGTTAAGGGCTTGTAAGTAAGCATTTCACTGTAAGGTCTGTTGTATTCGGCGCATGTGACAAATCAAATTGGATTTGATTTTTGATTTGATCATTTGAGTGTCAACGGATTTCCATTTACTACGTTACATCTAGTCTATTGGACCAGCAGGGCACGTCTGAGGGAACAATGCCATCTATCACTGGTCACAAGCATCACCCCTCTCATCACATACCCACTCCTCATCCACTAGTCTACATTCACATCTCTTTTGGGCTGGGGGTGATGTCACCAGCTCAAGAGTACAGGAAAATGATATCACTCAACACTGTTTTTGAAATGTTAAGAGCTGCTGTAGATATGATGGGTAAGGACACTGTTTACCGTGACTGTACTGTTAGGAACCTTAGAGCCCATTGGTCCCCCTCTGTCTGGTGTACCCCAGTCTGCCACATTCACCACCATCCTCCCCCCATTAACAGCTTAATCTGCTCTCCCTCCAACGGCAGATAGCTCATTAATGCCCAACCGGCCAGCACAGGGGGCCGCTGTCAGAGGGGGAGGGAGCCTATGCTTGAATTCCGCCAAAGCAATTTGAATATATAATGTGCCAACAAAGATATAATCACAAAATCCTACTCAGTGACTAAAGCATACTTTAATTGCACACACTTAAAAAAGCTAAACAGAAGGACTGATGTCGCCTATCCGTATTCATCGCTTCGATTTTGCATATGTTCAATTACAACACTCGCTGGCTTGCATATGCCTTACATATGTTTCTGTTTACTTAAGCTACATTCTGTATCAGTGTACTTTATTATTTTCTGATGAAGCGCCATAAAGAACAGTGCAGACAGAGGGAGAACAACTCCACGGCTGCCATAGCATCCCCCTTTCCTCATCTCGGCTCTTTCATGTCTACACAGAGACAACAGGCGTGGAGACATGGGGCTCCCTCGGGTTCACCAACTCCCCAACCTCCTCCCCCTCTCCAAACAAAGCCTTTTCAGTTGCCAGCCTGACCCAGTAACCTGGCTAGCAGCCTGGGGGTATAGTGTACCCTCTCTTAGGGTCTGTGTGAGCACACAGGCCAGCATTTGTGTACAGAGCAAAGTCACTTTGGTCAATGCAGGGATTAGAGCAGCTCCTTTTAGACAGGGCCGACCGATTGTGTAGTAAATGTGCAGTAGGCTAGCAAGCAGCGCTGGGGAGGGTGCTTTAGTGCCTGGCTAATCTGGTTGGACACAGGCATCTTTCTTTACTGCTGCTTCACAGGAATGTCTTCTCCCTTTCACTGCCAAGTGTTTCTGTAGATTATGTGCTAGGTCTGACTACACTCAGCATCAAGGATAACATGACACATAGCTACAATTAAACAAACTTGGTTTGCAGTATTTATGCATTAGCATATTATCACATATTTTCCCCTGTAGTCAGATAAAAATCACGAACATGGTCCTGGAATACTGTGAGAATACCAGCTATATGCTTCCAGTTTTCAGAATAACTGGCAGTACTGTAGTTGTGTAAATAAAGACTCTGTATAAACATTGCTGTAGCATGTCTGATTGAATCCAGTTCTAAATCGAACATGGAAAGCTGAAGCATAACAACCCTAAACTCACACATGCCACAAATGCAAAGGAGGTCACATTAAATACTGATAGTCCCTTTGCAAGGCAGTCAAGCTATTATTGTATTTATAACAACAAATGTGAGAACAGCTCCATTCTACTGTATATCTCTGTAAGGCAACAATAACCACCAGCTGAAGAATAGAACAATAGAATAACATGTGCAATCTAATCAGGCAGGCCTTCAGGGTTTAGTCAGTGGATGCATGCAACTGAACTGCCCTCTTGTTTCAAGACATGTTTTTGAATCTCATTAAAAAAATGCAGTGGAGGAACTGTTACGAATGTGCTGCCTGTACAGCAAATCAGAACTAATTCAAGCATTTCATTTCTGAAGCATTAGAAAGGAAGTGAAAACACATTCATCTCACCCCCTGGCTCCCCTTGAAGCAAATTGCTGGCTGATTTGGTAAGGATCCCTGGGGAGAGACAAAAAGAGGAAAGTGGTTATCATGTAATATAACAGACTCAAGCATTGCAGGTAAATACAATACGATTGAACCTAAAATACATCAGGTAAAATTAAATATTGAAATTAAATATTGTTATTTAATAATAAATATTACAAATCTGGTCAAGCTCTGCTAATAGATATATTTGCTGCGATTACACTCTCAATACCGGCAATTTCTCCCAACAGCAATAATTACTTATTCATCAAGATAAGAATGTATTAAAACAGTGCTACTTCATTCAGTGGGGAAAATTATACCATTAGCTAACCATCACAATAATTATAGTTTCCCCATCCCTTATTTGCCCCCAATGACCGAAGTACAACCTCTTAAATGTTAATTCAATAATAAAACAACCCAGAGATCAATGTTGCTTCACCACTAATCTGCACTGGAATGTCTCTGATTAATCAATCTAAAGCACAGAAAACTTGTTTCACTCAACCAGTTCTCATAGTCAATTGGAAATTGGGGAGGGAGGAAAGGCGATAGAGAGCAAGTGAGAGAGAAAGAGAGAGGGGAGAGAGAGAGAGAGTGGGAGGGGAGATAGAGAGAATCAAGGAAAAAGCCTCATCACAAAGCCTTTAGAGTAGAATCCCTAATCATTTTCTCAGCTGATTTCTCATCAAAATGACTCTACCTTTGTTTACAAGTGAGATACATTTTATCAGCCCTCCGTACTGTGACCTGCACAAACATGCCCTCCATGTACAACGCTGCCCTCCAAATAAGCCTTTATGTAACTGTAACCGCATGTTTCAAGTGTTCCTGAACAGTCAAGAAGGATCAGAACCTGTATATGACTAGTATGTAACATGGGAGAGAACAAAAACTGTTATCCCTGAGGTCCTCCTAGCGATGATACAGGGTCAAGAGATAAGAGCCATTATCTGAAAGGTACAGCTGCAGCCATGGTCAACAGGCCTGTTTATCTATTGTAGACGGTTTTGGGAGAGGTCATCATGCTGCTCTCTTTCCCTCTGGTCATTGCTCAATAGGCCTACAGCTCGTGTTGTATTTTAAAGGGTAGGCTTATTATGAATCCATTTGTTTTATGGGTCAGTTGCATGATGAACATTACGGGCTGGCACTTCATTTACTCATACAGAGTGAAACCCACAGAAACTGATAATGACCTGACTTAACAACCTTGTGAAGAAGCATGATGAACTAAACCCCACACTGTAGTTGTACATGAGCTATACATATTTGGTTAAAAACTTGACTTGTAAAAAGCCTATTGAAAAGAGAGCAGACCCCTGTATACACTTTGTATCTGATTACATTCATGTCACTACAGCAGATGTGGGAGTTGCCATGCATTTTCATTGGGAAATGCAACCCATAGTTTAACACCACCTGATGGACCGATGACCTCTGGAATTGGGCGGGCTTCTAAACGTTTAAAGGGCAAAACAATGCACAAGAGAACAGCAACAAAACTTCCCTGCCGCCCGCCACCCAACAAACAACAACGGACTCGGGGGTTGGGGTGATATTGACAGGGCCCCATCCAACTGCTGTCCAGATTTACAGCAATTGACTGTAGAGGTATCCAAGTTGTCCCTACTTTTCATAGTTACTACACAACTGCCTGTTGTAGGCTAAGTAAAATACTTAGTACTACCTAAGTAGTTTTTTTTTTTTTTTTTGGGGGGGGGTATCTGTAAAGAAAATATGTACTTTTTACTCCATACATTTTCCCTGACACCCACAACTACTCATTATATTTCAAATGCTCAGGCAGGAGAGCAATAGGGTCCAATTCATACACTTATCAATATAACACATTGTCACCCTTACTGCCTCTGATCTGGCAGGCTCACTAAACACAAACGCTGCGTTTGTAAATTGTGTCTGAGTGTTGCAGTGTGCCCCTGGCTGTCCGTAAATTCAATGAAAATAAACAAAAGTGGGCCATCTGGTTTGCTTAATATAAGGAATTTGATTGACAGCATTTACTTTTACTCAAGTATGACAATGTAGTACTTTTTCCACCACTGTACTTAAGTACATTTAAAACCAGATACTTTGACTTTTACTTGAGTAACTTCTATTAAGGTATCTTTACTTTTACTCAAGTATGACAGTTGAGTACTTTTTCTACCACTGACAACAGGCATCAAAGGAATTTTTAATCTCCAAAAAAACACATAGGCTAGGCTACAGTTACTTAGAAATGCTTACTGCATATTATCCATGTCACATAGGCATTCGGTTATTAGGCTACACATTTTTCAAACTGATAAACTGCAACATTATCAGAAACCAGCTTATGTAGGCTATTTTACTTTTAAAGTAACACGATTGCTGTATAGATTTACAATTTACAATGAATGTTGAGTTCCATTATTCGCAGATAGGTTACTTCGCTGATGAGAGCATAAATATGGTCTTGCGCTATTTATTTTCAAATTCTAAGCATTATTTCTTTGTGTTTCTAAATGACGAATAGATGTTTGGACTATTAAGTCACATAAAATATGTTACTTCGAAACATCAATGATCACAGAGGCCATGCACCACACGAATGAAAGTTAAAGCAATCGGAGGACATTTTCAAAGCAATTTAAAACAACCTCAAATTGTGTATTGGGTGCTGTGGCATAACTTCTATGGTCCCATATAATCAAACAACCATAGACTACTAAAACTGTAAACTATGCCATCGATCAATAAACCATACATAGCCTAGTGTTCGCAGTGTACAACAAGCACAATAAACGATAGGCTACTAGGTCGCTGACACTTTCAGTACTTGATGGAACTTTTTACCCAGTGGTCTACCTCTTTTCATTGCGATTAGACTATAGTCGGAGTATCCAATTAAACAAACACCCAAGCAAGAGCAAATTAAATCGGATGGGACTTACCTTAAGATTTTGGTAGGCTTCAAGCGTTCGAATGGCGGTATCAGTTAGCTTGACGTGATACAGAGTTTTATTTTGAACGTTTTTGTTGATTTTTGCACAGGAGAGTCCATACCGATGCTCCTGTCTCAGCGCTGCCATGTCTACAACTGAGGTAAATTGGCGACATTCTCTGTGAAACGTCACTTGGACCGAGGCGGAGTTAACATTGCATGCGTTGCCGTGATCACGTCACACACGCACACACACGCACACACTTCACGAACATGTCTTTGCTATTATAATATCAAAACAAAAACATGCAATGTCATACTATAGGTTAATTTAGAAGAATGTTTGCATAGGCTATCTTTTCTTCCTACTGAATGAGAAAGAAAAGGAGGAAAAGCTCTCTGTTAAAATATACCCCCATCTAGAGAGCCTTTCTCTAATAGACTGAAAGCAATTTGAGGTAGACCTATCACAGAAAAAATGCTGAATATATAGTATAGGCCTACTGGCTCTATGTCATCAAAATCTTTTGAAAGATTGCTTGTGTGACACATAAATGCTATGTTTTGGTATGCTTCTATTGTAAAAAATAATGAATCATAATCATTGTTATTACTATATTTCATGTGATGATTATTAGAATATCATCTCCCTATTGGGTAATAAAAAACAAATGTGTTTATAACCTAGGATCCAATGTATTCTTACAGCCCTGAAGTCATAATAATCGCCACATTGAAAACCATGGAAATATGAAATCTAGAAAAAAATATTTAAAAAACAATTTTATTCTGAACTAGATTAAAAATGCAAAAATATATTCTGTTGATCTGGAGGGCCAATCCCGTGCTCGCAGACAGATGATGTGAAACGGACAGTGATGAAAAACGAGGGAATTTGGGTTAATTAAAGGCATAATCCCTAACAGTCAAGATGCTTAGGCCTTGGATTAATAAGGAGCTCTCTCACAGTCACAAATGGAGTCTTTAATTGCATATGGCTGTCTGAGGTTCTCTATGACTATCTGAACCAGACTATATCAACAACACTTATCACAGCAAATATATAGTGTACAGTGCAGTATGCTGTCTATTGACAATAATGTAAGAGGAAATACTGAATTCAGACCCTAAAGATTATCACTGTGAATGCTCTTGTCGGTTGTAGCTACTATGTGGGACAATATACCTCAGGAGATTTAACAACCCAAATCCAAACTCTCAAGTGACGGTATTAAGGATTCATAGTGATGGTATTAAGGAATCATAGAATGCAAGTGTGGCTCTTGCACAGGTGTATGTTAGTCTCATGTTCAGGGTCCTTTCAGTGAATTGTTCGAAGATGTTTTGCAGTGCAACAGTGTTAAGGAGGTTGGGGCTAAACAGAGGGGGTCATAAAAACATATATACTGTAGGTACTATTAAAAAGCTTTCCTCGTGTTGAGCTTCCACACAAACTACCAAAATACATAGTATGCACACATTATTTTATCATTTAAATTTATTTGAATACAGCAAAAAGTAGACACTTGGCATTGGAATTGGCCTTCTTTAGTGCATTTAGTTCAGCTATACGTGTAAACCTGTCTATCTCAATACCCATTTCAGGTAAATAACCATAGCAAGCTGGAGTCTTTTATCTCCCTCACTAACTTTAAGCATCAGCTGTCAGAGCAGCTTACCGATCATTGCACCTGTACACAGCCCATCTGTAAATAGCCCACCCAACTACCTCATCCCCATATTGTTATTTAAATTTTGTTCCTTTGCACCCCAGTATCTCTACTTGCACGTTCATCTTCTGCACATCTATCACACCAGTGTTTAATTGCTAAATTGTAATTATTTCGCCACTATGGCCTATTTATTGCCTTACCACCCTAATCTTACTACATTTGCACACACTGTATATAGATTTTTCTATTGTGTTATTGACTGTACATTTGTTTATCCCACGTGTAACTCTGTGTTGTTTGTGTCGCACTGCTTTGCTTTATCTTGGCCAGGTCGCAGTTGTAAATGAGAACTTGTTCTCAACTAGCCTACCTGGTTAAGTAAAGGTGAAATATATATACATGTATTTTTTAAATTATTCACTGAATGGCTCATTTTACCTTCAGTCAAATTGGGAAAGTGGTCTTAAGTTTAGGCATGACAGTCTGAATATTTTTGTTTCACTTTTCCTATTGCGACATGACCAGAAACAGCAATGACACACACTCAAAAAAGCAGCTTTTAATAACTTTATTCAATTACTGCAATCTCTCAGTAACTTTATCCGAAGGAATAAAACAAAGATGTTATATTATGTTGACACAGTGCCAGGGGATATCTAACAGACACTCCAAATAATGCACACAACAAACATTTGTCATTGTTTCAAAACAAAAGCTGTTTTCATTTAAATTGTGAGTGCGTTTTAAATTGAGGGCTGTGTATACTGATATTGGTTGAAGGCTGCCATGCCATGAGTTATTAAGATAATACACTCTAGTCACTAAAGGACCGAGCCCGGTCTTGTCTTGAAAGTGTTGTTTACTGGTTCCTCTTCCACAGAAGGTATGTGGCAACCCTAGAAAAACCTGTTCTGTTTGTAGAAATATACTATCCCCAGATCCTATAGTAATATCTAGATTGTGCCACTCAAAATGTTCCTGTTTGATTGATTTTCCCTTCAAACGTATTAGACGATTAAATCAGTGAAAGAAAGTGCGTACATTGTTGCTGATAAGTATAATAAGGGAAATCCACTCAACTCAATAAAAAAAGCACCCATCATCTCATACAGGTCATCAGGGCCATTCTAGGTCTCCCTCTTAACACTTGTCTACTTAAAAAGGGAAAATAAGATATTGTGCCACATAGTAAAACAAAACTGAACCCAAGACGGCAGTCCCTGAGATCTTATTGGTGGAAAGCATTTATGGAAACGGCATGATGGAGCAGCACGATGAAGTCATTAAGAAGCTTACAGACTTTCAAGAAGATTAGATTTTACTCTTCTAATCCTACAGATTACAGCCGCGCAAGCCTGCTGACCGAATGTGCTTCATTTGTTGTACAATTTCTTTCCATTGATAATTTCTTGTTGCTCCTAACTCTCTGGAATATGTAGGCTAACAAGGAGTAGCAGGATTGATAGGAGGTTGAGGTGTGACTGTGTATAGCTCTAGTTATACACAGTCTGGAAGTTCTGGAAAACAATTGATGCAACCGGGATTTGGGGCTGGTTATGGATGTTTTTAAATTGGATTTAACAGGAATTTATGTGGATTTCGGTTTTCATAAAAACTACAGACCGTCGCTAATGGATGAAGGCACCTCTCAGCCGTAACTAGACCGAACGACTGCTTCCACACTACAGAATCAACCGGCCAGGCAGGGATCGTGGGGATAGATAGGCTGGAGGAAGATCATCTCTCTTGGAGGCCTTTACAGATGGTGTCCATTGCTCCCTGTAGTGAGATGGAGACAGAGCTCTGCCCCGGAGAGCAAGAGAAGCGGGTTGTGGAGACCAATGAGCCAGAGTTGAAGCAGGCCTACACAGGTCCTGGTGACAAGGACAGTCAGAAAGAGAAGGAACTGTCCCATGGGCCTCAGCAAGAAGATACGGAGCCCCATGGGGAGGGAGACCCAAGGATAGAATGCCAGGGTGGAGGTAATGCTGGCACTACATTAAACACCTTCCCTGTCCCAGAGAAGACAGAGACCCCCTGTGTGGAAGAGAGGAAGCTGAAGAAGACCCTCAGTTTTGTAAAAACAGTGAGGTTCTGCGAGACAGAGTCTGTGGAGGACAGGGAGAGCTCAGAGGAGAGTCTCTTCCCAGACCATGAGATGGTGCAGTGGATCTCCTCCAGCTTTGAGGAGCTGTTCCTGGCTGAAGACTGGGAGGACATCACAGGTATGTTACTCATTCAATACAGTCATCATCATAAAACATTTAAGCAATTATGTTGGAATATTGAAATTCTTTGTTGAAGCAATATTGCACTCATGGCAAACTTTGTTGTTCTATTGTAAACACATTTGTTTGTCAATTGTTGTGGCACTGCCTGTAATTTGCATGCAAACAAATTTGACAGAATTTTTTTTGAGTCATGTTTCTTCGTGGTCATGGCAATTTAATTAATGAAATTCTGTTTCATTTAAACTGTATTACATGACATTATGCCCTTTCCTATTTTTATTTTTATCCAAGTGCCTCTTTGATCAACAACAAGCAGATTAACCCTCTGCCACCTCTTTCACCCTCCTCCTTCTCTCTGTCCGTCCCTTGATCCTTCCTTCTCCCAGATGACCGCCTGTTGAGGAAGAAGGTGCTGGCGCCTGGCCCCCAGAAAGCTGAGCACCCAGCCTGGGGTCAGGAGGTCACAGTCAAAATGCAGGGAGTGCTGGAGGATCGGAGTGTGGTGGAGAAAGACCGTAAACTGGTGTTCGTCATCGGAGAGGGAGATGTCAACCAGGTGGGATCTAAAGACATTCTGATTGACAGGACAGGTTCCAACACACCTATCCTGCACCCTGTCACACACAACTGCATTTGCTAAGCATAACACAGGGTTGGACTTATCCTTCAGAGAATGTACATGTGATAGCTATAGGTCTCAGTGTAGCCATAACACAACAGAACTAGAAATTGTCCATTGGTGTTCTATATTTCTGTAGTGTTTCAATGTATGCGAGGTAAATGAATAACTCTTCATATGTGTGAAAATAAACCATTAACAGTGAGGGAGCTGTGGGTAACACAATGCTTTTTGACACACAGGCCCTGGAGGAGTGTGCTATAGCCATGCAACAGGACGAGATCACATTACTGCTGGCAGATTCACAGTACACCTATGGACTTCTGGGAAGGTAAACACCGCTGGGAGTATCATGATCAACAGCACTACTTTAGGGAAAAGACACAATCACAACAATAATATATACAGTTCAAGTCCAAGTTTGGACACACCTACTCATTCCAGGGTTTTTCTTAATTAGTTTATATTTTCTACATTGTAGAATAATAGTGTAGACATCAAAACAATGAAATAACACATATAGAATAATGTAATAAGCAAAAGTGTTAAACAAATCAAAATATATTTTATATTTGAGATTCTTCAAAGTAGCCAGCCTTTGCCTTGATGACAGCTTTGCACACTCTTAGCATTCTCTCAACCAGCTTCATCAGGTAGTCACATGGAATTCATTTCAATTAACAGCTGTGCTTTGTTAAAAGTTCATCTGTTCAATTTCTTTCCTTCTTAATGGTAAAAGACCAAGTCCATATTACAGCAAGAACAGCTCAAATACATATGTAACTAGGCAAGACAGTTAAGAACAACTTCTTATTTACAATGACTGCCTACCCCAGCCAAACCCAAATGACGCTGGGCCAATTGTGCGCTGCCCTATATGACTCCCAATCACAGACAGATGTGATACAGCCTGGATTTGAACCAGGGACTGTGCAAAGGTCCCTGAATCCCTGGATTTGAACCAGGGACCTCTATGCACTGAGATGCAGTGCCTTAGACCACTGCGCCACGTGGGAGCCCAAATAAACAAAGAGAAACAACAGTCCATCATTACTTTAAGACATGAAGGACAGTCAATCCGGAACATTTCAAGAACTTTGAAAGTTTCTTCAAAGTGCAGTCGCAAAAACCATCAAGCTCTATGATGAAATTAGCACTCATGAGGACCGCCACATGAAAGGAAGACACAGAGTTACCTTCCACATCTCAACATCAACTGTTCAGAGGAGACTGAGTGAATCAAGCCTTCATGGTCGAATTGCTGCAAGGAAACCACTACTAAAGGACACCAATAAGAAGAGACTTGCTTGAGCCAAAAAACACGCGCAATGGACATTAGACCAGTGGAAATCTGTCCTTTGGTCTGCGATTTTTGGTTCCAAACGCTGTGTCTTTGTTCAGACGCAGAGTATGTGAACGGATGATCTCTGCATGTCTGGTTCCCACCGTGAAGCATGGTGGAGGTGTGATGGTGTGGGGGTGCTTTGCTAATGACACTGTCTGTGATTTATTTAGAATTCAAGGCACACTTATTATGGCTAACACAGCATTCTGCAGCGATACATCATCCCATCTGGTTTGCGCTTAGTGGGACTATCATTTTTTGTAAAAACTCAAACATAGACATGGCCATCCATCACCCCTAATTTTAATAAGGAATGTAACATATATTATCACACTAAGGGGCAGGCCTAGTGTACCTGCTGATCAGAGGGCAGCCTGACTAATGAACCATTAACGGGAGCAGATGGCTTCCTCCACACACTCTTCACACTCGGCCAGAGGCCTCTACCCTCCCTCACGCTCTATGGGATGACACCACTAAAATTACAGCCAATGGCTTGGGTTTACAACCCACGCCCCATTAATAAGCCATTGCATGTATAGAACGTAACACATTGACACCTGTGGAGCCGAAACAAACTCATATCATACTTCACATCCAATACTTACTTCAACATTGTAACCTGATCATTATTTTTCAAATTACTGCTTGGGTTGTAAAAGAAAACTAACTGAACGAAATGACATAAATTCAGTTATTTGCTGGCAAATGTCATGCTACCTTCATAAAAAGTGTAAAATAATTTTGTTCATCCACAGCCATATAACTGCGTGTTTCTAACAGGTAAACAAAATAGGATAAAGCTAATGAACAGTGTGCCACGCAACATGTGTAATCTCCCACATAGATTACCCAATCATCAGGTTGTTTAGGATCTTCCTCTTGATATTTACATACAACTGAATGTAGCTAATTGAGATGAGACAAACAATTTGTGGACAAAGCAGTATAAAGATAAAACAGCTGTCCTATATGTAAAGATTTGTTGTTTGCACTCTACTTTCCAGAATATAGCCATTTCTGAGGATCCATGGGCAAGGGTTCCCTTAGACTGTGTCATGCCTCTGTGTGGTTTTGTATTTCTTGCCAGAGCCTGATGCAGTGTAAAGCATGCATTGCAAGTCTTCCGCTGTGTTACGTGTGGTCCTATGCTATGTGTGAGGTCTTGTTTGTATTGAGTTTGTGGAGGTCTAGAGGTCCAGAGTAGTTGTTCAATTCTATTTTAGAAAAATAAGGGTGAGAGGAAGGTGATCCTCTGAGGTGAATCTCTCCCTCTGTCTGAGGTGAGTCCCTTGGTCTGTCTGTCCCTGAGGTGAGTCCCCTGGTATGTCTGTCTGTCCCTGAGGTGCGTCCCCTGGTCTGCCTGTCCCTGAGGTGAGTCCCCTGGTCTGTCTGTCCCTGAGGTGAGTCCCCTGGTCTGTTTGTCCCTGACGTGAGTCCCCTGGTCTGTCTGTTCCTGATGTGAGTCCCCTGGTCTGTCTGTTCCTGATGCGAGTCCCCTGGTCTGTCTGTTCCTGACGTGAGTCCCCTGGTCTGTCTGTCCCTGACGTGAGTCCCCTGGTCTGTCTGTTCCTGACGTGAGTCCCCTGGTCTGTCTGTTCCTGAGGTGAGTCCCCTGGTCTGTCTGTTTCTGAGGCGATTCCCTGGTCTGTGAGTAGACAGAGAGAGATAGAGAGGCAGGTAGACAGGCAGGCTGGAGCTCAGTTAATGATTGTTTTGATGCAGCTGATTAGGACTGTGTACTGTGGAGTCAAATTTAGCCCTTCCCCTGAGGTAGTCCTCCTGGGCCCCGTGCCAGCTCCTAAAAGGGTGGTGACTAAGCTGTTTGAGTAAATTCTCCCTGCTGTGATGTCCATCAATGAAATACAGCTAGTCATGTCTCAGAGGCTTGAATCTTGAATGAGATCTTTTTAGAATATGTAACAGAGAGTTACATAAATGAATGAAACAAGTCATATTGCTTTTTGCCATGATGTGATTCAAATTTGAAGGATGGTAAAATAATTTAAACTAAAATGTCAAGATAAAAGCTACTTTAAAAATAATACCATGCAGTGTATTCTATTTGCATAAGAAATGTGACAGTCCCAGTGTGTAAAAGGCATAAAATGACAGACGAAGAGGGAGAATGTCATTACTCTCTACCCATTCTCTGATGGATACATTGATTGAACCCTGTCGGTCGCCTGTTGCAGACAACGGCAATGTCTTTGTTGAGAGCACTTCACAGCTATTTGTCTGAATCAGACAGCCTGATTCACTGGTAGGGATGCACCTGGCATATTGTGTGGGTGCTGCTGCCTGCTGCACCTGATCCTAAAAGACTTGATGGATTACTACAGTGATGGTTTTACAGTGATGGTAGGATATGGCCAAGGAAATCCCTGGAACAGTCTTCACGAGCAGCAGTTTACCTGCTTCCATACGACAGATAGGCTGGTGAGAGGTTTATGGTGTAAATCGAGTGGAAAGCACACTGACATTTGTGCTGCCAGATCTGGCAGGAATGAGCCATGGAACATAGCAATAAAGGATTGACTCCATCATCACAGCCGTCTCTGACACAAGTATCTTATGTCAAAAGCATCCTGAAACAGGGTCAGAGCATTTCCGGAGAGATACAGACTGGACTCTGTCATTTGCCACATCATAATCATAAACCCATGGAGAGCAACATCTGTGGATCTGCACTCAGGACAAAGACCAACACCGTTAAAATGTCCTGGGGGCACGAGGAGTCTGCCCCCCTCAGCTCCTTACAGACCCAAAGTCAACAACACAAACATGTGCACTGACAGCTGTTGTGATTGCATTAGGTTTATTCGGGATAAAGATCATCTTTGCAAATATTAGGATAGGTAATCAATTCCAGTTGTAGTCCTCAGTTGACACCCTTTTTATTTGACATCTGTTCAAAACACTGAATTCATATCTTTGATTAATTTTGTAATAGAAAAAGGGCTACACACTATAACAGGATTGTAAAGGGGAAGTTCTATTCAACAGAACAGCATTTTTGGCAGAGGTTTGTTTTCTTGGCAGAGATGAAAGCCATGTTAATGATGCATGATGGAGAGAGCAGTTTTTATTTACTATGATACGGGGACATGTCAAACAGTCTAACGAACACACCTAACAGGGCTTTGTAGAGTCAACCCAAGGTCTATCCACTATTTGATGTGCTGTGTAATAGTCAAAGGGTGAGGAATACTATCCATTTAACTCATGCAGAAGGATTACCACATTCCAAACATGTGAGACCGGCAAAGAAAAATTGAATACACAATGTCTATCAGATGGCTGTTATGCTCAGATTTCTGCATGGAGCAAAGCAAACAAGTTTGTCCAAAGAAAGAGGTGAGGAATATCTCCTGCATTGATCTCAGGTGTACTGGGCCTGCTGGCCACTGGACCCTGGGGATGAAAATTACAATGACCAGCCAGTACTGGTGGGGCTGGAGCTTGTCTTCAGTTTAGTGGTGTCCTCTTCATCTAAAGGTTGAATGTTTACCTACACACACACACACACACACACACACACACACACACACACACACACACATACAGTGCCTTGCGAAAGTATTCGGCCCCCTTGAACTTTGCGACCTTTTGCCATATTTCAGGCTTCAAACATAAAGATATAAAACTGTATTTTTTTGTGAATAATCAACAACAAGTGGGACACAATCATGAAGTGGAACAACATTTATTGGATATTTCAAACTTTTAACAAATCAAAAACTGAAAAATTGGGCGTGCAAAATAAAATGTCTTTCCTCAGTTGCAACACTCACTACCGAAATCCAAGTGGTAGGCCACACAAGCTCACAAAACGGGACTTCCGAGTGCTGAAGCGCATAACGTGCAAAAATTGTCTTTCCTCAGTTGCAACACTCACTACCGAAATCCAAATTGCCTCTGGAAGCAACGTCAGCAAAAGAACTGCACATCGGGAGCGTCATGAAATGGGTTTCCATGGCCGAGCAGCCACACACAAGCCTAAGATCACCATGTGCAATCCCAAGCGTCGGCTGAAGTGGTGTAAAACTTGCCGCCATTGGACTCTGGAGCAGTGGAAACGCGTTTTCTGGAGTGATGACTCACACTTCACCTTCTGGCAGTCCGACGGACAAATGCATAGTGCCAACTGTAAAGTTTGGTGTATGAGGAATATAATGGTCTGGGGATGTTTTTCATGGTTCGTGCTAGGCCCCTTAGTTCCAGTGAAGGGAAATCTTAATGCTACAGCATACAATGACATTCTAGATGATGCTGTGCTTCCAACTTTGTGGCAACAGTTTGGGGGAAGGCCCTTTCCTGTTTCAGCATGACAAAGAGGTCCTACAGAAATGGTTTGTTGAGATCGGAGTGGAAGAACTTGACTGGCCTGCGCAGAACCCTGGACTCAACCCCATCGAACATCTTTGGGATGAAATTGGAACGCTGACTGCGAGCCAGGCCTAATTGCACACCATCAGTGCCCTTTCCTTACTAATGCTCTTGAGACTGAATGGAAGCAAGTCCCTGCAGCAATGTTCCAACATCTAGTGGAAAGCCTTCCCAGAAGAGTGGAGGCTGTTATAGCAGTAAAGGGGGGACCAACTTCATATTAAAGCCCATGATTTTGGAATGAGATGTTCTACGAGCAGGTGTCCACATACTGTACATAAGGTCATGGAGGTTACCTTGAGGCATGGTTAATAGCATTGATTGGTCCATTAGTTTTTTTAAAGAGACTCCCAGAGTGAGCACAATGGTTTGATAGTGTCTCGTACGGGCAAAAAAAAAATCTGTTGTTAAATCAGATTAGAAGTTTTGGTCAGTTTCTTTATTTACCCAGAACAAACAGGAAATGTGTGATGATCAGGTAGCACCTTCTCACCTTCCTGGCAATGTACTTAAGAGTGACTTGGTAAACACTTCTCAGGACTCCAGTCTTTCCTCCTCTCCTTTGAGACACACCCATATCCAGCGGGGCATGTAGCTGCTTAACGTAACAGTGACATTCTTAGAAGAAAAGAGAGCATGCAGACAAAGTGAGCCACAAACCAGACCACCACCATGTGATAGGTTGTGAACTATGGGTTCTGGTAAATGACTTGTCTGATGAGTGAGGGTATATGTGGGTGTTTGCTATTCTCAATGAAAATGTATCATTTGCAATGACATGACACATAAGACAAATATACCCACACACACACAGTACACACACACAGTACACACACACAGTACACACACAGTACACACACACACAGTACACACACACATACACTTTGTGTGAAAGTCTATTTGCAACAGGGATATGAATCAACACATCCAGCCCTGGTAACTCCCAACCTTTTCCAAGCTTTGAGAAAGACCAGAACAACAACAGAAAAGAACTGGCTGCAACTTGTTCTCTGGCATTAATAACAATAGACTCAGCCATCCAATTGTGTTTGGTCCAAAGATATGAATGGTAGTAGTATTTTAAATCCATAGCCACCAGTACAGTCAGTAATAGTCACTTTGGAAAGTGAAACTCTTGTTTTGGTAAAACATGAACTCCTACGAAACTACTTCTTACCTCTGGTACTTACACTGTAATAGGGCATTTCCACGTAAAAAGAGCCATGAACACCAACATGTGATGATCATATTATGAGTACATCAGATTTGATGTCAAATGAGCTAAGAGTCTATACATTTTTTTAAATTAAGGCATACAGTGCATTGGGAAAGTATTCAGACCCCTTGACTTTTTCCAAATGTTGTTATGTCTAAAATTGATTAAATTAATGAATCTCCACACAATACCCCACAATGACAAAGCAAAAACAGTTTAGAAATTCTAGCAATTTTATTAAAAATAAAAAATAAAAATAAACCTATTTACATAAGTATTCAGACCCTTAGCTATGACACTCGAAATTGAACTCAGGTGCATCCTGTTTATATCGATCATCCTTGATGTTTCCACAACTTGATTGGAGTCCACCTGTGTTAAATTCAATTAATTGGCATTATTTGGAAAGGCACACACCTAAAGTCCCGCAGTTGACAGTGCATGTCAGAGCAAAAACCCAGCCATGAGGTCAAGGGAATTGTCAGTAGTGAGCCGAGACAGGATTGTGTCGAAGCACAGATCTGGGGAAATGTACCAAAAAAATTCTGCAACATTGAAGGTCCCCAAGAACACAGTGGCCTCCATCATTCTTAACTGGAAGAAGTTTGGAACCACCAAGACACTCCCTAGAGCTGGCCGCCAGGCCAAACTAAGCAATCGGATGGAGATCAATGGAGAAGGGCCTTGTTCAGGGAGGTGACCAAGAACCCGAGGGTCACTCTGACAGAGCTCCAGAATTCCTCTGTGTAGTCAGTAGCTAGGTTTCCATCCAATTGGCAACAGATTAAAACATATATTAAAAAAATATGCATAAAGAAAATATGCACATTTTCCTACCATTTGATGTGTTCCCACCAAACGGACTCGTTGCGGCTAAAAATCATTGTGTGATGACGTAGTGACACACAAAATGTACTTTTTCTCTCAAGTTTTCATATACCAAATAAAAATCTGTTTCCATCACATTTTCAACTACTGATATTTTTGTCACAAAAACTGTTGGTTAAATAACAAATGTGCCTACTCTGGTCTTGCCACGTGAGCTCTAGCCAACAGCTCGCAGATACACTGAGGGTAGTCTGTGCATATTGGCTAGTCTACATGATAAGATTATGATAAGAGTGAGAATATTTTGTATTTGTCAAACGGCAGTCAAGCATCGATCATCATCGATAATCATGTCACCAGAATATTTATTGCAAAGGAGCATAAAGATCAGTGCATTTTCACCACCCTGTAATAAACTACATGGTTTCCCGAATTGTAGTGGGATTTGGACCACACACCATATCATCACGTGACTCCAGGTTTACTTCAATATAATGGTTATTATATCAATATTTGCGCAAAAAGGCATTTTCATCGCTATTTCTCACATAATCAATTGTATAAATCTGTCAGGATTTAGACAATTGTACAGAAACGTCCTGTTCCCATCACAGCTGTCATGATTTTTCTTTTTACATGATGACTTTACTTTACATGATGACTTTAGAAACTGTGGATGGAAACGTGGTTAGTTTGTAGAATAATACCAAAACATGCAAAGGAGGAGATTACATTTTTTTTTGTTTACATTGTTCTGTTACCGGGTGTTAATCCACTTCACTTACTGTAGTTTAATAACCAAAATAGATGTCTCAAGGTGTCTTCCTTTAGACTTCTTTGAATCTTCATTCGGATAAGATATTTAACAGAGTTTTTGCAAAACAGGATCACATAAAACAAGTGAGGGAGATTTTACCGTCATTTCCAAAACTTTACATCTGCACTGTTCTTTGAGTAAATGTGTTTGTTACATTTTCAGTGGAAATTGTTCAAGGTAGTCCTTGTGCATAGAGATGAATGGTTTGTGTAACTTTGCAATCAATTGTGTTTGTTTGGCATATACAGTACCAGTCAAAAGTTTGGACACACCTACTCATTCAAGGGTTTTTCTTAATTTTGACTATTTTCTACATTGTAGAATAATAGTGAAGACATCGAGACTGTGAAATAACACATATGGAATCATATAGTAAGCAAAAAAGTGTTAAACAAATCAACATATATTTTATATTTCAGAATCTGCGAAGTAGCCACCTTTTGCCTTGATGACAGCTTTGCACACTCTTGGCATTCTCTCAACCAGCTTCATGAGGTATAGTCACCTGGAATGCATTAAAATTAACAGGTGTGCCTAATTAAAAGTTAATTTGTGGAATTTCTTTCCTTCCTAATTTGAGCCAATCAGTTGTGTTGTGACAAGGTAGGGGTGGTATAAAAAAAGATAGCCCTATTAGGTAAAAGACAAAGTCCATATTATGGCAAGAACAGATCAAATAATTAAATAGAAATGACAGTACATCATTACTTTAAGACATGAAGTTAAGTCAATCTGGAAAACCTCAAGAACTTTGAAAGTTTCTTCAAGTGCAGTCACAAAAACCATCAAGTGCTATGATGGAACTGGCTTTCATTAGGACCGCCAAAGGAAAGGAAGACCCAGAGTTACCTCTGCTGCAGAGGATAAGTTCATTAGAGAGTTACCAACCTCAGAAATTGCAGCCCAAATAAATGCTTCACAGAGTTCAAGTAACAGACCCATCTCAAAATCAACTGTTCAGAGGAGACTGAGTGAATCAGGCCTTCATGGTCGAATTGCTGCAAAGAAAACACAACTAAAGGACACCAATAAGAAGAAGAAACTTGCTTGGACCAAGAAACACGAGCAATGGACATGGGACCGGTGGAAATCTGTCCTTTGGTCTGATGTGTCAAAATGTGAGATTTTTGGTTCCAACCTCCGTGTCTTTTTGAGACGCAGAGTAGGTGAACAGATGATGTCCGTATGTGTAGTTCCCACCGTGAAGCATGGAGAGGGGGTGTGATGGTGTTTTGCTGGTTACACTGTCTGATTATTTAGAATTCAAGGTACACTTAACACAGCATTCTGCAGCGATACGCCATCCCATCTGGTTTGCGCTTAGTGAGACAATTGTTTGTTTTTCAACAAGACAATGACCCAATACACACCTCCAGGCTGTGCAAGGGCTATTTGGCCAAGAAGGAGAGTGATGGAGTGCTGCATCAGATGACCTGGCCTCCACAATCACCCAACCTACACCCAATTGAGATGGTTTGGGATGAGTTGGACTGCAGAGTGAAGGAAAAGCCGCCAACAAGTGCTAGGCATTTGTGGGATCTCCTTCAAGACTGTTGGAAAAGCATTCCAGGTGAAGCTGGTTGAGAGAATGCCAAGAAATGTGCAAAGCTGTTATCAAGGCAAAGGGTGGCTACTTTGCATAATCTCAAATGTAAAATATATTTTAATTTGTTTAACACTTCTTTGGTTACTACATGATTCCATATGTGTTATTTCATTATTTCGATGTCTCCACTATTATTCTACAATGTAGAAAATAGTAAAAAATAAAGAAAAACCCTTGAATGAGTAGGTGTGTCCAAACTTTTGACTGGTACTGTATTTAAAGTGAAAAATCCGAGTCTCTCAGCGTCATTCTGTCACTGTGAAATTGCCCAATAGTAACCTTTCATTCGAAAAGCAATACTCTGAGTGCTTGTGTTTTTTCATGTACAGTATGTGTGTGTGTGTGTGTGTGTGTGTGTGTGCGTGCGAGTGTGTGCGCATGTGTTGGTATCTTATGCTTATCTCTTATCAACCCAGTCTCATTGTAAAATGATACAGCCCAGAAAATGTACTTCTGCTTTATGTTTGGAACACTGGTAAGAGGATATTTATTGGAAATCTTTCACAGAAAGTTTGCTTGTGAAAGTTCCTGCATGCGTGCGTATGCGTGTTCATGTGCATGTGTGTGTGTGTGTGTGTTGGTGTCTGGCTGAAAGGCCCACCAGATGAAATAAGCTGCTGTGACGCATCATCCCAGATATGTGTAAGCAGGACTGAACACTGAGGGGAACATGTGATCGAGGTGTGGCTCTCTGAACCCAAGGTAGAGTGTGACTCCCTCCCCATCGTGACATCAACAACTACCTTACCAGGGTCAAAATCAAGGTTGGACTCTTCCTGAGCCATCGTGGATGACTAAAAATAATGTCTCATGAACCAGTTTTACAACAGAATCAAAATGCTCCGAAGGGTTTAGCAGGCTAAACCATGGTCAGTGGGGGCAAAAAGATAAGGAGTAGGGATTCATCATTTTCTGCTGAAAAATTCCTTGTATGAGGTGTTGTCATTCTTTGACAGTTTGGAAATATTGTGTTTCCTTCAATTGAACTCTTTTGTGTGTGTGTGTGTGTGTGTGTGTGTGTGTGTGTGTGTGTGTGTGTGTGTGTGTGTGTGTGTGGTCACGTGATTGAGAAGTTAGAATTTTTGGACTGTGTTTGTAGCTTTCCTGGCACGCTAGTAGCAGGCTGACGAGGCCACACCCAGCTCTCACCCAGCAGGAGCAGGCCGTCTAGCACAGACAACTACAGCACACAAGGTTAGATCTGCTGATTTTCAGGTCAGCAGCAAGAGTAAAATACAAACAGGTTTAGGGAGATGACTAATTAGAATGAATAAACTATACAGTTTGAAGGTGTGCTTGTAATTCTTTAGTTTTATTCAAGACTAGTAGTTTGGTTGGCCTGTATGTATTGCAACAACAACTGTCTTCTCTCAGGATGTGTGCTTGTGCTCATCCAGCCTGGCCTCAACAGCAGCCGCTCACTGAATGTTTATCTTTTGGACTTCTTGCTAGCAGCAAACCCCACACTTATCTCTCCCATCGACACACCCCTCATTGTAATATGATACTGCCTTGGAACTGCTCTACTTCTGCTTTTCATTTTTTGTATCTGTGGTGAGAGGATATTTACTGGGGGGTGGACTCCCTCAATGTAGTTAAGGTTCTGTGAGAAGAGTAATGTAGTTAGCGAGGGTTCTAAGTTTAGCTATTTGTAATCTACCGACCAATAATTATTCAATTTTGCCTGCATAAACACAGTTTAATTGCTACTCCTATAATTGCACCTTGATGTTTTGATGATTTCTTTAGACCATGCATTTTCAGCTACAAATGTTTTGATAGTATGTCACAAGAATCATTCACAGTACCACTAAAGACACTAAAGACCGGTACTTTGGCGACTAAGAAAGTATTTTTTAAACCTCCCGCTTTGGGCTGGATGTGTCAATGTGTTGTTCATACATGCATAATCTATTAGCAGAATTACTGTCTTACCTCAATTATCCACAAAATCCTTAATTTGAAAGCAACTTTTCTTGAAGCTGTGCCGTGCAATTTTGCCTTCATTTCCTCCCATGTGGGCCAGCCCCCTAGTAATTACTGTTCTAGCCAATGAGATTCAGCCCCTCGCATTTCAGTGACAGCTAGCAAGAGACCTGCCAGGCGCTATCCAATGAGGTTGCAGGGCAGGCCCAACAGCTCATGTGGACACAGCAGAGAGAGAGAGAGCAAAAAAGAGAGCAATGACGTGGTGCACATATCTGTACATATATGACATAGTACTCAATTTCCGGGGACCACTTTCGGCTTGTGAGTGCTACTTTCAGAACTACTGGCTAAAAAATATACAAAAGTAGCTGAGAATCTCTTCAAAAGAATTGCTTGTTCCATTGTAATGCAAACATAATCTGCTATTAAGCTGTTTTACATTGTGAAAGTATACAGTTTGTTCCAAAGAAGATACTTATTTTGATGGGTGCCAGATCAAAGAGATAGACATTATGCTCTCCTGCTGACAGACTCTCTGTTCAACACCCTCCCTTATATCTTCACAGTCTAAAAGCCAGTCAGAGAAAGGTAGCCCACGGTATCAAAATGAGATGTTTGAACTGGGGCATAAAGAGAAGAAAAGACAATCGACCATTGTAACACTCACCCCAGCACGTTAGCTTGACACAGCCATGTCGAGGCGCATCATTGAGAACGTGACATGCATACCCTCAGAGGACCCCACGTGAGGTAGCACTCCAGCTCTAATCAGGCCTAGCTACATGCTCCTCCTCGCCGCTGTGTGCCATTCTCTCCCCACCACATCCTCCATGCCTGCTGTGCACAGCGCATAGCCAATACGGGAAGGAGATTACTGGTGTATGGCAGAGAATAGAGGAGCCCATGAGGCTCCAGGATGAAATCTGCCACATCCACAGGAAGCTGATGTCTTCTCCAGGCACAGATGAATATGTGTCAGGACCCCAGATACAGCTCTGGGCTCTGGGGTGTACACATATGATTTGAAACATGAGGGCGTTATTGTAGCTTTATCTATTCCCTTCCCTGGTTACTCATGAACTGTTTGCTCAATAGCAAAAAATACTCTTGCACAAATGTGAAGTAAGATGAATAAGTCAGAGTGCGATACACACAGACTAGCTAGCCCTGAAGTGCTACTTGAAAAGTCATTGAGATATTTGTCTGTTTTGATTAAGGCCAAGACACCTCAAGCGTGTAACAAGAGTACATGTATGCTCTCCCGTTCCTCTGTGTTCATAGCTGGTTTCCATCCACCTTGTTATTCTTCATACACAGAAAGTGTTTAACAGACTTGGTTACTGGGACTCTTTCACTCCAGGGCCACCCTGCTTCTCTCCTAATTTGGGGTCCACACAGGTCAACTCCTATTATACTCATAATTTAAGGCACGGCCATCAACCCCTCCAGAACACTCCCTTCTCATAATCTGACCTAAGTCAGACCCTTTTATGTTAACAGACACGTAGTTGCTGGGCAACTCAAACACAACCACTACATGAATTTTCTGGTTGTAGCACCATTATAATGAAAGCAGATGGGAAAGTGTGTGACCAGCAGTTGTTAGCATGAAAGAGTAACACAGAAAAACACGCAAACACACAAAGAGACAGACGTAGTAGGAGCTCTGGTCGAGTCCTAGCCCTCTGGTTTGTATTTAGGAGCTTTGGCGTGTTGACTGCATCACACACTAGAGTCTATATGCAGGGAATGACCCGGTGATGTGAGCTGTCTGTGTTTCTCTGGCAGTATGGTGCTACAGTGTGGAGCGGGAGGCCCAGAGGCAGGGAGCCAGGGAGGCAGACTCGTGGCAGAGCAGGCAGTACAATGGGGGGGCCCCTCCGTCAGTGAGGACGTGGAGTGGGGGTGACTCATCATTTGAGACGTCAGCGCTTCGTCATCAGCTGTCTGCATCAG
Source organism: Oncorhynchus tshawytscha (assembly GCF_018296145.1). Classification (NCBI taxonomy): domain Eukaryota; kingdom Metazoa; phylum Chordata; class Actinopteri; order Salmoniformes; family Salmonidae; genus Oncorhynchus; species Oncorhynchus tshawytscha. Next base: position 29,587,749 of record NC_056447.1, on the reverse strand, counting down.
CACAGCAGTCCATCACTGAAGCTCTGTGCTCATACTAACAATATGTCTTCAAAGGGCTTAATTAATCACCAATAGGCTCCCTCAGTTTGAATTAACTTGAACAAGTCTTATTATAACACTAAACCCAGGGGTATTAGCATTTTGCGATTAGTTCAGTGATTAATAAAATTCATATTTAAAAAATATGTGTTTGTATTTTGTGAAATACCTGAGTGAATATGGTAAAGATAAATGTATGCTCAGATAAATGGCTACACATTCCTCCTAATTGCCTGTGGCTGTCTGTATCTGATGAGTGTAACCCAAGGCCATTGCCGTCAGCTCTGGTCAAGTCAAGTAAAGTCCTTCCTCCTCAGACGTGGTTCTGTGTCTAATGAGTGGTGCTCTGGGTCTCATCCTTCCTCATGGCGATGATTTGAGGGAGAGAGTGTGAAGGGTCATGCTAATAGCACCGCTATATTAAGCCCCCCCAGATGTGTAGAGCTCTGCCATGACAACCTGAGTCACAACTGCCTAATTAGTAAGAAAGTGTGCTGCACTGGGTCCCGTATCCACGGAGAGACTGGGCCTGGCGGGGGGAGAAAGACAGAGGGAGCATCATCATGGTTTAAGATGAGCTCATGCACACTTAACTAGCATTCTGAACTCTGGAGTTCAATGACAAGTTATATCAGTTTATCCAAATAAATGTTTCTGCCACTGTTTGTAATGCTATTTCATCTACTATGGCTTGATTTACAAAGCAAAAGATCAACAAAGGCATGATACCTTTTCTAATATCAACCATTTCAACTGTAAATCAGTCCGTCACGGCAGGTAAGCACCCTGGTGTGAGATGCATGATGACCACTTGCTATGTGATGTGTACAATCCATTGGGTGATATTCTAGACATGGTGACATTTCTTTGATCACCATTTTTTCTCCGGTCCTTATCTTGTTTTCAATACATGCACCAGTAGCGACTCAGACTTTGACAGAAAGGAAATTAATTTTTTGATGAATATCTATTTTCATGACATTTATTTCATTCTCAGAATGTCACACATAAATGACTAAGCTGCACATGGTCAAAAACATTTCTGTCATCAGCATTTACAGAAATCTATTAGGAGGAGATGGAATATTAAGTGTATGTCTGTCTCTCAGGCATAGCTAAAAGGTGTGGCAGTAGTGTGAGGGAGGCAATCTGAAACCTTGTTGGATGAGGATGATTTATGTAATTCATTAATATAATGTTCTGCAGTTCCTTTTTCACTCACTACACTCTCTCAGATACATACACAGTAAATCAAGGAGAGTTGAGTTATTTAAGCCCTCCACATGGTGATACGCTGCCTGGAGTTAGTGTTGATAACTGGAGTTGATTGGGAACGAGTACTTTTAACTCCATTAAGAGTAACCAGAGACAGGGAGTTAAAACTTTGGTGTATCCACACATGTGGGATGGGTGTGATTGTCATTTCCCAGCATGCTCTGTTGCTGTTTGAATCCCTGAGCCGACAAGGTGAAGAATCTGTCGATGTGCCCTTGAGCAAGGCACTTAACCCTAATTGCTCCAGGGTCGCCTGGCTGACCCTGACCGTAACCCCACTCTCCGAGGGTGTCTGAGGGGGAGTGGGATATGCAACAAACACATTTCCAATTCCAATTCACATAACCTGTACATGTGTGAAATGGGAAAAATATAAGCACCCACCCAATTATATTTATTATAGATTGATTGTTAGAATTGTATGTTTCATTATCTGTTTTCGTATGTACATTGATTGTTTTTCATCTCATGATACGCAACATACATTTTCCTAAACGAATCTAATCTGTAAATGGTTGGATTTATTTCAACCGTTACTGAGAAGGCTGTTCCATTTTACATAATGTAGGAAGTCTAACAACAGCATCGTCTTCTCTGTTCCGACATGCATTCTGAATGTAAGTTGGGTGATGTAAAATGGCTGGACATCCTCCCTCTTAAATGGTTACCCCTAGAGATTGGAGGTCATAATGCAAGCCACAATGACACATAAAGGCACATGTAAGTGAGACTTTACACACTTGCACCTCGAGCTGGTCATGGGTGTACCTCAGCCACGCTCAAGGTCCTAAACGACATCATAACCGCCATCGATAAAAGACAATACTGTGCAGCTGTATTCATCGACCTGGCCAAGGCTTTCGACTCAATCACCACATTCTTATCGGCAGACTCAACAGCCTTGGTCTCTCAAATGACTGCCTCGCCTGGTTCACCAACTACTTCTCAGACAGAGTTCAGTGTGTAAATCGGAGGGCCTGTTGTCCGGACCTCTGGCAGTCTCTATGGGGGTGCCACAGGGTTCAATCCTCAGGCCGACTCTTTTCTCTACATACATCAAAGATGTCACTCTTGCTGCTGGTGATTCTCTGAGCCACCTCTATGCAGACCACACCATTCTGTATACCTCTGGACATTCTTTGGACACTGTGTTAACGAACCTCCAGGCAAGCTTCAATGCCATACAACTCTCCTTCCGTGGCCTCCAAATTAAATCTAGAATCGGCTTCCTATTTCGCAACAAAGCATCCTTCACTCATGCTGCCAAACATACCCTTGTAAAACTGACTATCCTACCGATCCTAGACTTCGGAAATGTCATTTACAAAATAGCCTCCAACACTCTAGTCAGCAAACTGGATGCAGTCTATCACCATGCCATCCGTTTTGTCACCAAAGCCCCATATACTACCCACCAGCCCGACCTGTATTTTCTCGTTGGCAGGCCCTTGCTTCATAGTCGTCGCCAAACCCACTGGCTCCAGGTCATCTATAAGTCTTTGCTAGATAAAGCCCCGCCTTATCTCATGTCACTGGTCACCATAGCAGCACCCACCCGTAGCACGTGCTCCAGCAGGTATATCTCTCTGGTCACCCCCAAAGCCAATTCCTCATTTGGCCGCCTTTCCTTCCAGTTCCCTGCTGCCAACAACTGGAATGAACTGCAAAAATCACTGAAGCTGCAGACTCATATCTCCCTCACTAACTATAAGCACCAGCTGTCAGAGCAGCTCACAGATCCCTGCACCTGTACATAGCCCATCTGTAAATAGCCCATCCAACTACCTCATCCCCATACTGTTATTTATTTCATTTATTTTGCTCCTTGCGCCCCAGTATCTCTACTTGCACACTCATCTTCTGCACATCTATTACTCCAGTGTTTAATTGCTATATTTTAATTATTTTGCCACTATGCCACCTATTTATTGCCTTACCTCCCTTATCCTACCTCATTTGCACACACTGTATATATTCTTTTTCTATTGTATTATAGACTTTATGTTTGTTTATTCCATGTGTAATTATGTGTTGTTGTTTGTGTCGCACTGCTTTGCTTTATCTTGGTCAGGTCATAGTTGTAAATGAGAACTTGTTCTCAACTAGCCTACCTGGTTAAATAAAGGTGAAATAAAAAAATATATATTATTAAATGTGTCCATATAAACCTGAAAATAGTGTTGAGCTTAACCCCATAGGAGAGTAAACATTACTTGAAATAATTAGCTCTAGAATACTGAACAACACTGCAGAGAGATAAAAAAAAAGTAACAGAGTAATTTTCAATTAATACTGTACAGAGTGAAACAAAATGACGCAGAGTTAAATATTAACATTACATTTAGCTTATGCAACGCTGGAAAAATAACTGCCTGAGTATGTTTTACTCTTTTTAGACTGGGACCAAATGTTGGCAGAGTTACATTTTCTTCAATTAGAGATAAATTTACTCTGGTGCCAGTCTAAGAGGAAAACCTAAGTACGTAGTTGAACTAACCTACACTATCTGTGAATAGACAGCTGTTTGACACATTTTTTTAAACACCCATCACATGTTCAGTACTTCCTTGAATCTTGCAATCTTGAGAGTTGCGAGTAGGCCTAACTCAATCTGTTTAAAATAGCACATTATTTGAACCTAAATAACAATGGAAAGGTAATTATTGAGTTTCAAAGATTTTGTTTCAGTTGTGTGACTCTGGTGTTGTGCAATGACCAAAAACACTTTGAAGTTTTCAAATTCAAATTTGCACTAAAATGGTCTATGCATGTGAAGTTAGACACAGTGTCTGTGCAAAAAGAGAGCAGATCTGTCATTGTTTTTAACTGTGGCTTAGCCATTTACTTCACTAAGGAATCCACAGAGCCAAAGGTTCCCTTGGGCTGATAGTAAAATTCCTCCCTTACTGCACACAAACTAACATATCTGCCTCTCCGAAAGTCATCAAATCTAGTCCTAATCATGTAGCCAAATCTATTGAAAAAAAGTATCAACCAAAAATGTCAATTTAATATCCCTGAAATTGGATAATAGACTGAATTCCCCTCCAGAATACTAGGTATACTTTCCACACTACCTTCACTGAACAGCCCATAACAAGGTCTACATTTGTGTGTTCCCATCAGTATAAATAACAGTGAAATAACAGGAAGTGCTGTTAACCTGTAGTCACACCTTCCTTCACGACATATCAGTGACAGTCCAGTGATTATATATTATATGGTCGATGCCAAATGTGTTGAAATGTTTATTCTGTTATGGAGCAGTTGTAACACTTGTACTTGTGGATCAACTTTAAAATGTTTTATGTATCATTGGCTCATATTTCATATAGAACATGCAGCCTAAAAAAAGCCATAAATTGTTCAGTGATAAACATGTCGACAACAATATCACAACTTCATAGTGTGGGTGATAATCATGAGTTGAAAACAACTGATATGAGTCTGCTTCACAGTGGCGTAGCACAGATTCGCTGGGCCCCTCCGTAAGTTTCGAGCAAGGCCCCATTTATGGGACAGAGAGAAAAATATGCAATATTACAGTTCATCTCATGCTATTTTACACATTTTGACATAAGGCTGAGAGAAAAAATGAGCTGTTTTAGAGCTCAGGGATTCTTGAAAGATGGGACAATATGAACTTTCTTTCACAAATATTTGTCTTAACATGAACATTTTAAATACACTGCTCAAAAAAATAAAGGGAACACTAAAATAACACATCCTAGATCTGAATGAATGAAATATTCTTATTAAATACTTTTTTCTTTACATAGTTGAATGTGCTGATAACAAAATCACACAAAAATCATCAATGGAAATCAAATTTATCAACCCATGGACGTCTGGATTTGGAGTGACACTCAAAATTAAAGTGGAAAACCACACTACAGGCTGATCCAACTTTGATGTAATGTCCTTAAAACAAGTCAAAATGAGATTCAGTAGTGTGTGTGGCCTCCACGTGCCTGTATGACCTCCCTACAACGCCTGGGCATGCTCTGATGAGGTGGCGGATGGTCTCCTGAGGTATCTCCTCCCAGACCTGGACTAAAGCATCCGCCAACTCCTGGACAGTCTGTGGTGCAACGTGGCGTTGGTGGATGGAGCGAGACATGATGTCCCAGATGTGCTCACTTGGATTCAGGTCTGGGGAACGGGCGGGCCAGTCCATAGCATCAATGCCTTCCTCTTGCAGGAACTGCTGACACACTCCAGCCACATGAGGTCTAGCATTGTCTTGCATTAGGAGGAACCCAGGACCAACCGCACCAGCATATGGTCTCACAAGGGGTCTGAGGATCTCATCTCGATACCTAATGGCAGTCAGGCTACCTCTGGTGAGCACATGGAGGGCTGTGCAGCCCCCCAAAGAAATGCCACCCCACAACATGACTGACCCACCGCCAAACCGGTCATGCTGGAGGATGTTGCAGGCAGCAGAACGTTCTCCACGGCGTCTCTATTCTCTGTCACGTCTGTCACATGCTCAGTGTGAACCTGCTTTCATCTGTGAAGAGCCAGGGCGCCAGTGGCGAACTTGCCAATCTTGGTGTTCTCTGGCAAATGCCAAACGTCCTGCACGGTGTTGGGCTGTAAGCACAACCCCCACCTGTGGACGTCAGGCCCTCATACCCCCCTCATGGAGTCTGTTTCTGACCGTTTGAGCAGACACATGCACATTTGTGGCCTGCTGGAGGTAATTTTGCAGGGCTCTGGCAGTGCTCCTCCTGCTCCTCCTTGCACAAAGGCGGAGGTAGCGGTCCTGCTGCTGGGTTGTTGCCCTCCTACGGCCTCCTCAACGTCTCCTGATGTACTGGCCTGTCTCCTGGTAGCGCCTCCATGCTCTGGACACTACGCTGACAGACACAGCAAACCTTCTTGCCACAGCTCGCATTGATGTGCCATCCTGGATGAGCTGCACTACCTGAGCCACTTGTGTGGGTTGTAGACTCCTCCTCATGCTACCACTAGAGTGAAAGCACTGCCAGCATTCAAAAGTGACCAAAACATCAGCCAGGAAGCATAGGAACTGAGAAGTGGTCTGTGGTCACCACCTGCAGAACCACTCCTTTATTGGGGATGTCTTGCTAAATGCCTATAATTTCCACCTGTTGTCTATTCCGTTTGCACAACAGCATGTGAAATTGATTGCCAATCAGTGTTGCTTCCTAAGTGGACAGTTTGATTTCAAAGAAGTGTGATTGACTTGGAGTTACATTGTGTTGTTTAAGTGTTCCCTTTATTTTTTTTGAGCAGTGTATATATTTTGATAGACCAAAGTATCAGCCAACACACCATGGAAAGGAGCTGAGATGTATTTGAGATCTTATAATTAAGCAATAAAGCCCGACGAGGTGTTGTGTATTGCCAAACTACCACAGTCAAAGGCTGTTCTCATTTCTGTTTTTCTTCATACAATGCAACTAACTGGATCTGTCAACTCCATCAGGCAACATAAAAGGCATTTCATTTGAACAATTATTGTTCAACAAGTGTTTAAAGGCCTTGATTGTTTAATTCTAACAGTAGATTATTCAAATATATTTTTGTTTTACAGCACTATTAAATCCTCCAGGGCTAATTTAATTAGCATTTTGGCATGTTTTTCTAACATTATCCCTTGGGTCTAGCACAGCAAATATTTAAATTGTTTAAGCATATGTTGCAGAACAGTGATTCAAATATTATTTGACAGAGTTAACACTGGCGGAGTTGACAACACAACAGATACTCAAAACAGACATATTTTTTATTTTCTAAAAATAAAATTTCAATACAAACATTTGTAAAATATTGAAAATTATTAATTTAAAAATCCCCAAATTGTCACGTTCTGACCTTAGTTCTTTTTGTTATGTCGTTGTTTTAGTATGGTCAGGGCGGGAGTTGGGTGGGTTGTCTATGTTCTTTTTTCTATAATTTGGGATTTCTGTGTTTGGCCTGGTATGGTTCTCAATCAGAGGCAGCTGTCAATCGTTGTCCCCGATTGAGAAACATACTTAGGTAGGCTGGTTTCACTATTGAGTTGTGGGTGATTATTTTTCGTGTCAGTGTTTGTTCCACACGGGACTGTTTTGTTTGTTTAATTTATTCACGTTGTTATTTTGTACTTTTCAGTGTTCTATTAAAAGTAAGCAATATGAACACGTACCACGTTGCGCATTGGTCCTCCGATCCTTCCTACTACTCCTCCTTGTCAGACTGGCCATGACTGACCCAGCAGACTCGAACCAGCTCCGCAACAACATCTCCTCCCAAGGAGCCACCATTGGATGGCACGAGGAGTTGTTTCATGGTCTTATGGAAGTGTTCCAGACCTTGGCCGAATGCCACGACAGAGTGTTGAACACAATGCTGGAGCAATTCCGCAGGTTTTCTGTTAGGCAGCCTACCACAACGGTAACTTCCCAGCCCCTCAGTAACCCGGCTGTTAGCAGCGCCACCTCCCCGGGCACCTCGGTTTCCCAAGAACCCTGCTTACCTCCTCCGGAACGCTTCGATGGAGAGTCGGTCACCTGTCGGGCGTTTCTCGATTCAGTGTTCCCTCATCATTGAGCTGGAGCCCTCCTCCTTCCCCTCGGACCACTCTAAGATAGTGCACCTCATCACACTGATGTCCGGGAGGGCTCTCGCCTGGTCTATGTATGGGTATGGGAACAACAGTTGGCCGTATGCTTCAGTCTGGAGATTAAGAAGGTTTTTGATGATCCAGGAAAGAGGCTGCCTGGAAGTTACTCCAGCTTTGGCAAGACTCCCACAGTGTGGCAGACTATGTGGTGGATTTCCGCACGCTGGCAGCTGAGAGTGCCTGGAACCCGGAAGCACTTTTCGTCATGTTCCTGCACGGAGTATCGGAGGAAGTAAAGGATGAGCTTGCAGCCCGAGAACTACCGACGGATCTCATCGCTCTGGCCATTCTGATTGATGGGCGATTACGGGAGTGAAGGAATGAGAGGAGGTTCGATTTCACTCGCCCACCCAAGGCCTCCACCTCGCCTCCTAGGCATCCCGGAAGTCCCCGATGGCTCTGTTGCTGAGAGAACCCGAGGCTACCCGAGTTCACCCAGAGAGTCTCCAAAGTCTTGCCGATTCACCTCTTCCCAAGCCGATGCAACTAGGCAGTTCTAGGCTGTCCCCAGACGAATGGCTATACAGGCTTCACACTAAGAGTTGCCTGTATTGCGGGACTTCTGGTCATTTGTTGTCTGCCTGTCCACTAAAAGACCAGGCTCACCGGTAGGAGCAAGTACTCTGGTGGGCCATGCGGATAACTTTTCCTCTACCCTTACCTGCACCCCTTTTCATGCCATCTTGCTATGGGGGAACCAGCCCAAATCTCTCCGGGTACTCATTGACTCTGGGGCCGATGAGAGCTTTATGTACGCTACCCTGGTGTCCTAGCTGGGCATCACCACTCAGCCCCTCTCCATTCCCATGGACGTTAGAGTGCTGGACGGGTGCTCTATAGGCTGGGTCACCCACAACACCACTCCCATCAACCTACGTATGTCAGGACGCCCTAGCTGCATGGTTCGTCCGTCCTTCTGCCCCCCTGCCGGCGCATGGTTCTTCTTTGTGGAGAAGAAGGACAAAACCCTGCGCCCATGCAATGACCCCGGGGCCTTAACAACATCACGGTGAAGAAACGCTACCCGCTACCACTCATCTCCTCGGCCTTCGAGCCACTCCAGGGGGCCACCATATTCTCCAAGCTGAACCTACGGAACGCCTACCACCTGATGCGGATACGGGAAAGGGACAAGTGGAAGACTGCCTTCAACACGGCCAGCAGTCACTAGGAGTATCTGGTCATGCCATTTAGCCTTACCAACACTACAGCTGTGTTCCAGGCTCTAGTTAATGATGTTCTCTGCGACATGTTGAACTGGTTTGTATTCGACTACCTCAACAACATCCTCGTTTTCTCCCACTCCACCCAAGAACATGTGCTCCACGTCCGACAGGTTCTCCAACGCCTCCTGGAGAACCAGCTTTTTGTGAAAGCAGAGAAGTGCAAATTTCATTGCTCCACCATCCCCTTCCTGGGTTACATCATCGCTAAAGGGAGTGTACAGATGGATCCAGGGAAGGTGAGAGCGATAGTGGATTGGCCCCAGTCTACGTCCAGAGTGCAACTGCAATGTTTCCTGGGATTTGTCAACTTTTATATCCACTTTATCCGGGGTTACAGCACCCTGGCTTCCCCCGTCTGCACTCACCTCTCCCAAGGTTCTGTTCACGTGGTCCCAAGCTGCTGACCCAAGCTGTGGTTTTCCTGGTAGCCTGTTGGCTGTTTTTTCCTGGTAGCCTGTTGGTTTTCGTGGTTGTAAATTGAACTGTACGTATTCAAAACGTGTTTATGGTAGGTTGGCATTTCTTGATTGATTATGTGGGTCAAATTTGATTCACGGAAGTGTATTATTCCATATCACAACGTACTGCTGAACTCTTCAGTGGCCTGGTTTGCCATGTTTGAAGCGGGCCTATAAACCTATTTTTTTGGCAAGACAGCTGTAATAGTTTGTAGGCTATGTTTTGTTTATTTAGATCTCTATTAATCTTTTCTTTACTATTAATGTAACTAGCCTAAATATAGATTGTGTCATGCCTTTATCGATCTGATATTTTGGTACCTCTGTTTTTTCTGTTCGCGTTAATTTGTTTGCATTTGCAGTTGTGTCGGTATTCTAAGCCAAACTGCTATTCAGTATTTTTGATTGCATGCATGAATACTGTAACTAGGCTACTAGGCTTTCAGCATTTAGTTTGCATTATTTTGGTAAAACCGATGTGTGTATGGCTGCATTCACATAGGGTCATTTACCTATTTTAAACAGCCTATCAATCTTGTAGCCTATATTCATTACTGAAATGGACTTTACTGGGTAGGGAGCTCTTCATTGTTCTGATACAGCCCAGTGGAGAAAGGCTGCAGATTTCTTGCCAACCTGTCACTTCTTAAGCATTTAATGATCTCGGAGTCTCGGCATTTGAACTTTATGTTTATTATGGTATATTGTGATATCAATATAGTTCCAATGCAAGAACCCCAAGAAATTGTGCTGATTTTAACTGCCCCCTTATACCTGGTGTACACTACACGACTTTCAAAATCCTAACATCGCTGATCCTCTCACATTTAATGATCGTCTTTCATGTAGTTTTTTGTCTTGCCAATGTAGTGCTGCGCACACGAAATGATCTGGCACAGACGGGGTGTCACACACTACAAGATTCAGATGTGATGATGTGATTAGATTGTTAACATAGCTAAAATGACCTGTGGCTCAAAGTAGCCTCATACAAGTTCAGTCAGACATTCAATCGTGCCATACAGAGTTGAAATTTCTAGCCAACATTTTGAATTGAAAAACATTACTTGTGAACTTCAGAGCTGTAATGATTTGACACTTTGGCTTTGGTTAAAGGCAAGTACAGACGCATACTAGTAGTCATCGCTCTTACTCGAGAGTCTACTCATTCTGGGTCAAGCGAAACAACATCATCATCTCACTGGCTTCTTCTCTGGCGAGCTCTCATTGGCTATTGCTGATCACCATTCTCCAAAACTTGTCGTAACACATCTCACACTACAAGAGCATTGCAGATTTTGTGCCGATAGAATCAAACATGTTTGAAAATATTGGGGTGTCTGGGACTGCTCAAAGACAGGATCGGCAGCCCTCAGATTTTGCCTTTGGCTCGGTCACATTAAACGAGCATCGGTGATGGCCATGTGCCCCGAGTAGGCAACGACATGGGGATTTTGTCTCCGATCCCAATAACTTGTCTGGGACAGCTAAATTGTGGCCAGAATCATGGTGTGTACACCCAGCTTAGTCACTTCATCCTGGCGCCGGGTCTGTGGCTTATGACGTGTAAATATGCCATCTGCGGGACCCGACCTCCACATATAAAAAGGGTGATCATCACATTGCATCACACATTTTCATTTCATTCTGCGGTTTGAGACGCACCCTCAAATCAGTCTTGTCTGAAAATAGTCCCCTTTAGTCACAGTGTTGACCCATGTCTCTCTAAACCCCAGACAGAGGAGTCATAATATCGCTGTGGTTTTAGCAATCTGCCTCCACCAGCTCTTCTCAGATGCCCCGGCACACAAAAATGCCTATAAAAAGCTACTGTAAGCACTGCAGCTAGCCCCAGGCCTGAGATTGGATTCATTTTAACAGGCTGAGGAGGCCTGCTGCAGATTATATGAGGACTTTTGAAGAGCTCACCCCCAGGCAGTGGGCAGGACCTACCCTTGATCCCTGCTGTTTCCTCCCTCATTGGATTTTGTGGAAGTGGGAATAAAATTACACAATATAGTAAAAACACACAGAGGCAGCAGCCCAGTTAGAGGTACGTAGTTGACAGAATAAACGTTGGCTAGTCCTTGTATCGTAGACAGTAGCAGAGAACTGTTTTGCAGTAAATGAACCGCTGAGGCAGAAAAACAGCTGTGACGTTTCACTGAGGGCAGGATTAGAGATAAGCACCTTTGTGTGTTTGTTTTGGTGTTATGTCCAGAGCTGCACAAGTCTCTCTAAAATGCAAAACAGAAGCAAATTAATGTCTGGTGACCAATCCAATTGAGTTTTTTTTTACAACATTAGAGTGCCTCATAAATCCTCCACGGAGTATTATTAGAACACATCTATTTTTATTAACAGCATACTATTGTAGGTTATCTACATAGCAACCACGGTGAGGCAATTTCTGGGCATTTCCATCATTTAAAAACGTAATTTAAAAGTGCCTGACGTCAAATGGACTTCTGTTTTCCCCCACAGATCTATTTCCTTTATTCTGACTGATAAGGTGTCTGCCTGACAGATAACATAATGGGTCAGCTACATTAAGAGCTATAAACATTACATTGAAATATTTAAATTTGCATTGCAGCTCTCTGTGAGTCAAACGGATCAGTCACGGATGCATGCATCCCATAGAGATGACACGGGGAGAGAGGAAATCAAAACAAAGCCTCCATAAGTGAGGAACATTATCCAAACAAACACTATGGCATGGCAGGGGTTACACACATTCTAGTGACGTGACTACTGTATATGAAAACATTACTCTGCCTTGATTATCAGTACATGTCACTTATACTACTGCACGTGTTTTAAGAAAACATGCTGAGTGTTTACTGTAAATGTTGCCTATCCTTACACGCTTTGATGGAGAGAGAAAATGCCTGAACAGCCCCAGGCCAGATGAGCCTGTCAATGTGACTCCCTCAACCCTTCTCTGTCTCAGCACCACTAGCAGACTTGCTGCTTCAGCTAAATATTTTGCCAACATCTCTTATAATTTCTACCCCACCCTCACTCAGGTCAGTCAGTGTCGGTTCAGATGTTGACCGGCAGAATAGGGTCAGTCCTAAAGGTTAACTCTACCCGACGAGTTAAACTCTTCTAGGGCTTAAGTTACTGTGTTCTTCTTTGCTGCTTGGCTCTTTATGACCCCATCACATCTCAAGGCTTGCCAACTCCAATCAGCCTGTAGAAAGGTTATATAGGCTATATACCCTAGTTTCTCTGAACTCTGCCAATAACAACCTCTAACAAACTCTCAACAACACATATACTCTTGTTGTGGCTAACTGTGGGTGGGTGGCTTACTTTGCTGGGCTTTGGACTTCAAAACCATTTCAGTATATGTGTGAGGGGATCTAATGGCATCTTTAGGCTACAACAGCGATCGGTTGTGTGCAAGGCTCTGCTAAGCCTAGCCTCAAAGGAGTGTGTAGAGTTGCCTTCACCCCAGTAGGTTCCAGGTTCAAATTTCATTAGGAGGCCAGAGCCTGGGTTAGTTCAGATGAGTTTGTTCCACTGACCAGCCTGTGTTTCCTGTCTTGTACTAATCAGGCCCCGGGGGATCATTAACTGAGCCGGCTACGGGGCAAATCACTAGTGCCCTGTGTGACACTGTTAACCCAGTGGAGATTTAACAATGTTGGGATCTCAAATGACATCTGACAAGTCTCTGGCACTGCCTGTTTGTTTGAGGATAGTAGGTGCAGTTCACAGCCATTCATATTTTGGGGTGATAAAAAATTAGGTTGATGGAACTTTAGCTCTCTGTAGGCTACACAATAGGTAGTGCCTTGTAGCTACGTATGTTTAAGAAGCACAATGTACAGATCTGCTATAATTCTGCACCACCGAGTAAATGGTAGTGATCACACCTTTAAGAGGAAAACCTTTGGCAACTGTGTTTAATTATATTTTGTTCCAAAGATCAATCCTGTACGAGGATGATAACCCTTTTTCTGAGAAACCTCTTTGAAACAGCATATGGCTTCAATTTCAGACCCAAATACCTTGCAACGGATGCAAGTGTGCATGCATGTGTGTAGGTTAGTGTGTGAGTAGTGCATGCATGTGTGTAGGTTAGTGTGTGAGTAGTGCATGCATGTGTGTAGGTTAGTGTGTGAGTAGTGCATGCATGTGTGTAGGTTAGTGTGTGAGTAGTGCATGCATGTGTGTAGGTTAGTGTGTGAGTAGTGCATGCATGTGTGTAGGTTAGTGTGTGAGTAGTGCATGCATGTGTGTAGGTTAGTGTGTGAGTAGTGCATGCATGTGTGTAGGTTAGTGTGTGAGTAGTGCATGCATGTGTGTAGGTTAGTGTGTGAGTAGTGCATGCCTGCATTTGGATACATGTGTTAGGGATGTCATCTGAGTTTGCATCCTCATCGTGAGGCTGATGAGAGGCCTGCATTGATAAAATATGACTCATCCTCCAGCAAAGTGGTTGTATTAGCTGTCCCTCTCTGGAAACCATGAGATGCAGTCACCTACTCCAGGATCACGATGGCAGGGGAGGTATTATTTATTATTTCCAATGACTCACAGTTCAGACTCAATTAAATTCACTCTCCTTGTGCCTTTGTGTGATCCTGTAAAACCCTCCATGACCTGATATGGCTTACTTCCTCTCCAAATGTCAGCAGAGAAATAACAAGGTTGTGCTGTGGCTGAGACTGGCCTGCTGATCATGGTGTTGTGATTGGATTGTTTGGATTGGATTGTTTAAAGGCTATTCATCTTGATCCCACCAAGATAAAACAGATGTCTCCCTTAATGCACTGTGTAAGCTTCATTACCAGTTTAGGTACCAAGTGTTATATTTATCTATACACAGGACTGACAGGCTGCTTTACACCCAGTGTAATAAGAAATAACTGGAAAGTTAAAGTAACAATGCAGCTTTCTCCTGACATGACTGACAGGGCTCATTGATTTTAGGCCTATGATACACTTTATTTTATATTTTTGTTCACTTTTCACCCCCATTTCTCTCCCCTATTTCGTGATATCCAATTGGTAGTTACAATCTTGTCCCATCGCCCGTACGGACTCGGGAGAGGCAAAGGTCGAGAGCCACGACCTTGACACACTGCTCGCTTAACCCAGAAGCCAGCTGCACCAATGTGTCGGAGGAAACACCGTACAGCTGGTGACTGAAGTCAGCGTGCATGCGCCCTGGCCCGCCACAAGGAGTCGCTAGAGAGCGATGGGACAAGGACATACCGGCCAGCCAAACCCTCGCCTAACCTGGACGACGCTGGGCCAATTGTGAGCCGCCCCATGGGTCTCCCGGTCACGGCCGGCTGCGACACAGCCTGTAGTGACGCCTCTAGCACTGTGATGCAGTGTCTTAGACCACAGCGCCACTCGGGAGACCCTGTGATGCAATTTTGATAGCAGTACAAAAGATAGTTCCTAGCTTCCCTACGAAACAAAATTAAAATGGAAAGGAAACAGTTGCTGTGAAATTCTCTGAAACAAAGATGCACAGAGGCCACAGTAACAAAGGGGACATGTTGTTAAACAGGCCAATTTTTCTCTGAGGAATTCCCCAGTAAACTATCCTCTATTACAATTTACACACAACCATCTTTAGCAAGTTTATCTCAACCAGTGAAATTACCCTAACTGGACCCCTTTGGCACAATGACCTTCTTGTCCAGTTTGAGTAGCTGTTTGTTTTTCAATAAAGGTGGTGTATTGAACAGCTTGTAATGTAGGCTAGCCTTTGGACTATTGTGAAATGGAGTGAGTTAAGAGCAGAAAGGGAAAACTACACAGCAAATAGAATCAAATCACTGTTCTAGTTTGTCTATTTATACATTCTCAGTGACTGTCATATATCCTGGTCAATGGATTTTCATGGAATGTGTGACCAGGATGAGAAGAAAATCCCATATGAAGGTGGAATGTGTGACCAGGATGAGAAGAAAATCCCATATGAAGGTGGAATGTGTGACCAGGATGAGAAGAAAATCCCATATGAAGGTGGAATGTGTGATCAGGATGAGAAGAAAATCCCATATGAATGTGGAATGTGTGACCAGGATGAGAAGAAAATCCCATATGGAGGTGGAATGTGTGACCAGGATGAGAAGAAAATCCCAGATGAAGGTGGAATGTGTGATCAGGATGAGAAGAAAATCCCATATGAAGGTGGAATGTGTGACCAGGATGAGAAGAAAATCCCATATGAAGGTGGAATGTGTGATCAGGATGAGAAGAAAATCCCATATGGAGGTGGAATGTGTGACCAGGATGAGAAAAAATCCCATATGAAGGTGGAATGTGTGACCAGGATGAGAAGAAAATCCCATATGAAGGTGGAATGTGTGACCAGGATGAGAAGAAAATCCCATATGAAGGTGGAATGTGTGACCAGGATGAGAAGAAAATCCCATATGAAGGTGGAATGTGTGACCAGGATGAGAAGAAAATCCCATATGAAGGTGGAATGTGTGATCAGGATGAGAAGAAAATCCCATATGGAGGTGGAATGTGTGATCAGGATGAGAAGAAAATCCCAGATGAAGGTGGAATGTGTGATCAGGATGAGAAGAAAATCCCATATGAAGGTGGAATGTGTGACCAGGATGAGAAGAAAATCCCATATGAAGGTGGAATGTGTGATCAGGATGAAAGAAAATCCCATATGGAGGTGGAATGTGTGACCAGGATGAGAAGAAAATCCCATATGAAGGTGGAATGTGTGACCAGGATGAGAAGAAAATCCCATATGAAGGTGGAATGTGTGACCAGGATGAGAAAATCCCATATGAAGGTGGAATGTGTGACCAGGATGAGAAGAAAATCCCATATGAAGGTGGAATGTGTGACCAGGATGAGAAGAAAATCCCATATGAAGGTGGAATGTGTGATCAGGATGAGAAGAAAATCCCATATGAATGTGGAATGTGTGACCAGGATGAAAGAAAATCCCATATGGAGGTGGAATGTGTGACCAGGATGAGAAGAAAATCCCAGATGAAGGTGGAATGTGTGATCAGGATGAGAAGAAAATCCCATATGAAGGTGGAATGTGTGACCAGGATGAGAAGAAAATCCCATATGAAGGTGGAATGTGTGATCAGGATGAAAGAAAATCCCATATGGAGGTGGAATGTGTGACCAGGATGAGAAGAAAATCCCATATGAAGGTGGAATGTGTGACCAGGATGAGAAGAAAATCCCATATGGAGGTGGAATGTGTGACCAGGATGAGAAGAAAATCCCAGATGAAGGTGGAATGTGTGATCAGGATGAGAAGAAAATCCCATATGAAGGTGGAATGTGTGACCAGGATGAGAAGAAAATCCCATATGAAGGTGGAATGTGTGATCAGGATGAGAAGAAAATCCCATATGGAGGTGGAATGTGTGACCAGGATGAGAAGAAAATCCCATATGAAGGTGGAATGTGTGACCAGGATGAGAAGAAAATCCCAGATGAAGGTGGAATGTGTGATCAGGATGAGAAGAAAATCCCATATGGAGGTGGAATGTGTGACCAGGATGAAAGAAAATCCCATATGAAGGTGGAATGTGTGACCAGGATGAGAATATGAAGGTGGAATGTGTGACCAGGATGAGAAGAAAATCCCATATGAAGGTGGAATGTGTGACCAGGATGAGAAGAAAATCCCATATGAAGGTGGAATGTGTGACCAGGATGAGAAGAAAATCCCATATGAAGGTGGAATGTGTGATCAGGATGAGAAGAAAATCCCATATGAATGTGGAATGTGTGACCAGGATGAGAAGAAAATCCCATATGGAGGTGGAATGTGTGACCAGGATGAGAAGAAAATCCCAGATGAAGGTGGAATGTGTGATCAGGATGAGAAGAAAATCCCATATGAAGGTGGAATGTGTGACCAGGATGAGAAGAAAATCCCATATGAAGGTGGAATGTGTGATCAGGATGAGAAGAAAATCCCATATGGAGGTGGAATGTGTGACCAGGATGAGAAGAAAATCCCATATGAAGGTGGAATGTGTGATCAGGATGAGAAGAAAATCCCATATGAAGGTGGAATGCAATGAGATGAGTTGTTGTGCTCTTTTAAAATAAATCAACTATTCACATTTGCATTAAATAAATATAATGCCTGTGAGGACTTGTCAAGAAAGGTGGTGGACAGATTGATGGCAGATCATGAAAGGATACTTCCTCTGTGGTACGCAACAAAAAGGACAAACAACAATACAGTATATCCAACCTATCAAAGCCATTTGGGATTTATTACAGTTTCCAGTAATAGCCCAATTAACTTTGAATGTTTCAAAACCACAGGCAGAACATAAACACATTCACTTTGTGAATACATTCCATCTCACATCTGTGCTTATGGACACTTGCCCAAGACACCGAAAGGGAGATTAACTCTTCGAAGGGTCCTGTCCGATAAATATTGCATGGACCTAGGCTCTGTGGGTTCACCTACAGTAAGCATGGCTGTGATCAAATTCAGCTATACATCTACATATACTAAATCGGAATATTCTACGAGCAGTAGCGGTCAGTACCGTTCAAGATGAGGGAGGACAATTATTTTCTATTACAGCATATTGGATGACTGTCATTCATATTCCATTCACCCAGTTCAATGTAACATTGATATGTTTAGGCTAATACATGACACACACATTTTCCCTATACGCATCATGAGATTGCTACAACCTGGCATATGAATGAACATTTAAAATGTACAGTAGGTGCACACAGGTCGAGAGACAACTTTCAGGTGACAGACAGTGACATTCAATACCGCCTCGGACTGTTACCTGCATCTAGCTGATATTGGGTGTAATCATTAGTCCAACAGTTGCAATAGAGAGTTTCTATTGGACAAATTCAGGCATATTTATCCACGTTTTTGTTCCCTTTGCTTCCGTTTAAGAATTATTTAAAAAAACAGAATAGGTGGAATGAATACACCCCTGATCACACGTGAACACAGTTCACTTTCCTAGCAGCCACGTTGTATTCTGTCTTGTGCCTATGCACTCTCCTCCTCTCACCTCTTCCCTTCGCTTGTGGACTTCAATACACAACACATCAGCTGTATATGACCAGGCGAAAAAACCTTTCCAAACCAAACCGCTAGACACAACCTACATCGTTCTCATCATATTAGTGAAGGTAACGTCATAGTTAGCATAACTTATAGAACTAATGAGTTAGTAAACCCATTACAATCAAGCAGTAAGGTTACAGTGTGCAGTCAGTAAGCAGTTACACTGGCGGGCCCCGGTGGCAATAAATTAGTCAAACGAAAAAGCTTACCTTGACTTGGAAGAGTTCCAGTGTTGTGTTGGAAAATCATAGCCAGCTAGCTAGCATAGCATCCCTCTGTTTGAGCAGGGTGTTTCAGTAGGCTAAACTAGCTAGCTGCATTTGCTAGCTAAGTAAGTGAAAAAATGGCACTCTCTCTCTATTTCTCTCTTGCTTCTTCATTTTGAAAGAAAGAAATTTGATCAAAACTGTTCTGTCTTTTTCTCTCTTATGGTCAGCTACTCACCACATTTTATGCACTGCAGTGCTAGCTAGCTGTAGTTTATGCGTTCAGTACTAGATTCATTCTCTGATCCTTTTATTGGGTGGCAACATGTCAGTTCATGCTGCAAAAGCTCTGATAGGTTGGATGACGTCCTCCGGAAGTTGTCATAATTACTGTGTAAGTTTATGGAAGGGGTTGAGAAACATGAGCCAATGTACCCAGAGGAGGATGGAAACTAGCTGTCCTCCGGCTACACCATGGTGCTACCCTACAGAGTGCTGTTGAGGCTACAGTAGACCTTCTTTACAAAATAGTGTGTTTTAATCAATTATTTGGTGACGTGATTATATTTAGTATAGTTTTATCTATTAATGTTTTACAATTTTTATTTTTATGAAATTCAATGAGGAGGATGGTCCTCCACTTCCTCCTCTGAGGAGCCTCCACCATCTACGAGCTAGTCACATTGAAAAGGGTCAGCATCACTAATGGTGGAGTCTGAAATCTACACAAAGCTAGTGTAACCGTTTTCATCTGGTGAAGGAGAAGAGGACCAAGGTGCAGCGTGTTAAGTGTTCATCTTAATAAACAAAATAAACTGAACACTGTAATGACAAAAATAATAAAGAGCGAGAACAAAAACGAAACAGTTCTGTAAGGAATACACACAAAACAATCACCCACAACCAAAATGGGGAAAACAGGCTGCCTAAGTATGATTCTCAATCAGAGACAACGATCAACAGCTGCCTCTGATTGAGAACCATACCAGGCCAAACACAGAAATACAACATAGACAAAAGAACATAGACTACCCACCCCAACTCACGCCCTGACCAAACTAACACAAAGATATAATAAAGGAACTAAGGTCAGAACGTGACAGCTAGTTCTTTTTTTGTCTACTCATCCAAAGCCCCTACTTCCTCCAGTCCCAAGCAAAGGGATCATCTCATGTTTCCAAGGCCATACTGTAGCTCATCTGCTACATGCTCCTGCATCACATAACACAGGATGTTGTCCCTTGGGTGGAGAGGTGAAAAGGTAACCCGATTCTACCTCCTGATACAGCCACACAGTGACTGGAGCTATACTAATTCTGTTAGACAGACATACATTGTGTAATTGACACAACCTGTTTGAATAATTCATGATCTGACACACCACAGTGCTATCCCCTTGCAACAATGACAACTGGACTTATCAGTATCAGGCTTAGTTTCAGAACAATACTTTTTAGAACTGCATTTTCGAATATGATCCCCTACTTTTTTAATTTCCGTTTTTTTAAATTGAAGTGAGTTTTATTAATTTATTTTGGCATACAGTATGACCTTGACATACTTAGGAAGCTAATGAATCAGAATGGCACCTGATAATTATGTATTTAGATTGAACGCTGGACAATAATGAGAGGGGGTTTACCACTTGTACTATAATTAAGCAAGGGCTGTGCACTGTACCTTCTAGATGTTCACATATGGTATGGGAATTGTGGAGCTTTCCACCAAAATAAGTTCCACTAAGTTCAACCTACTGCTCCCTCTGCTAAACATCACCAAATTAAGAGAGCCCATGTCATGCATGTGTGCACACATCGGAATCAGAGCCGTTACCCAGTTAATGATTATACTCTATTGTGTGCTATGGGGTCAAAGGGACCATATGATCAGCTGGAGAACCAAATTAACGTTCCTTCTGAGTGGATCTTGAGTAAGCTGAAGCAATCAGTAACTCACAGGTGTAACTCACAGGTGTAACTCACAGGTGGACCAGATTACATTTCTTGCCAGTTTTGAGGGATTGGAATACCCTCACAAGTTCACAAACCCAAGTACTCATGCTGACTTAAATATTAGACTTTAATTCACTGAAGCAACACTGCCCTGGGAGAGAACAGCTGTCAAAACGAGTGTGAATGGACAGGAATATGAAAAAGAAGAGAGACCCGCACACTGAATATGCTCCCAAATTTACCACCTTTACTGGACAACACTTCGATCCAATATGACCTGACGAGGATCCATGAAGGATCAAAACGTTGTCCATTAAAGGTGACGAACTGGAGCATTCAGTGTGCGCACCTCTCTTCTTTTTCAAGTATCCTTTATTAGCCAAACATCTTAGTTGTTTAAGGATGTGGCATGACCATTAACTTTTCAACAAGACAGGAATATATCACATTTTAACAGTACCAGTTCCCTATTGACCAGATAGCAGAAATTGGGTGTCTACTAATATATATATTGCAGGTGAAGTCACCGATCAATACGCAGTCCAATCAATTAAGATGTAACCAAAACAACGTAGAATTTAGTTGTGATATTAGCAAATGAAGGCACGTGGAGAATGACTTCAGAACAAATGTTTTTGTGAGCTACTACATACAAGCTATTACATGCACTGACCCAGCATATTTACACACAAGGATGTGTGACAATCAAAGATATTTAGACAATGCCCATTGTCTGAGGCTCTCCACATTGCTCCAGTCTGAGTGTGATTGAAGGTTTGTTTATGTGTGTGTATTTGTTTTTTTGTCAGGGAGCCTGATATTCCAGCCTGGGCCCCCTTACTCTACCAGCTACAACTCCTGAACATCAGAGAGAAGCCCGACCCCCTGATTCTCCCCATGTCTGACCGTATACGCATCGGCAACCAGAAACGAGAGCGGGGGAACTTCCATTTCCAGAGGGAGGAGTACAGCATGGCTACCAGGGCCTACTGGATGGCTCTGGATGTCCTTACTACACGCGCTAAAGGTAATCCCTACCTTCATCACGTGCATCCTGCTACATACACACGTACACGCGCATGGCAGTAAACAGATTTTTTATAACTAGCACACTTATACAGAAAAATACAGCTTCCACATTTCCAATACCCAATTGCATGATGGACTAGCATTAAGCCATGAGGAGACTATCTCAGCACTAATCATACTATCGTAATGCGGAGGCACATCCACCAGAGGTGACTGTCAGGAGAAATGTTATTGTTAATGCTTATGGTAATCAAACCTAATAAACTTTCATGTTAATTCAAGGTCCTTAATCATTTTAATTGCTGGAAAGGCAGGGTGGACCCAAGAGAGACATTTGACAGAAATGAGTCAGTGAGGAGAAGAGCATGGGCTGCCTCTAAATGTATCAATGATGACGGGCCAATGGTTACATTTTCCTCAGCACTTAATAAGCAATGAATATATTCGATGCAACAAGACTGTGAATTTGCCGGATGAGCGGGTGAGATAACGCTAAAGAATATTCAGAAATTCAATAGATGGCATATAACACCATCATTGAATATCTGCATTAGAATTATCACTGCATATCCCAACAGATATATACACGTTTCTCTTGGGATTACCACAGACAGTCATTGCACTACGATGTATTGGCATAAGGCATTGTGTTTTTGTAAAGCAAAGGATCACATGCTGGGATCACATGCTGGCTTTCTGTCAGATAAATAAATACAACATATAAAACTTGCATCAAAATGTCTCTAGTCACCATTCACACTTGAATACACAGTGGCATAACCACACTCCTGGAATCTGAGCGAGATGAATCAACCTTGTCTGTCGCTAGAATATCCTGTAAATCCTTGAATAGCTGCTCCATCCCCCTAATCTAGATCCTAACATAGCTCTGCTAACAACAATCCCTCAAATATCTTAAACTAATGGTAGGCCGTCATTGTACATAAGAATTAGTTCTTTATTGACTTGCCTAGTTAAATAAATGTTAAATAAAAAGTAAAAAATAATAATCAAATGTCAAAGGCATAAAAAATGAGCATATGGATTTGAAAACAGGTGGTATAGCCTATGCTCCAAAATGCGATATGGTTTGACAAGAAGACATTTTTCCAAGGCAGAGATAAGTGGCCAACACCAAGATGCAGACAGCAGTGGACACATGAATTCTGGCGTAATGACAATCGCCAAAACTCATTACAGTTTATGGTGTTTGTGTAACAGATATATCTTTCCATTCACCACTGTTCGGAGACTGAAAATATGTTAAAATTGTCAAAAAGAAACAAAAATAGCTTATTTGCAAATAACAATTTCTCTAGCAAGAATTGTGCTAGAACTGTCTGTCTCAGTGGGGAGGGGAACATTGAAAACTAGCTGTTATTGGCAGAGAGGTTTGAAACTCTTATTGGTCTATAAACTAATTTACCAGGCAAGCCAAAACTACATCCCACCATAACAGGCTGAAATTTCAAGCAGTCTTTTCAAACAGCTCTTAGGGAGAGTGGGGTGAGGTGAGCAATCCATCAAGGCAACTATAGTATTATTTCTAACAAAGATATCTACCTATATTTCAGGATGTTGTATATCCCTGGAAATAATCAGAATTCATGTAAACATGTATTTTAAAACATAGCTTGTCCAAAGAAAGTGATCTCTTGGCATAACTTACTCCATTTTATCATTCTAAGGGACTTTAACACAGACTTAGCACCTAACAAATACTTCATACTTTTTTGTTTACACTTAACATAGGCCAGGCCCTGGTGTTGCCTTGCATTACACCTGGGAAGAAAACACTTACATTTCCTCAACTTGCCATTGGCTCATCCATTGGCTCCCGAGTGGCGCAGTGGTCTAAGGAACTGCATCTCAGTGCTAAAGGCGTCACTACAGACACCTTGGTTTGAATCCAGACTGTATCACAACCGGCTGTGATTGGGAATTCTACTGGGTGGTGCATAATTAACCCAGCATTATCTTGGTTTGGCCGATGTAGCCCAAATCACAGACCAGGCAAGGAGGGAATTAATCAGAGAGGCAACAAAGAGACCAAAGATAACCCTGAAGGAGCTGCAAAGCTCCACAGCGGCGACTGGAGTATCTGTCCATGGGACCACTTTAAGCTGGGCTTTATGGAAGAGTGTCCAGAAAAAAGTAATTGCTTTAAAGAAAAAAAATAAGCAAACACATTTGGTGTTCGCCAAAAGACATGTGGGAGACTCCCCAGACATATGGAAGAAGGTACTCTGGTCAGATGAGACTAAAATTGAGCTTTTTGGCCATCAAGGAAAAAACTGTTTCTGGTGCATCCCAACACCCCTCATCACCCAGAGAATAACATCCCCACAGTGAAGCATGGTGGTGGCAGCATCATGCTGTGGGGATGTTTTTCATCAGCAGGGACTGGGAAATTGGTCAGAATTGGAGGAATGATGGATGGCACTAAATACAGGGAAATTCTTGAGGGGAAACCTCAAGAAACTTCCAGAGATTCCATCAGGACAATGACCCTAAACATACTGCTAAAGCATCACTCTAATGGTTTAAGGGGATTAATTTAAATATCTTGGAATGGCTTAGTCAAAGCCCAGACCTCAATCCAATTGAGAATCTTTGGTATGACTTAAAGATTGTTGTACACCTGCGGAACCCATCCAACTTGAAGGAGCTGGAGCAGTTTTGCCTTGAAGAATGGGCAAAAATCCCAGTGGCTAGATGTGCCAAGCTTATAGAGACATACCCCAAGAGACTTGAAGCTGTAATTGCTGCAAAAGGTGGCTCTACAAAGTATTGATTTTGGGGGGGATGAATAGTTATGCACACTTAAGTTTTCTGTTTGTTTCACAATAAAAAAATATTTTGCATCTTCAAAGTGGTAGGCATGTTGTGTAAATCAAATAATATGAACTCCCCAAAAATCTATTTTAATCCTAGGTTGTAAGGCAACAAAATAGGAAAAATGCCAAGGGGGGTGAATACTTTCGCAAGTCACTGTACCCCATGGCCATTGGCTCAACTTATCCCAAGCCAATTTTTAAAAAATTATATTAGCCCACACAGCTACAAGGATGCACTTTCATGCTAGGTTTAGAGAACCCAAATGATTTATAGAACAATCTTAAAAATATCTACTTTGGTTTAGATACAAGCATCATGACACACAAATCTCTTAAATCTCATAACACAACAAATGAATTTGACTTGGTCAAAATGTTATTTGCTTACCACTTGTTATTTGCTTACCAACCTTGCTTACCACCAAGGTTTCTCAGACTCCAAGAAAGGATAACCTCTTCCTAAATATTAGGTCCAATTATTATTATGTTTGTATTATTAATTAATTGTGTGTATAATTTCCTAGAATCAATGGGTTGTTCAACTTACCCCACTCTCTCATAAACTAAAAGAGCATTGTCATCATTTTCACAGT
Source organism: Oncorhynchus tshawytscha (assembly GCF_018296145.1). NCBI lineage: Eukaryota > Metazoa > Chordata > Actinopteri > Salmoniformes > Salmonidae > Oncorhynchus > Oncorhynchus tshawytscha. The sequence goes on along the minus strand of NC_056447.1, from coordinate 29,562,418 downwards.
ATTATTCCAAACTCATAGTGTAGGCATATACACTGAGTACACAAAACACTAACCCTTGTGTTGTGTTCGGGTCTGTGGGACCCATTTTCAAATGTTTACTGAAAGAAAAATGATACAATTAATAATTTATTAACCTGAGAGTCATTGGCCTCAATGAAAACACATTTGTGCACCACCCTACATTTGTGCACCACCCTACAGATGTATATTACATATGTGCTGTTCGAGTCCACTGAGCCCGAGGGTAATACAAGTGTGGAAAATTGTGTGTGTAGGTGAAAACAAGTAAAAATTAAACAACAAGGTTTGCTGTGTACCTTCTGTCTTCCTCCTCCCTGGGCCTACTGATTCAACATAGCACCAATAACCGGTCTGTCTCCCTGCTGTTTCAATGTAGCACCAAGAACCGGTCTGTCTCCCTGCCTGTCTGCCTGTCTCCCGCACTCTTTACCCTTTGTAGTGTGTGAAACTACACAATGTCTTGTGGGAACCTGCACAATGTTATTACAATACATTATTTCAATACATTATTTTGATACGTTGTAAAAAACAAAATGCTGTATTTTCCTACACTCTACTCCAGCCAGGTGCAAATTGGGGGAGGGACCCAACAAATAAATACCTTGCATGTGTGGCTCCTTACCACAATCAACCAGTAAGGCAGAAATAATCACTGCTCAGAGGGCCTTAGAAATAATTTTTGCAGAGAGGGAAGCTAGTGTGGAAGGAGTGTCTTCCACTTTGGAAGATGAAGAATTTTCAGAATATGTGGATCATGTCTCTGTCAATTCGGAGTCTGACAGTGAGTTGGAAGAAGAGGATGATATTGAACATCAGCCAGCCTCAGGACCAGCCCGTCAGCAACTAGCTCAACAGCAGCCTGCAGGAGGAGAAAATATGGATGTCAAAAAATTGTGAAATTGGTGCCTCCCGGGTGGTTAAGGGCGCTGTACTGCAGCGCCAGCTGTGCTACCAGAGACTCCGGGTTCGCGCCCAGGCTCTGTCGTAACTGGCCGCGACCGGGAGGTCCGTGGGACGACGCACAATTGGCCTAGCGTCGTCCGGGTTAGGGAGGGCTTGGCCAGTAGGGATGTCCTTGTCTCATCGCGCACCAGCGACTCCTGTGGCGTGCCGGGCACAGTGCGCGCTAACCAAGGTTGCCCGGTGTTAACCAAGGTTGCACGGTGTTTCCTCCAACACATTGGTGCGGCTAGCTTCCGGGTTGGATGCATGCTGTGTTAATAAGCAGTTGGGTTGTGTATTGGAAGACGCATGACTTTCAACCTTCGTCTCTCCCGAGCCCGTACGGGAGTTGTAGCGATGAGACAAGATACTAGCTACTAAAAAACTATTGGATACAACGAAATTGGGGAGAAAAAGGGGTAAAAATAAAATTTAAAAAATTGTGAAATTGAAAGGTGGCTGGCTGAGGTCGAACGGTGAAAATTGAATGGTGAAATTGCCCAAGGAATGAGCCACCCCGCATGGCTGCCAATATGACAAGGATGCAACCAGGGCCGACGCGGATGGTGGTTACAGATGTGCAGGACATAAAGTCTTCTTTTGAACTGTTCAACCCAGACACCATCCAGAAAATCAGGGCCGACGCGGATGGCGTCCAGACTGCACTAATTTGGAGGGAAGGCATGTTTTTGGAGAGAGATGGAAGGAGATGGACCAAACTCATTTACATGCATACTTAGGAGTTCTTATCCTTGCTGGTGTTTTCAGATCCAATGGGGAATCCACAAAATCCATGTGGGATGCAGGAACTGGCAGAGAACTTTTCCGTGCAACAAAACTTCCACATAATTTCCAGGATTATCCAGAGAGACAAGCTAGCTGCAATCAGGTCAGTGTGGGACAAGTTGTACAACCCTGGCCCAACATTATTATTGATGAGCAGCTTATGTCATTTAGAGGCCGCTGCCCCTTCAGGCAGTACATACCATCTAAAATATGGAATCAAGATCTGGGCTGCCTGTGATGCTGCTTTATCATATAGGTGGACCTTGCAAGCGTATACGGGGAAGCCAGATGGAGGAGACCCTGAAAAGAACCAAGGGATGCAGGTCGTCCTGGATGTGACACTGTGTCCACAACATCTCATGCAATAACTTTTTTACTTTGCACAAACTGGGACAGGAGCTCCTCAAGAGGAAGCTGACTATGGTAAGAACAGTACTAAAAAACAAGCTATAGCTCCCAACTCAGCTGTTGAATACATGGAACAGGTCTATGAATTCCTCAGAGTCTGTGTTCACTGCCTACACACATACCTAGTGTCCTATGTGCCAAAGAAAGGGGAAAATGTGGTACTAATGAGTATGCTGCATAGGGATGGGAGAATCTGTGGCCAGGAACATAAAAATTACAATGCCACAAAAGGATGGGTGGACAATTTAGACAAGCTGGTGACTGACTACAGCTGCAAAAGAAGAACCCTACGCTGGCCACTTGTGATATTCTCCAACATCTTGGACATCTCAGCGTACAACACATTTGTCATCTAGATGGCGTTGAACTGCAACGCTGTGTCTATCAATAATGGTATACCACCCAAACGACATCCAGCCAACTTGACACAACTGTGGGAGGTATTGGAGTCAACATGGGCCAGCAATTTGCATACCGCCCCAACAGATCCACAGATGACGCAATCTCTATTGCACTCAAACACTGCCCTTTCCCAACTGGGCAAAAGGAACACCTACATGAGAATGTTGTTCATTGACTACAGCTCAGCGTTCAACACCATAGAGACTTTAAAGCTCATCACTAAGCTAAGGACCCTGGGACTAAACACCTCCCTCTGCAACTGGATCCTGGACTTCCTGACGGGCCGCCCCAGGTGAAAAGGGTAGACAACAACACATCTGCCCGCTTCATGTTCCTTGGTGTCCACATCACCAACAAACTATAATGGTGCAAAAACACCAAGACAGTTGTGAAGAGTGCACGACAACGCCTATTCTCCCCCAGGAGACTGAAAAGATTTAGCACGGGTCCTCAGATCCTCAAAATATTCTACAGCTGCCCCATTGAGAGCATCCTGACTGGTTGCATCATTGCCTGGTATGGCAACTGCTCGGCCTCTGACCGCAAGGCGCTACAGAGGGTAGTGCGTACAGCCCAGTACATCACTGGGGCCAAGCTTCCTGCCATCCAGGACCACTATACCAGGCGGTGTCAGAGGAAGGCCCTGAAAATTGCCAAAGACTCCAGCCACCCAAGTCATAGACTGTTCTCTCTGCTACTTCATGGCAGGCGGTACTGGAGCACCAAATCTAGGTCTAAAAGGCTTCTGAACAGCCTCTACCCCCAAGCCATAAGACTGCTGAACAGCTAAGCAAATGGCTATTTGCATTACCCCCCCTTTTTTTTACACTGCTGCTACTCGCTGTTTATAATCTTTGCATACCCCTACCTACATGGACATATTACCTCAATTACCCCCTGTATATACAGTTGAAGTCTAAAGTTTACATATACCTTAGCCAAATACATTTAAAAACTCAGTTTTTCACAATTCCTGAAATGTAATACTAGTAAAACTTCCCTGTCTTAGGTCAGTTAGGATCACCACTTTATTTTAAGAATGTGAAATGTCAGAATAAGAGTAGAGAATGATTTATTTGAGCTTTCATTTCTTTCATCACATTCCCAGTGGTTCAGAAGTTTACATACTCTCAATTAGTATTTGGTAGCATTGCCTTTAAATTGTTTAACTTGGGTCAAATGTTTCGTGTAGCCTTCCACAAGCTTCCCACAAGAAGTTGGGGGAATGTTTGCCCATTCCTCATGACAAAGCTGGTGTAACTGAGTCAGGTTTGTAGGCCTTCTTGCTTGCACACACACGTTTTCAGTTCTGCCCACAAATATTCTATAGAATTGAGGTCCGGTCTTGTGACGGCCACTCCAATACCTTTACTTTGTTGTCCTTAAGCCATTTTGGCACAACTTTGGAAGAATGCTTGGGGTCATTGTCCATTTGGAAGACCCATTTTGTGAAATGCACCTGTCCCTCCTGCAGCAATGCACCCCCACATTGCATAATGCTGCCACCCCCGTGCTTCACGGTTGGGATGGTGTTCTACGGCTTGCAAGCGTCCCCTTTTCCCTCCAAACATAACGATGGTCATTATGGCCAAACAGTTCTATTTTTGTTTCATCAGACCAGAGGACATTTCTCCAAAAAGTACAATCTTCAAATCAAATCAAAATCAAATCAAATGTTATTTGTCACATACACATGGTTAGCAGATGTTAATGCGAGTGTAGCGAAATGCTTGTGCTTCTAGTTCCGACAATGCAGTAATAACCAACAAGTAATCTAACTAACAATTCCAAAACTACTGTCTTATACACAGTGTAAGGGGATAAAGAATATGTACATAAGGATATATGAATGAGTGATGGTACAGAGCAGCATAGGCAAGATACAGTAGCTGATATCGAGTACAGTATATACATATGAGATGAGTATGTAAACAAAGTGGCATAGTTAAAGTGGCTAGTGATACATGTATTACATAAGGATGCAGTCGATGATATAGAGTACAGTATATACGTATGCATATGAGATGAATAATGTAGGGTAAGTAACATTATATAAGGTAGCATTGTTTATATATTTACATCATTTCCCATCAATTCCCATTATTAAAGTGGCTGGAGTTGAGTCAGTGTCACTGTCAGTGTGTTGGCAGCAGCCACTCAATGTTAGTGGTGGCTGTTTAACAGTCTGATGGCCTTGAGATAGAAGCTGTTTTTCAGTCTCTCGGTCCCAGCTTTGATGCACCTGTACTGACCTCGCCTTCTGGATGATAGCGGGGTGAACAGGCAGTGGCTCGGGTGGTTGATGTCCTTGATGATCTTTGTGGCCTTCCTGTAACATCGGGTGGTGTAGGTGTCCTGGAGGGCAGGTAGTTTGCCCCCGGTGATGCGTTGTGCAGACCTCACTACCCTCTGGAGAGCCTTACGGTTGAGGGTGGAGCAGTTGCCGTACCAGGCAGTGATACAGCCCGCCAGGATGCTCTCGATTGTGCATCTGTAGAAGTTTGTGAGTGCTTTTGGTGACAAGCCGAATTTCTTCAGCCTCCTGAGGTTGAAGAGGCGCTGCTGCGCCTTCTTCACGATGCTGTCTGTGTGAGTGGACCAATTCAGTTTGTCTGTGATGTGTATGCCGAGGAACTTAAAACTGGCTACCCTCTCCACTACTGTTCCATCGATGTGGATAGGGGGTGTTCCCTCTGCTGTTTCCTGAAGTCCACAATCATCTCCTTAGTTTTGTTGACGTTGAGTGTGAGGTTATTTTCCTGACACCACACTCCGAGGGCCCTCACCTCCTCCCTGTAGGCCGTCTCGTCGTTGTTGGTAATCAAGCCTACCACTGTTGTGTCGTCCGCAAACTTGATGATTGAGTTGGAGGCGTGCGTGGCCACGCAGTCGTGGGTGAACAGGGAGTACAGGAGAGGGCTCAGAACGCACCCTTGTGGGGCCCCAGTGTTGAGGATCATGTGCAACTGCACATGTCCCCATGTGCAGTTGCAAACCGTAGTGTGGCGTTTTTATGGCAGTTTTTGAGCAGTGTTTTCTTCCTTGCTGAGCGGACTTTCAGGTTGTGTCGACATAAGACTCGTTTTACTATGAAGATATAGATACCTTTGTACCTGTTTCCTCCAGCATCTTCACATGATCCTTTGCTGTTGTTCTGGGATTGATTTTCACTTTTCGCACCAAAGTACGTTCATCTCTAGGAGACAGAACGTGTCTCCTTCCTGAGCGGTATGACGGCTGCGTGGTCCCATGGTATTTATACTTGCGTACTATTGTTTGTACAGATGAACGCGGTACCTTCGGGCATTTGGAAATTGCTCCCAAGGATGAACCAGACTTGTGGAGGTCTACATTGTTTTTTCTGAGGTCTTGGTTGGTTTCTTTTGATTTTCTCATGATGTCAAGCAAAGAGGCACTGAGTTTGAAGGTAGGCCTTGAAATACATCCACAGGTACACCTCCAATTGACTCAAATGAAGTAAATTAGCCTATCAGAAGCTGGAATTTTCCAAGCTGTTTAAAGGCACAGTCAACTTAGTGTGTTAACTTCTGACCCACTGGCATTGTGATAAAGTGAATTATCTTTTAAATAATCTGTCTGTAAACAATTGTTGGAAAATGACTTGTGTCATGCACAAAGTAAATGTCCTAACCAACTTGCCAAACTATAGTTTGTTAACAAGAAATATGTGGAGTGGTTGAAAAATGAGTTTTAATGACTCCAACCTAAGTGTATGTAAACTTCTGACTAAAACTGTAGCCTTGTTATTGTTATTGTAGCTGTTTTATTTTTTACTTTAGTTTATCTGGTCAATATTTTTTCTTCACTCTTATTTTTCTAATACTAAGGTGTTCCTAATGTTTGGTATACTCAGTGTATATAAAATACAGGGCCATCACGTTTTTGACTGCACTAGGCCTTTAACAGTGGATTTTTATAACTGTGGCAAACAAACATACAGATGTCCTTAGTACATCAAATACCCAGTCACTCCTCCGTTCAGTTCCTCTGTAAGTATATAATTCTCCCTGAAACCTAGAAAGACTGGGGCTCCCAATACATATACATAACAATAGCCCAGGTGTGAGAGGCTGTGTGGCCTGTTTCCCCTAGATGGTGGAAGTGCTGTGCTGGAGGAGGGGGAGGAGGTGCAGGACTACCGGGTGAAGTGTCTCAACAACCTGGCAGCGGCTCAGCTGAAACTGGAGCAGTACGACGACGCACTACACACCAGCCGGGATGTTTTGTCCCTGGACCCACAAAATGTCAAAGCCCTCTTCAGAACAGGAAAGGTGAGGGACACACTAACATCACATTACCTCACCTTCAACCCACTGTCATTAGTCTACAGTGCCTGGGTGCATTAATAATTCTGTTACATAACCCTATTCAGATATTTATATGAGTGTAAAGATTTACTGCAAATCAACATGTACAACTGAAACATGTATAGTATACTACTGAAGGATGATGTTGATTTAGCTGTTCAGAGAGTTTGCAATCTGTTTGCAGCTTCTGTCAGACAAGAGCGAATACGTGGAGGCCATGGAGATACTGAAGAAGGCTCTGAAACTGGAGCCGTCCACCAAGGTGAGATAGACATCTAAATGAGCACATCTCTAGGTTCTCACCACCTCCACCTCTCCCTAGCCTGCTAGTGAAATCCAACCCCCCACAAACAGATCAAGGATCCATGTCCACTACAGGTCCCTGAAATGATTTCCCAATCAAAAAGACATTGTCTCAGCTGACACTAGGCAAGAGATGTGATGGAAATAAAATGATACAGTACAATACTCAACAAGTTCTTAAATCATGTCTGGAGTAGTGTGACTCACAGTTCACCCTTAGTTAACAGCGTTATTGGGCTATAGTATGTACTATAGCCCAATAACGCCAAAGTCAAAGTAATGCCAAAAAAGAAGCTGTTGGCCATCGGTTTGTGTTGTATTTTACAGAACTTAAAGTAGTGAACTTGAATTGGAAACTACATTCCCAGTTGTCACTCTACTTTGTCACACAGCATGTTTACTTGACAAGAGCTAAGAATCTTAGAATATGAAGACCCAGTCATGGAAAATTCCCCCAAAACGTATCATGGGTGTGTGCTTCAAAAACAATTATGGTAGATTCTGCCTCTGTATTGGTTTAGACTAGAACATGTGGAATTAAATGTTTTTCCATGACCAGAAAAAACTGCAGACTGAAAACTCACCTCAGATTTTGCGCATGGGCACAATATCGTTTAGCAAAGAAAAGTCAACCAAAGGTACTAGAGCCCAGACACTTTGCAAAGATCATTGTGTAATGTTAGTTCTATAGCCACAGTGAAGACCTGTTCTGTCTTGCTCCTATTGCTGTCTGCAAAATTCTCCACTCAGCCACAAAGATTAGAGCTGTCCGGAAACACTGATCTCACACTAATAAAGCAAATCAACATTTTCATTAATTTAACACCTTTAAGTCCTCCATTAGGATTAAAGTTGCAATGAGGGCCTACAGTTAGTTAATAATATCATTATGCCCCCCCCACAAAACTCAGTGTTACTTTTTTGTATGTAGAAATGTTTGCCCTTGTCGGTATAATTCTGAGTGTTGTGTGTTTGTTTTTTTGTTTTTAAACCATGCTCTGAATGTGCTTTTCTGTGGCCATCGCCCTATTTGGCTTGACCTGAAGTGTGCACTGGTGGTGGCGAGACACTGTTGTCTAGACAAAACTAAAATATCTGCTGCCTTGGTAATTACACCCTTGCCTTGATGGTGGATAAAACAATCTTTACCCCCAGAGACCTCATTTAGCTGAGTAGGTAAGGAATTGAAAAGCAGAAACATTCGGAATCCAAATGACATATAAAAGCCTTTTTGCACTATCGACACTGCCTACCAGAAATATCCCATTATTATCAAGCAATCATCTTGATAAGAAAGAACATCAATCTTTTGTTTGACCAGAGCTTTTGTCATCAAATCTCATTATTAATTTAAGTCCTATAAAAAAAATCTAACCAGTACTGTAATTTCAGTATCACTAGAATGAACAATGACGATTAGGCTACCGAGACCCTACTAAATAAAAAGAAATGTGAGACTAAGTACACTACAAAACACAAGACAACTTTGAGCCATTGCTATCGTTTCAGGAAATACAACAAACATTTTCTGTACCACACAGACAATTCTTTGGCTATCTGCAAGTAAGACATTTTATTGAATCTAAGATGGTGTTCCCCCCAGAACCCAATATGAACCCCAGTTGACAATCTCTTGTAGAAAGCTGAAAGACCTAAGCACTTTATGTCCTACTTTTATGCTGCTATACACACAAATGTTGCAAGTAGCTCAAGTACCCTGACTAAGGTATGAGAAACAGAGCTGGGAAAAGGCTCAGAAATCCAAAACTGTACAAAGGCTATGCTCAAGGCCGACTGTTCACCTGCAATAAGGTGCAAGAGATGCAATATGCGAATATGCAAAGGGTTCATAGGACTCCCATTATATGTAATAAAAATGAATGCAGAATTCTCTGATACCTGCTGTAAGTGTAGGCAGGAAAATGACACCCATGTCCACATGGGAAGATTTCTGGGAAAATGTAGAAATGGAGCTGGATGGCATGTTCAGATGTCCCATAAGAATGGACTCATGGCTATTTGTACTGGGTGTCGTCGGAAACAGGTCCTCACTTACCTTAGCACAGCTCAATCTCCTTAACTCTTTATGGCCCACAAATGCATTCTCCTTAACTGGATAAAAGACCAGCCACCCACAATAAATCAGTGGTAACGTGAGATCTTTAAAGTGCTGCCACAGGTGAAAATGTGTGCTATATTTAGGAACAAGGAAGGAGACCCAATATATTATATGACCCTTTTAACTATCTCTTCGCCCTAATCTCGCAGATACCCTGAGAAGTGTTAATATAAAAAAGGCTGTGAGTCTACGGGTCTTCTGTTGATACAACTGAACTCTTTGATATACTACAGCCACACACAACAGGCAAATGAATAAAGGCATGTAATGAAAGCTGACTCCAGGTTGAATGAAAAGAAAGATTGTTAAGGGTAATGGAAGATTGTAAGAGAGCAGAGAACGGAAAGTGAATGTTTAAATCTGTTTTTTTTGTGTGTGTGTGTTTTTGTTTACCGTCACTGTTTTATGTTACCTTATATCTACATATATACAATTTGTTTGTGATGTTGACCTGAAACAAGGAAAATTAAATAATAAAAATATGTATTTAAAAAGACAACTTTGGTGAGGGCTTAACAAGAAACTGCCATATATTTGTTGTATAATATTGGTTGACAATTACATTTTATGCTAGAAAGATAAACAAAATGTGAGTGTCAAGAATGTCAACATTAGGGGATCTAATTCAAACTGATCAAGTCCAACTATGACTTGAGCCTGAGATTGTTGCATTTAATATGATCTATGCTACCATCTACTGGTCAACTCCTATACTACAACCTCATTCTCAATGACAATCCACCTAGCATAGTTCACTGCTAAAATACTAAATTGTATTGTATAAGATTGTCCTTTATGAGTACACACCTGACACCTGTGAATTTTGTTTCACATTGAGGTTAAAGGTAAGTGACTACAGTCTGTCTCTTTCCCTTCCCAGGCCATCCATGTTGAGCTGTCAAAGCTAGTGAAAAGGCAATCAGGAGGCAAAAACACCCAGAAGTGGCAAGCCAAACCTGCCCAGCTCCTTGGAGACAATATTGCCCCATTTCTGACTCCTAACAAGAAGCCACCTGTAAGCCACTGAGAACTTTCCCTGAGTGAAATGTTTCAGTTGAATTCAGTTCACAAGTAGGAAAAAAACATGAGTGTTTTTTGACATTGCGTCACTTGGTGTTTCAGGGAATTTCATGGAAGTTCCTGCTTGGTGCTCTGGTGGTGGCCTTGGGCAGTTTAGTGACGTCAGTGGTTCTGACTGCAAGAAACTGACGTCTTCTGCAACTGTCCAGCTCATGAATAGTAAACTCACTTGTGTCTGCTGTGAATAATAAATAAAACACTGCACTGAACTATGGATTAAACCTGTATCAACGTTCACTGACATACTGTAGCAGCACCAACATTTGCACCACAGATTGTGTTTATTTGAGTGTAACAGAGTAAACTAATGGCACTTCTTCCGAAGAATGTATGCAATGTCTTTTTTTTTTAACAAAACAGCTTTGTGATAGAATCCATTTTAGTATAAAACTAAGACTGGAATAGTCACATGGTCAATGTCTTGAATGAATGAGGGGCTTCTGTAATAACAGGATATATGTGTCCCAATAAACGGTATCTAGGTCAATGGAAAATCTAATAAATAAAAGTGTACTGTCTGTTGATACAGAAACAACATCAGTTAAGCTGTATACTTTAATAGCTATATTCCAGTCATTACTTATGAAGGAGAAATAATGAAGAGAAATTATAGATAAAACGTATCGGTTCTCATCGGCCATTACATAACAAGTTGGAAATCACAAAACAATGAGTGGTTTGGAAGGAATCAGTGACAGTGGCTAACTCTGCAAGCATTGCAAAGCAATCACTATCCTGCTATTCAGTGAAGTGGATGTGTGGTCCCAAATCTGGGATTAAGGGGTTAATGATGAACATTAAAAATTGGCCATGCTGTCAATGATGCATGACTTTTGCAGCGCTCAAAACAACTGTTAACTCGGAACTGCGAAAACTTGACTAAAGTGAGTTCAAGTCAACTGGGTAAATCGGGAATAAATTAGCTCCGACTGGGAAAATACATTTTGAACAGTCAACCTCGGAATTGTAAATCCGGCCTGAAGATTAATGACGTCATCATGATTCAACCTTGTTTTTTCCCCGAGTTCCCATGAATCCAAAGAATGCCAGATTTTGATGACAACATTTGCCCACGAAGGACTGCCGCGCCACCTTCCTGTTCAAGTGAGCACAGCACAACAAGGTAAGTCCAAAATGTATTGTATGCCGCTGCATAAATTATGTAATATGCCAGGGAGATACGTATACTGTAGCTAAGAAAGTAATACTAAGTGTATATTGTGTAGTAAGATGTTAGTATCCCATGTGCCTCACCTGAAAAATTTGGTATATTTATCTCTTAATTTCATCTACTATTCTGACTTGGTGGTGCAAATGTAACCTATAACCTGTTTTAGAGAAATGTAATCATTGAATATTGTAAGAGCTTCATTGTCTGCTTAAATGCCCCCTTTATTTAACCAACGGTTCTGACTTGGTGTACAGGTAAGAACAGCCCATGTTCTGAATTCTGCCGCTGTATGTTTCAAAAGTGCTAAACAAATCGTTAGATTGACTACGTCCATCCTAACTCGCACATTAATGTCTTAATCAAAATTACAGATCGCCTCTTATCCGCTTGTCGTCCCCTTATGGCATAGTTTGTACATCTCAATTGTCAATAGAAACCACATTTGTTTAAGCAAGTCAGCCATATCAGCTATGTTTTTTTAAAAGGCAGTAAATGAGGCTGAATGAAATGTTTCGCTGCCAGAGAAGGCTCAACTGATAGCAAGGTGTAGTGGTGGTAAGATGTTGGGACTGCTGTTGGGACAGGTCTATGTAGGCCCTAACAGTTTGTGGGCACCGTTTGTCACTGTTATAGTGCAATTAATGTATTGTTTAGTGTTGTGTAGTGGCGTTGCTGGCATGCATCCCACATTTGTTTTTTTGCCCCGTCAAGATTTACATGGTAAAATCACCACTGCTCTCAACCTGTGTGCACCTACATTAGAAACTGTCATTCATGGGCTAGGTTGTAGCAACCTCATGATGGGTATAGGGAAAATTTGAGTATCATGTAGAAGCCTAAACCTATCACTGAGTGGATGTAATATGGATGACAGTCATCCAATATGCTGTAATAGAAATAAGGCCATGCTCATGAAAAAAAATGGTCCTCACTCTTCTTAAAAGGCACTGACCCCCACTGCTGTAGCTATAAATTCTACACTGAAAGCCAAGTGCACCTCGCAAAGTGGCCAATCAGAAACGAGGGTTTAGCAGCACTGTGAACTGACCAATCAGCGACGTGGAGTAGCAGACTGTTCCGAGAATAGTTTTCGTTTTCAATAACACAATTCAGCTGCAAAAACTGGCTTTTGAGCTGCTCCTGCAGTGAGACATGGTGTGGTGGTTGGAAGAGCGGGCTTGTTTGAAATGGAAAAGTGTTGCGGTAGCTTTTGATAAAGAAGAACATCAAGACAAAGCAGCTGCTTTTAAAGTGGGATGGGCTGTTGAGCGCTACACCCCGAGGGGTTTGTGCTGATTGTACAGAATTTGTGACAGCCGGTTAAATGGCGTCCCTTGAGAAGGCAAGATGCATGTCAGGAGAAGTCCAGTATTGTCATAAGGAGACGTATACGTACTCCGGGAGTGTGGTGCCAGGAATATAACCTCTCACTCAACATCAACAAAACAAAGGAGATGATCGTGGACTTCAGGAAACAGCAGAGGGAGCACACCCTATCCACATTGAAGGGAACGCAGTGGAGAAGGTGGAAAGCTTCAAGTTCCTCAGAGTACACATCACTGACAAACTGAAATGGTCCACCCACACAGGAGGCTGAAGAAATTTGTCTTGGCACCTAAAACCCTCAAACTTTTACAGATGCAAAATTAAGAGCATCCTGTCGGGCTGTATCACCACCTGGTACGGCAACTGCACCGCCCACAACTGCAGGGCTCTCTAGACGCATCACCAGAAGCAAACTACCTGCCCTCCAGGACACCTACAGCACCCGATGTCACAGGAAGGCCAAAAAGACCATCAAGGACAACAACCACCCGAGCCACTGCCTGTTCACCTCGCTATCATCCAGAAGGCAAGGTGAGTACAGGTGGATCAAAGCTGGGACCGAGAGACTGAAAAACAGCTTCTATCGCAAGACCATCAGACTGTTATAGCCATCACTAGCACATCACAGGCTGCTGCCTATGTACATATACTTCATATATCTGGCCACTTTAATAAATGGAACACTAGTCGCTTTAATAATGTTCACATATTTTGCATTACTCATCTCATATGTATATACTGTATTCTACTCTACTGTATCTTAGTCTATGCCACTCTGACATTGCTGGTCCATATATTCATTTACTTAGATGTGTGTATTGTTGTGAAATTGTTAGATATTACTGCACTGTTGGAGCTAGAAACAAGCATTTCGCTACACCCACAATAACATCTGCTAAACAAGTGTATGTGACCAATAAAATTTGATTTGGAATATGGAGGAGGAATGGAAGGAAAAAGAGAGGCAGAGGAGGTTTAAGAGAGATTGAAGAAGAGGGTGAGCTTAAGTTGGTTAAAAATGGCTGGAAAAGGGAGATAGTTTGAGAAGAATGGTAGAAAGTATAAGCAGAGTGAGCTGAAGACAGAAGGAGAAATGGAAGAGAATTAGGGAGAAGTAATAAAGGTGGTAGGTGTGGTGATGTTCTCGGAGCCGAAACTTGCACCGAAGGTCAGGATAAAGAGTCTGTGACAGTAGTTTTTGGGAAAAGTGGACCCTTGCCTTTTGGCTGATCCATTTTTGGTTTCAGGGTGGGTGAAAACAGAGTTGGGTGCTGTGGAATCGGTGAGGGTAACCAGAAGTGGTCTTGTGGTTATTGTTTGTGCTTCTGCTGGTCAGAGGGAGAAGGCACAACGCGTTAAACTAATGGGGGCAAGAAATGTGAATCGTTTTGCTCTCAAGAAAAGGACGCCATTGAAAGGAGTGATTACTGGGGTAGCAGTAAATGTAAAAGTTGACCAACTGAATAGTTGTGATGCTCGCAGACAGTGTGGCATGAGTGGTGAAACAGAAGAGTCATTGTCTGTTCTTTTGAATTTTGATGTTGATTCTTTGCCCGAAAAAGTGATGTTAGGATATATAAGTTATCATGTATGTGCTTTTGTGCCAAATACATTACCTTGTGACAGGTGTGGGCATGTGGTAGCAGTGTGTAGGAGGGAGGTTCCTTGGTGTGAGAAGTTTTGCCGAAGAGCATGAGACAAAGGAATGTGTAGCATTGGGGAAAGTAGTGGTAGATGTTCATTGTAGGGGTGCCCCTGGGGCTGGGGATCAGAAATATCCTGTGTGAGAGAGGCAGGTTGAGGTTTCCATGGTTTGTGCAGAAGTTGTCATATGCTGAGGCAGTGAAGAAAGTAGAGGAAGATGGGTCAAGATGGAGGGATCCTGAGAGGAGTGGTGTGCAGTAGATCTGTACCAGTACAGAGGGATCGGTCAACAAGTAATATATGTTTCAGTAAGATTGTATTTTTAGCATTCATAGCAATGGTTATGAACTGTACTGCAGGGATGGAACGTAAGTCACAGAAAATGTAGTTTGTGGTGGCAGCTGCAGAGAGTTATTTGGGTGTGAGAGACTTGACATCAGAAGAGTTACATGGTGTGGTGGTGTCCCATCCTTTCAAGATGTGGACCCGAGGTAGGACTAAATACATTTAAATATTGGAGTAGGGTGGTGTTATTTTTTTGTGAGTGTAGTGTTAGATGGTAGGGTATTTGTTCATATATATTTTTAAGCAAAGTATAAGGGAGTTGTACTCCAGTCTAGTAGGTGGCAGTAATGAAACATTTATTGGATGCCAACCGCCGTTAAACCTCAAAGAAGCAGCTACTCTCGCGATGTCGCGTATCAACGCGTTCAATTGCCGTGACGAACATCAAATATTGTCGGTGCACAGCTGCCAGGCTTGGTTGATTGGCATCCTTCTCCACACGGTCAGCTACAAACCATAAACAAAATGACAAGTGAGTATATCCGATTATTATATATTTGTTTTATGATTGTGTTACTTGGCTAACGTTGTTTGTTGGTAGTTTGGCTAGCTAGCTACGAATCTCACTTCTTGGCCTGTCAAGCAATGCCATCAGACAACGTGACTAACTAGCTATGTTTGAAATGTTTAAGTCAAACGTTAGCTAGTCTAACATGGTTTTGAAGTTAGCATACTTAAAAAAAAACATTAATAGCATGAAGTGTAGCTTTACTTTTCCCATTTATTACCTGATAACAAGGCTCTAATTTGAGGGTGGGTATGTGAAACGTTCCAACAGGAATCTGTACCAAAAACGATGTAAATAACAAGGTTGCCAACAAACGCATACGTTTGTTGGCATACGTGTCGAGTTGATGCCTATTCGGCAGCTAGTTAGGTGAATTGATCATGCTACTTTGTATGAGTTGTTTGTTGGCAACCTTGTACTTTACGACGTTTTTGGAACCGATTCTTGTTGGAACGTTCCAGATTTTACCCACCCCTGATGTGTTGGTAACAAGCTAACGTTAGCATGCTAGCTACACATACTGTAGCTAGTAGAATATGTATACAAATATTTGGTCGTTCGCTGCCTAGTAAGTTAAACCCTCAAGTGCCAAGCACAATAAAACATTTATTTATATTAACTATTAGGTTAGCTACCAAACCGTCAACGTACATAGTTGTAGGAGGCACTAGCTGGCCACTAAGAAATACATGTACATGCTGTCTAGACTTGGCACGCGCCTGTCCGCATGTTGATTTTGTACATACACACCAGACGCGATCTAGACATGCAGGTTTAAATATCAAAACGAACTCTGAACCACAACTATATTAGTTTGGGGACAGGTCGAAACACATGAAGCATGCAGCTAGCTTGCTGTTGCATTGCGTTATTTTACCTGAAAAGCACAAGGTCATTTTCCTGGATCTTTGGGTCACACAATCATGTTCTCTACTCCTATATATAATCCAGATAATATGGTTAAGTTTCTACAAACTGTATGAATGTTTTATGTATTTCGACCTGTCACCAGAATATGTAAATTAGTTGGTTAAGAGTTTTGATATTTCAACCAGCATGTCCTCATTTGCATCTGTTGTGGATGGACAAAATAAGCATATGCGTAGTGGGCATGTAATGTAGTAATGGGCGTAGTGGGCATGGGCGTAGTGGGCATGTAATGCTTTGAGTTGCTGAGTAAACACCTTCGCCAAATACGTTTAAACTCAGTTTCACAATTCCTGACATTAAATCCTAGTAAAAATCTGTCTTACGTCAGTTAAAATCACTACTATATTAAGAATGTGGAATGTCTGATTTTATTTCAGCTTTTCTTTCACCACATTCCCAGTGGGTCAGAAGTTTGCATACACTCAATTAGTATTTGGTAGCATTGCCTTAATTGTTTAACTTGGGTCAAACGTGTCAGGTAGTCTCCCACAAGAAGTTGGGTGAATTTTGGCCCATTTCTCCTGACAGAGCTGGTGTAACTGAGTCAGGTTTGTAGGCCTCCTTGCTCCACATGCTTTTTTAGTTCTGCCCACATTTTCTATAGGATTGAGGTCCGGGCTTTGTGATAGCCACTCCCAATACCTCGAATGTGTTGTCCTTAAGCCATTTTGCCACAAATTTAAAAGTATGCTTGGCGTCATTGTCCATTTGGAAGACCCATTTGCAACCAAGCTTTAACTTCCTGACTGATGTCTTGAGATGTTGCTTCAATTTATCCCAAATTTTTCTTCATAATGCCATCTATTTTGTCTAGTGTACCAGTCCCACCTGCAGCAAAGCACCCCCATGCTTCACGGTTGGGATGGTGTTCTTCAGCTTGCAAGCGTCCCATTTCCCCCAAAATACAACAATGGTCATTATGGCCAAACAGTTCTCTTTGTTCTATTGTCCCCATGTGCAGTTGCAAACTGTGGTCTGGCTTTTTTTAATGGTGGTTTTGGAGCAGTGGCTTCCTTGCTGAGCGGCCTTTAAGGTTGTCGATTAGGACTCGTTTTTACTGTGGATAGACACTTCTCTACCTATTTCCTCCAGCATCTTCACAAGGTCCTTTGCACTTTTCGCACCAAAGTACGTTCATCTCTAGGAGACAGATCGCATCTCCTTCCTGAGCGGTATGACGGCTGCATGGTGCCATGGTGTTTATACTTGCGTACTATTGTGTGTACAGATGAACGTGGTACCTTCAGGCATTTGGAAATTGCTCCCAAGGATGAACCAGACTTGTGGAGGTCAACAATTTTCTTGGCTGATTCCTTTTGATTTTCCCATGATGTCAAGTGTAGAGGTACTGAGTTTGAAGGTAGCCGTTGAAATACACCCACCTCATATTGACGCCTATCAGAAGCTTCTAAAGCCATGATTGTTTTCTGGAATTTTCCAAGCTGTTTAAAAGGCACAGTCAACTTGGTGTCTAAACTTCTGACTCACTGGAATTGCGAGTGAAATCTCAATTGTTGGAAAAATGACATGTCCTGACTTTCCAAAACTATAGTTTAACAAGACATTTGGGGTGGTTGTAAAACGAGTTAAGGACTCCGACCAAGTGTATGTAAACCAACTGTAGCTAGCTGTGTACTCAGCAACTTGAATTGACAGTACACATTGATTTTCTCAGGGGGAAATCAGCGTGACCTTGCTCGTGCTAAAAATGCCAAAAAGCAAGGTAATGACAAGGGAAAGAAGGCAGATGATGGCATGTCTGCAGCTGCGAGGAAGCTTAGGTAAGTCAATTAACTAGTTTGGCTATTAGGACGTTTTCCTGGTATAGTAAGGAGTTGTCCACAGTTAAGACAAGCCTGAAGATCAGATGTTGAATTGTCGGGCTGAAGTTAACGTTTGCATCAGTAAAGTTTAACCTTCACAAGTAAGAATGCTGAATAAAATCGTTATCGGTTGTCTGTGCGGATGGCCCTTCTACAGGTTGGAATGTGAGACTATATTCACAGGAAAGTATAATTACATCAACTTATCAAAGCGCTGGTAGTGCATTGATGTATCACCTGAAGCATGTGCACTAGACGCATGCATACTTGCACGTATTTCCATGGTTCTGCACAGGCTTCAGGTGATATAAACACTACTAGTGCTTTGAAAAGTTTGTAATATTTTCCGGTGGATATGTCTCATATCTGCAAAAGGACAAACTGCATGGACAACGAAGTACATTAATCATTGTCTTGTAAAGCTTGGACATTTTCCAAACATGACATTAACAGACTGATACCCATTTCATTTGTTTGTCTTCCTTAGGGATGCAGAGATAATGCAACAGAAGCAGAAAAAAGCCAGTGACCCGAAGCCGAGTGACGAGAAAGCCAAATAGCAGGATACAGAACCTAAACTACGATTCTCAAGATGTTACCTAGGGTTTTTTTTTTGGCCCATGCTCTGGGGTACAAAACCAGTTTAATTTTGTGGTTGTACTGTAGTTTGATAAATTAATGGTTTTGAATGACTAATGCTTAAGCCTATTTCAAAAGGTCTAATGTTAAATCAGTATTTACAATGTAAAGAACAAGAAATTCAGACTCCACAACAATCCTGTATTTTTGTATTCCCTCCTAGATTTTAAATAACGCAACTAGTGGTTTTGTTTATTCTTACTTTTTATATTAAGGATTGGCATATACAGTGCTGATGAAATTAAAGGATTTATTCGAACAAATTATAATTCACCTGTACAGAATCTTTAATCAATAAAAATACAATTAGCAAACATGAAATAAAGCACCAATGTAAAATGTGATCGTGATTAATTTCTGCATGTTTCTAACCACAGCAGTCTCTAGACTGAGCTAAAACTTAACTACTTTTCAATGTCAATTCCGGAAAGATATACAACAGTCCCATTTATACGTTCAGGAGAGTCCAGAACTAATACATTTATCAGGAGTTGACTATTGCTAAAGATCGGACTATGTAGATTCAAATACGAATTACACATACATTTAGCGAACTTTAGTCACCTCTGTTATACATATTTAGCTATGCTGTGGTGCTAAAATGGAGCCCCTAGACTCCAGTCAGATGCATTTCCCTCTGGTGATGAGTCTCCATGGTTATACTCTGCAGCAGTTAGCTGTCTTTGGACCACTTAAACTCAACTTCACCTGTGATTCTGATTGCCGTCTCAGTTGCACATTTTTCTTAACTTCTCTGTTGGGGGGGGGAGGAAAGTTCTTCGTTAAAGTTCAGGTATTCACGGAAGTGGATGGGAAGGGTGTTTCACAATTCTTACCTTGCCAGGTGAAGTACTGCCTCCACTACATTAGTTCCAGCTTTGGCACTAGTTTCACAGAACAGGGCATTGTATGTCTGAAACATATGGTAATATTGTGATTAATATTTAGTTGATAGACCCATGAACATCTTATTTTGACTGGTAAAGAGAGGTTGTACTCTAGCCAGCCTTTCCCCGTCAACAGTGCTGACACAGCTTCCCTCCGGTCGATCTTCCCGCAGGTCCACTTTGTTCCCAATCACACACATTGGAAGTTGCTCATCCCTAGATTCCTGGGATAACAAGGGCAGTTCGTTCTTTAAGTTGCTGATTTGGCTGAAAGACGTGTTAAAGCCCAAAGTTGTCATACTACGGCTTTCCGCCAAATACTGCTAAGACCATTTCTGCCTATAACACACCCGTTTAGTAAATATTTTGGAATCCCATTCCAAGTTATTTAAATCCCATGGACCATTAAACCCCTCAACTGTGACTGGTACCTGAATCTCTTCCATCCACTCTCTGACATTAAGGAAGCTGCTCTCAGAAGTGACATCATACAGCAGTAAGACTCCATGGGCTTTACGGAAGTAAGACCTGGCAATACTGCGGAACCTACAGGAACAGGGAAATCCCATTTTGCTATTGACATTACATGATCTTTTGGAATCTGTGCAGCACTTCAGATTAACAGCCACACCCACCAAGGACACATGGGACCACACCTTTAAGGCTTTTAGTATGTCAATGCAAAAGCCACGGCAAGAGGTATTTATTTTTTGCTTGCCAGCTCAACTAAAATGGTATGACTATTTTAAGTCAGTCCAGCATTTGTTTAATTAGAGCAACACCATAAGGACTGTAACCAAGGCTTTTCGAATGTAAATGTACACAAACATACCTCTCTTGTCCTGCAGTATCCCATATCTGGAGTTTAGTTTTTTCTCCATCCACCAACATCTTCTTGATTTGGAAATCAACTCCTAAGAACAACATTGTGTAATGGTAAGGCCAATGCACTTTCTGCATTAATTATAACATTACAAAATTGTACTTACCCAAAGTCGTCTGAATGTCTCCCCTGAACTCATTGAGACTCAACCTCAATAGAAAGCTGGACTTCCCTGATCCTACATCTCCCGCCAAAACTAACCGGTACATGGGAGCAGGGCCACCAGTGTCAACAATGTCTGCGTCGGTTGGCTGAGGACCAAGTAGCATCACATAGTTATGAAGAATAATACAGATATGCAAAAAGCATATGCCAATTCCACATAAGTCTCCCAATAAAAATGTCTTACGGAATCTCAGATCATTGCCTTACCTTTATGGGGAAAGCAGACAAGCGTCTCCGGATGGACGACGCAATAGCGAGAGCTTTTCTGGGAGATACAGACAGTGTTGCCCGACTTACGTCTGATATCTGGTGCAGAAATAGGTAAATTCATGTATTAGCATGTGACACATACTAATAAAAATAGTTGGTCAAACCTTTCGGTTACCCTTACCTCAATGTCTGAGGGCACATATGAATAACTCTGGTGTACGGTTTCTGTCGAGACGTCACTGTCAGACTCGCTGCCTGAGCTTTCAGCGTCCATAGGCAGGGACACACCACTGTCCAGGTATCTATCAGCCCAGCTGGCTACATGGGAGTAGGTCCTTTTACTGGAGTCCACAGCTGTGTTCTCTCCCCCTGAACTGGACCAAAAATAATGAAAAAATAAACACGAGTTAAGTGGTCAATTCACATCAATCAATAGGTCCAGATTTCTAGGATAACAAAATAGTATGTGTACTTTATAAGTGTGCTTTGTCGAACTGGCTTCATTCTTCGAGCTGCAATTTCATTGTCGGGGGATAGCTGTGGGGAGATTTGTAACACTTTTGTAAACAAAGAGAAACTAAAGCAGTGTGTTATCAATGCTATATAAAAGTAAATATAAAGGGGAAATGTGAGTCTACCTTCAGTGAAAACAACCAAGACTTACCCTCTTACTTGATGCCACATCGTTGATTAATGCAGAGTGCAAGTCATCATTGCTGTCATACAGCTTTTTGTTCATGACCCTAATAGGAAGCAGTCAATGTGGAGAACACGTCATGTGCTTTACTAATCTTTTAGCCGGTCACCTTCCATTAACAATGAGCATAAGATGTGCACTGCACGGATGTTCATGCATGACTCAAAGCCATGCTTGACTTCAATACAGCTAAAACAATCGTCATGAAAGGGCATACTAACCAACAATCGGATCAGACAGACTTACTGGAGTATTTCAATGTGACTGGAGTAGGACTGGTATTCTATAACCATCTTTTTCAGGTCATCACTTTCCCTGTGAAAACAAATTGACAAATGCAACATTTGTGCCCTGTAATCAACAGAGTTGGACTTGATCCATTTGACCTGAGAATGAAGTCTGATCTCACCTCTCATGTTGAAGTTTCTGGTCTGCATAAATGTTCTTCAGCTTGTCCATCTCTACCTGCAGAATGGAGATGTTTGTCTGAGCTTTGACGAGCGAAGTCCGTAACTGCTCATTTTCCTGAGGAGAGCATGCAGAACATTACTGGAAAGTGTACAAGAAATAATGTCAATGGAACTCAAGATAGTTGTCCATCTTCAATTGATCCAACGTACCAGAGTCAGTTCACATATTTTGTGGTGTAGTTTGTCAACATCCTGCCTGGAATTGTTGAGTTCAGATTCATCTTGGCACTAAAATGAAAATGTTTCTATTTATTTCACATGAATCATAAATGTGATTATGCATCACCTGAAATCACATTCACACTTAAGACTACCTGAAACGAGGTAAATAGAGAAGTGTAAAAGGATAAGACTGGAAAATATTTATTTATTTATTTAAAAACAGTTTCAAAAGGAATGACACCTACCTTCAACAACCTGTCCACAGCAGTATGTAGATCTGCCACTTCATTATCATGCCTTCTCTGGAGTGTATCCATGACTCCCTCCATTTTCTTACGCTCCTACAGACATGAAACCCAAGGAGAGAACTTTACTCATTGGCTCTGGAAAAAAAGGGGGAGCTTTCACAAAACTATATAGGAGGGGCTTTTGTAAGAGTTTGAGCTTGCTGTTCTCCCTCTACCACATGAGGATAAACACCTGTGCAGAGGCAAAGAGGAATTGTGCAGAAAGGAGTGTCCCTGGCCTAGCCCCGCTCTTGCAATAAACGGTTTAATTTCCAACAACTATACATTCAGAAACTATTGAGACCGACTTTTTCCACATTTTGTTGTGTTACAGCCTTAATCTAAAATGGATGAATGTTTTTCCCCCCTTCAATCTACACACAACACCCCATAGTGACAAAGCAACAATTTGAGGAGTAAAACAGTGAGTTGACGTTCCCTTTTTATGAATGCTTCGTAGGCAGGCCCACAATTTTAACCATGCAGGTCCCATTTTGGACGTGCGTAAAACCCCCTCCATGATGGAGGCTACGTGTCCATGCCCATCATGAAACCAGCGATGAGAACCTTGGTGAATACTGTTGAACCTCGTAAGTGACGTGTAAAAATGGCTTGTTTTACGTTTCATATGTTCAAAACACAAGCCCTCCCTTAGGCCTACTATAATGAAGGCTGGTTCAACAGCCATGCCTGTCTTAAAACAAATGTAATATCATAAATATAATTAATTTAATTCTATTACAAACAATATTATTCAAATGTACCCTCCTGGTTCTATGGTTAAAACGTCTGTGGAGTGCATGCTATGCAACTTCTGGAGATGTGTGAATGCGATCTGATCTGTAAGATGGTTGTTCATTAAACAGGTCTAGGTGGGAGCAGTATAACACTTAGTGGACATTCTCCCTTTCGTTTTAGTGCAATTGGAAAGTATTCAGACCCATTTACTTTTACATTGTTACATTACAGCATTATTCTAAAATCGATGAAATCGCTTTCCAATCAAGCTACACAATGCCCCATAATGACAAAGCAAAAACAGATGTAGGCATTTTTGCAACTTGATTAAAAAGACCCTTCAGTCAGTGCTTTGTTGAAGCACCTTTGACATCCTTGAGACTTTTTGGGGTATGATGCTACCAGTTTGGCACGCCTGTATTTGGGGAGTTTCACCCATTCTTCTCTGCAGATCGTCTCAAGCTGTCAGGTTGGATGGGGAGTGTCGCTGCACAACTATTTTCAGATCTCTCCAGAGATGTTCAATTGGGTTCAAGTCCGGGCTCTGGCTGGGCCACTCAAGGACATTCAGACACTTGTCCCAAAGCCACTCCTGTGTGGTCTTGGCTGTGTGCTTAGAGTCATTGTTCTGTTGAGGGTGAACCGATACCCCAGTTTGAAGTTATCCTTCATGCTCCGTTCATTTTCACTCTCGATCCTGACGATACTCCCAGTTCCTGCCGCTGAAAAAACATCCCCACAGCATGATGCTGCCACCACGCTTCACTGTAGGGATGGTTCCAGGTTTCCTCCAAAGAGTTCAATCTTGGTTTCAAGAATCTTGTTTCTTTCTCATGGTCGTAGAGTCCTTTAGTTAACTTTTGTCAAACTCCAAGAAGGCTGTCATGTGCCTTTTACTGAAGAGTGGCTTCCATCTGGCCACTCTACCATAAAGGCCTGATTGGTGGAGTGCTGCAGAGATGGTTGTCCTTCTGGAAGGTTCTCCCATCTCCACAGAGGAACTCTAGAGCTCTGTCAGAGTGACCATAGTTCACCACCCTGACCAAGGCCCTTCTCCCCAGATTTCTCAGTTTGGCCTGGTGGCCAGCTCTAGGAAAAGTGTTGGTGGTTCCAAACTTCCATTTAAGAATGGCCACTGTGTTCTTGGGGACCTTCAATATTGCAGAAATGTGTTGATATCCTTCCCCAAATCTGTGCCGACACAATCCTGTCTGAGCTCCACGGACAATTCCTTCTACCTCATAGCTTGGTTTTTGCTCAGATATGCACCGTCAGCTGTGGGACCTTAGAGTTGTGTGCCTTTCCAAATCATGTCCAATCAAGTTGTAGAAACATCTCAAGGATGATCAATGAAAACAGGATGCACCTGAGCTCAATTTCGAGTCTCATAGTAAAGAGTCTGATTACTTATGTAAATAAGAGTATTAGTTTTTAATTTCATACATTTGCTAAAATTTCAAAAACCTATTTGTGCTTTGTCATTATGGGATAGTGTAAATTGAGGAAAATGTTTTATTTAATCCATTTTATAATGAGGCTGCAACATAAAATGTGGAAATAGTCATGGGGTCTGAATACCTTCCGAATGCACTGTATATACACAAGGACACCACTTCAAATGAGTGGATTCGGCTATTTCAGCCACACCCTTTGCCAACAGGTGTATAAAAATCGAGCACACAGCCATGCAATCTCCATAGACACGCATTGGCAGGAGAATGGTTTATTGAAGAGCTCAGTGACTTTCATTGTGGCACCGTCATAGGATGCAACCTTTCCAACAAGTCAGTTCATCAGATTTTGCCCTGCTAGAGCTACTCCGGTCAATTGTAAGCGCTGTTATTGTGAAGTGGAAACGTCTAGGAGCAACAACGGCTCAGCCGTAAAGTGGTAAGCCACACAAGCTCACAGAATGGGACCACAGTGCATAGCGCGTAAAAACAGTCTGTCCTCGGTTGCAACACTCACTACAGAGTTCCAAACTACCTCTGGAAGCAACGTCAGCACATTAACTGTTTGCCGGGAGCATCATGAAATGGGTTTCCATGGCCGAGCAGCCGCACATAAGCCTAAGATCACCATGCGCAATGCCAAGCATCGGCTGGATTGGTGTAAAGCTCGCCACCATTGGACTGAAGCAATGGAAAAGCGTTCTTTAGAGTGATGACTCACTTCACCATCTGGCAGTCCGACGGAGTAATATGGGTTTAGCGAATGCCAGGAGATCGCTACCTGCCCCAATGCAGTTCCAACTGTAAAGTTTGGTGGAGGAATAATGGTCTGGGGCTGTTTTTCATAGTTTTGGTAGGCACCTTAGTTCCAGTGAAGGGAAATCTTAAATGTTATGACATTCTAGATGATTCTGTGCGTCCAACTTTGTGGCAACAGATTGGGGAAGGCCCTTTCCCGTTTCAGCATGACAATGCCCCTGTGCACAAAGTGAGGTCCATACAGAAATGGTTTGTTGAGATTGGTGTGGAAGAACTTGACTGGCCTGCACAGAGCCCTGACCTCAACCCCGTCGAACACCTTTGGGATGAATTGTAACACCGACTGCGAGCCAGGTCTTATCACCCAACATCAGTGTCTCACGAATGCTCTTGTGGATGAATGGAAGCAACTCCCCGCAGCAATGTTCCAACATCTAGTGTTAAGTCTGAGAAGGGTAGAGGCTGTTATAGCAGCCAAACTCCAAATTAATGCCCATGACTTTGGAATGAGATGTTCGACCAGCACGTGTCCAGAAACTTGGTCATGTCGTGTAACACATGCCCCATTATAACCTGGGTGGTTTGAGCCCTGAATTCTGATTGGCTGAAAGCCATGGTATATCAGACCGTATACCACCGGTATGACAAAACATTTAGTTTTATTGCTCTATTTACATTGGTAACCAGTTTATAATCGCAATAAGGCTCCTCTGGGGGTTGTGGTATATGGTCAATATGGCAAAGGGCTGTGTCCTAGTACTCCACGTTGCATCGTGCAGAAGAACAGCCCTTAACCATGGTATATTGGCCATATACCACACCTCAGGCCTTATTGCTTAAATAAACCCTAATTAATTCTCATTCTTTATACATTTGAAGGTATGTTTTCAATGCATTCTTAATGACTCAGCTCAAGTTATTTGCTTGCCATGTTTGTTTTAATAGTTTTACAGAGCGAATTAGCACTGTACTACACTGACAACTCAGTCCTCAGAATGTCACCTACCTCTTCTCTCACCCTGTCCACTACACGGGAAAGCTGCTGCTGCATGTCCTCCTCCAGCTCTGCCAACTGACTTGTGTTGAGCTCCTCTGTTCTGTCGGCACACAGAGATGCATACCATTTACATGTCTGTCCTGGATGTCGTCAATGACAATACAACTGCCCAAATACTAGTTCAGCAAAAGGAACGAGTCAGAAAATCTGGTTTACAGCAACATGGCACATAGAAGTACACATTTTGGTTCCAATCACATCTGGTCCATTTGTATCAATTGCCCATGTGTTTTCATCTAGTAGTCTCCTATGAGTGGGCAGGACTCACTACTCAGTTAAATGTGTTCTGTCATAATCAGGTGACAACACTTGGTCCAGCCAGTCATGAGTCAGCACATATCAAAGCTGCAGGCTAAGGTTAAATCTAGACTTGGTGTCCTCTATTGTAAATCACTCCTCTTTCACCTCAGCTGCCAAACTAACCCCGATTCTGCTGACCATCCTACCCATGCTAGACTAAGGAGACGTAGTTTATAGATCGGCAGGTAAGGGTGCTCTCAAGCAGCTAGATCTTTACCATTCAGCCATCAGATTTGCCACCATTGGTGGGCTCCAGAGTGGCGCAGCAGTCTAAGGCACTGCATCTCAGTGCTAGAGGCAAAACTACAGACCCTGGTTCGATTCCAGGCTATCATAACCGGCCGTGATTGGGAGTCCCATAGGGCGGAGCACAATTGGCCCAGTGTCATCTGGGTCAGACCGTCAATGTAAATAAGAATTTGTTCTTTATTTAACTAAGCAAGTCACTTAAGAACAAATTCTTATTTACACCGACGGCCTAGGAACAGTGGGTTAACTGCCTTATTCAGGGGCAGAACAGATTTTTACCTTGTCAGCTTGAGTCGATCCAGCAACCTTTCGGTTACTGGCCCAACGCTCTAACCACTAGGCTACCTGCTGCCTTAACCAACTTGCCTAGTTAAATAAATAAAATAGGACACATCACTGCACTCCATACTCCTCTGTAAACTGGTCATCTCTGTCTACCTGTCACAAGACCCACTGGTTGATGCTTATTTATAAAACTCTCTTAGGCCTCACTCCCCCCCTATCAGAGATATCTACTGCAGCCCTCGTCCTCCACATACAACACCCATTCTGCCAGTCATTCTGTTAAAAGTCTCCAACACATCCCTGGGTAGCTCCTCTTCAGTTTGCTGCAAGAAACTGAACAGTTCTCAATATCTTCATTCAAAGGCTCAATCATGGACACTCTTACTGACAGTTGTGGCTGCGTCACCATGTATTGTTGTCTCTATCTTCATGCCCTTTGTGCTGTTGCCTGTGCCCAATGTTTGTACCATGTTTTGTGCTGCTATCATGTTGCTGCCACGCTGTTGTCGTTTTAAGGCTCTCTTTATGTAATGTCTCGTGTGTTTTGTCATATATTTTTAATCCCCAGCAGGAGGCCTTTCGCCTTTTGGTAGGCCATCATTGTAAATAAGAAATTGTTCTTAACTGACTTGACTAGTTAAATAAAATAAATGGAGACCACAGGTGCACAAGACTGAGCTCTGCATAGTTTAAGATTTAATGAATGGCAAAATGATTAGTAAACATCTATGTGTGTCAGAATTTGGGTTTTTACAGGCACATTCATTTGCAGAAATGAAGGGGATAGGCCTGAATGGAAATATATGAAGGGACAACTCAGTTTACAAGGAGATCCGGCAGAGCAACTCATTTAAGACGTCCTAACTACTTGAGAAATGGCAGCTGGGGTGAAATGCAGTCTCTGGACTGCAAAACCAACTTCACCCCCCATATATCTATGGTTATAATTCAGTAGTTGGAAACATGCAATTGTGTGATGATCAGCTTACTGTGGGATGCATAGGTTACTGGCACAATCAATACTCATATTTGTAAAAGTAAACTGATTAAGAGCATAGGCATGCTCTTGATTGGATCATTGTTGCATGATATCCCACAACATGAACATTAGATATGTGTATCCAGTAACAGACAGATAAATGATCAAATTAACTGAAAATGGTCCATTCCTTGGCAACCTAATGCGAGCGAGAAGATAACATATTCAGGTAATACATTTGGTAGATTATTTCTTCCACCCCTTGTGGAATCTGACAAGTTATGCTGCTATGACTGAATCTACCTTCTGAAACTGGTTTCCACCTGCTCACTCTCAAGTCTGCGTTCCTTGCTCTCACTGACAAGAGCATCAACAAGTCCCTCATAATGTTGCAACAAGAGAGGTTCTGAGGTGGAGTAAATGGCTTGGTACAGCTCAGCCAATTGATCACACAGTCTGAAGTAGAAGAAAAACGATGGACAGTCATTTCTAAATTGTACATAATTAGAAAAATCTGGGGGATGAACTAATATCTACATATTGCATGCAGTCTACTAGAGCAGGTCCAAATTTGTCAAACTATTCACACCAACCAACCACCAGAAATACCTTCCTGAGAGGAAACCTGTTGCATCGTCAAGCCTGCTCTGGAACTCGTCCCAAGGACTCCCTTGACTTTGAGGAGAAGCCCCAAAAGATGCGAAATCCAACGTTGCTGAAACCTCTTGAAACCGAGAGGAGAACTTGCTGTAATTGATACATCCATCTGCACTAGCACCAAATTTGTTGAATAAAGTTCTGATTTCGTCGTCAGGCACATTGAGTTCTCGACAAACAACCGTAAAGTCTTCGTATTCAATCACACCAGATCTGTTAATGTCACACGCTGAAAACAGTCTCTCGAGGCTGGGTCTGTCCATGGCTCCGTATTTGGAGTTTAAAAGTTACAAGGGAAATAATAGTTTGTGTAAAATAAGATCGATAGACCAGCAACAGCTTGGACCATTTGATCCCCACCTTATCCAGCACCAGCGGTCAAAATCTTCAACAAGACACGAACCAGAGTTGAGAATTGGAGGTGGTAATACTTTCCCCACGCTAATCATGAACTCTATTCACTGCCATACAATCAAAAGGCCACTGATTGGCTCAGCTGGTCCGAAATGGCCTACACTGCACATGCGTCCCATATACGACTGGGGAAATTACATGTAAACGCCCTCCGACCTGGTAATTACTAGTAGGAAACTCGTCTAGGAAGAAATTTAACATTTTATACAATGGGGGGTCTAATCCTGAATGACGATTGGTTAAAACCGCATTCCAGCTGGTGTCTATTCCACAAATTACCACCGGCTAAATCTCTGACATTAAAATGCCTATTTACTCTGTTCCATCTGACTGCGCAATCCACTGTCTCATCTGCTCAGCCAGGCAATTTATAAACTTGATCTCCTCTATCAAAAGCATCTAGACATTATCTCACATTTCTTTTTAGACTAACATTTAGTTTTCAACAGTGGAGATTTGTATAAACGTTGCTGTCTGTCTCTCCGACATTTGCAACATTGTTTCAATATTCAAATTGGATCTCCAGCTGCCTCATAGTAATGCACGTGTCGGGATGAGACAGACAGGCAGGGTTTCTCAGCCAGACAAAATCGTGAATCAGTTGGCATCATTTTTATGGATATTTACAAAGAAATGTCAATTCAAAAAAGGTCAAACAAAACGACAGTTTGCAGTCTTTCCAGCTTCAGTTTGAAGTTATTGTGTTAGCTGTGTTGTTGGCTAGCATCTCTGAACAACAGTGTCCTGACGAGAGAGCACATTTTCTATGCCAGGCGAAATCGCGCACCATTAGCTCAGTGTTATGGATGTATCCAAATAAATATCAAAAGAAAACAGCTTAAACAAATGTAAATGCAGCTACTTTGCTGTTATTCGGGCTTTTTGACGTGACCGTAAGATAGCCGCAGTTGGCTAGCTAGCAAAATAAGGTATAACGTTGCCAGCCAGTGTGGCAATTGAACATTTAGAATGAACGACTGGGTCGCGTCCATAGATACAGAACAAAAAGACTGAGGACTGGTTTGCATCTCTGGCG
Source organism: Oncorhynchus tshawytscha (assembly GCF_018296145.1). Taxonomy (NCBI): domain Eukaryota; kingdom Metazoa; phylum Chordata; class Actinopteri; order Salmoniformes; family Salmonidae; genus Oncorhynchus; species Oncorhynchus tshawytscha. The sequence goes on along the minus strand of NC_056447.1, from coordinate 29,531,957 downwards.
GCATGTATCCTAGTGTTTAGAGCATTGGGCCAGAAACCCCGAGCTGACAAGGTAAAAATCTGTTGTTCTGCCCTTGAACAAGGCAGTTAACCCACTGTTCCTAGGCTGTCACTGTAAATAAGAATTTGTTCTTAACTGACTTGCCGAGTTAAATAAAGGTGAACCAAAATAAAACTGATCGACCAGCCAGCTTGGGGAGCAACCCTAGATTTGTGTCGGGACTATATCTTGTGGAAGAATGAAATAGTATGCATAAATTCATCAAACTAACGTTTTTTTAATGAAAATATGTCAAATATTATTTGAATATGCTGATACAAGTGATAATGCCCTCGAAGCCGGTGTTTGGAGGATATATTGGCATGGTTTGCCGGCCCAATAGAAAAATCTGTATACAGTGTGTGCAAATGAAGTAAGGAGGTAAGGCAATAAATAGGCCAATAGTGGCGAAGTAATTACAATTTACACTGGAGTGATAGATGTGCAGATAGAAATGCTGGTGTGCAAAAGCGCAGAAAAACAAAAACAAATATGGGGATGAGGTAGGTAGTTGGTTGAATTGGTTATTTACAGATGGGCTGTGTATAGCTGCAGTGATCGGTAAGCTTCTCTGACAGCTGACCCTTAAAGTTAGTGAGGGAGATTTAAGTCTTTAAGTTTTTGCAATTCGTTCCAGTCATTGGCAGCAGAGAATTGGAAGGAAAGGCAGCCAAAGGACGTGTTGGCTTTCGGGATGACCATTGAAATGTGCAGAGCTGTTGGCCGGGGTTGGGGTAGCCAGGTGGAAAGCGTGGCCAGCCGTAGAGAAATGCTTATTGAAACTCTCAATTATCATGGATTTATCAGTTGTGAGTGTTTCCTAATCTCAGTGCAGTGGGCAGCTGGGAGGAGGTACTCTTATTCTCCATGGGCTTTACAAGTGTCCCATTTTTGGGGGGAATTAGTGCTGCAGGATGCTAATTTCTTATTGAAAAAGCTAGCCTTTGGTTTCCTAACTGACTGTGTGTATTGGTTCCTGACTTCTCTGAAAAGTTGCATATCGCAGGGGCTATTTGAAGCTAGTGCAGTACGCCACAGGGTGTTTTTGTGCTGGTCAAGGGCAGTCAAGTCTGGAGTGAACCAAGGGCTATATCTGTTCTTAATTCTTATTTAAGATGATGAGGAAAGCACTTTTAAAGAACAACCAGGCATCCTCTACTGACGGGATGAGGACAATATCCTTCGAGGATACCCGGGCCAGGTCGATTAGAAAGGCCTGCTCACAGAAGCGTTTTAGGGAGTGTTTGGCAGTGATGAGGGGTGGTCATTTGACCTCGGACCCATAACGGATGCAGGCAATGAGGCAGTGATCACTAAGATCCTGGTTGAAGACAGCAGAGGTGTATTCAGAGGGCAAGTTGGTCAGGTTGATATATATGAGGGTGCCCATGTTTACAGATTTGGGGTTGTACCTGGTAGGTTCCTTGATAATTTGTCTGAGATTGAGAGCATATAGCTTAGATTGTAGGATGGCCGGGGTATCACGCATATCCCAATTTAGATCACCTAGCAGTACGAACTCTGACGATAGATGGGGGGCAATCAATTCACATATGGTGTCCAGGGCACAGCTGGGAGCTGAGGGGGGTCTATAACAAGCGGTAACGGTGAGGGACTTATTTCTGGAGAGATGGATTTTTAAAAGCAGAAGCTCGAACTGTTAGGGCATAGACCTGGATATTATGACAGAACTCTGCAGGCTATCTCTACAGTAGATTGCAATTCCGCCCCCTTTAGCAGTTCTGTCTTGACGGAAAATGTTGTAATTGGGGATGGAAATTTCAGAATTTTTGGTGGCCTTCCTAAGCCAGGATTCAGACACGGCTAGGACATCAGGGTTGGCGGAGTGTGCTAAAGCGGTGAATAAAGCAAACTTAGGGAGGAGGCTTCTGATGTTAACATGCATGAACCCAAGGCTTTTACGGTTGCAGAAGTTAGCAAATGAGAGCGCCTGGGGACACACAGGGCCTAGGTTAACCTCTACATCACCAGAGGAATCGAGGAGGAGGATGAGGGTACGGCTAAAGGCTATAAGAACTGGTCGTCTTGTGCTTTGGGAACAGAGAATCAAAGGAGCAGATTTCTGGGCAGGGTAGGATAGATTCAGGGCATAGCGTACAGACATGGTATGGTGGAGTGCGAGTACAGTGGGGATAAACCTAGGCATTGAGTGACGATGAGAGAGGTTGCATCTCTGGAGGCGCCAGTTAAGCTAGGTGCGGTCTCACAAGCTGTTTAAGGCACTGCATCTTAGTGCTAGAGGCGTCACTATAGACCCTGGTTCGATTCCAGGCTGTATCACATTTGGCTGTGATTGGGAGTCCCATTGGGCGGCGCACAATTGGCCTTGCGTCGTTAGGGTTTGGCCGGGGTCGGCCGTCATTGTAAATAATATATTTTTCTTAACTGACCTAGTTAAATAAATAAAAAATATACTCAGTAAAAAAAGAAACATCTCTTTTTCAGGACCCTGTCTTTCAAAGGTAATTTGTAAAAATCCAAATAACTTCACAGATCTTCATTGTAAAGGGTTTAAACACTGTTTCCCATGCTTCTTCAATGAACCATAAACAGTTAATGAACATGCACCTGTGGAACTGTCGTTAAGACAGCTTTCAGACGGTAGGCAATTATGGTCACAGTTATGAAAACTAAGGACACTAAAGAGGCCTTTCTACTGACTGAAAAACACCAAAGGAAAGATGCCCAGGATCCCTGCTCATCTGCGTGAACATGCCTTAGGCATACTGCAAGGAGGCAATAAGGACTGCAAATGTTTCCAGGGCAATAAATTGCAATGTCCGTACTGTGAGACGGCTAAGACAGCGCTACAGGGAGACAGGACGGACAGCTGATCATTCTCGCAGTGGCAGACCAAGTGTAACAACACCTGCACAGGATCGGTAAATCCGAACATCACACCTGTGGGACAGGTACAGGATGGCAACAACAACTGCCCGAGTTACACCAGGAACGCACAATCCCTCCATCAGTGCTCAGACTGTCCGCAATAGGCTGAGAGGGGCTGAGGGCTTGTAGGCCTGTTGTAAGGCAGGTCCTCACCAGACATCACCAGCAACAACGTTGCCTATGGGCACAAACCCACAGTCGCTGGACCAAACAGGACCGGCAAAAAGTGCTCTTCACTGACGAGTCGCGGTTTTGTATCACCAGGGGTGATGGTCGGATTCGCGTTTATCGTCGAAGGAATGAGCGTTACACCGAGGCCTGTACTCTGGAGTGGGATCGATTTGGAGGTGGAGGGTCCGTCATGGTCTGGGGCGGTGTGTTACAGTATCATCGGACTGAGCTTGTTGTCATTGCAGGCAATCTCAACGCTGTGCGTTACAGGGAAGACATCCTCCTCCCTCATGTGGTACCCTTCCTGCAGGTGCAGGCTCATGACCCTCCAGCATGACAATGCAACCAGCTATACTGCTTGTTCTGTGTGTGATTTCCTGCAAGACAGGAATGTCAGTGTTCTGCCATGGCCAGCGAAGAGCCCGGATCTCAATCCCATTGAGCACGTCTGGGACCTGTTGTATCGGAGGGTGAGGACATTGCCCCCCAGAAATGTCCGGGAACTCGCAGGTGCCTTGGTGGAAGAGTGGGGTAACATTTCACAGCAAGAACTGGCAAGTCTGGTACAGTCACTGAGGAGGAGATGCACTGCAGTACTTAATGCAGCTGGTGGCCACACCAGATGCTGACTGTTACTTTTGATTTTGATCCCACCTTTTTAGGGACACATTATTACATTTCTGTTAGTCACATGTCTGTGGAACTTGTTCAGTTTATGTCTCAGATGTTGAATCTTTTTATGTTCATACAAATATCTACACATGTTAAGTTTGCTGAAAATAAACGCAGTTGACAGTGAGAGGACATTTCTTTTTTTTGCTGAGTTTATTTGGTACATGAAAACTTAAGTGAAAAAGTACATTTTATGTGCACTATGTCATCACTCACATTTTTTTTAATCCACAACAAGTCTTTTTGGTGGAAACACACCGCTGGTGGGAAAATGCACAACTTTTCTTTATGCGGATTTGAGAATAGTCTCCAATAGGATGGAAACCTAGCTTATTTACATTAAAGTAGACACTTTATCTATTGTCCTTTCAGGTGTGGACTGCACTCTTTATCAAGAATACATGCCTGCCTGCCATTGTTGCACTGTGTGCAGACGGTAATTAACTCCACCAGACCATGTGATATCCCTAGCCATACCACAGTTCCATACCTTCACTATTGTGACAGAAACACCTCTACTAAAAAAGACAGAACTAAATTATTAGCTTATTTGTTTTACATGACAATGCAAGAATTAGGCTCACATACAGTCTGAACATGTTCCTTGCTGTTCTTCACAGACGTTTTTATAAGAGTCTGGTGGAATGCATCAGCAAACACTGTTCTCCACTTTAACTTGACTAATGTGTTGACAGAGGACACAGTCACTAACCACGTTTCCATCCACAGTTTTTATGTGAGTAAAGTCATACCATATATAAGAAATCAACCTACCATACACCTTCAAAGGAACTTAAATCTTTTGTCTTGCCCATTCACCCTCTGAATGGCACACATACGCAATCCATGTCTCAATTATCTCAAGGCTTAAAAATCCTTTAACACGTCTCTTCCCCTTCAGCTACACTGATGGAAGTGGATTTAACATCAATAAGAGATCATAGATTTCACCTGGACTGTCTGTCATGTAAAGAGCAGGTGTTCCTAATGTTTTCTACACTATGAGATTGGAATAATACTGTGAAATTGTGAAAATGATGACAATGCTCTAACAGTGTATGAAAAGACCGCCTGAAATGTCAGCCTGTTTAAGGGGGGGGAGTTTTGTCCTGCCAGAGATGCATCCAGTTCGCTTAAACGTTTGCTACGTTGCAAAACGGTTTGTACTGAATGACACGTTTTCCCAAAAGGTTCTTGTGTGTTATTTTACAGGCTTTGAGGTATGGCCTGAAGCAATAAGTTATGTATTTAAAGGGCAGTGGCCATGCTGACAGCGTTCCCCAACCTACAAACTAACCCCTCCCCATTTTTTTAACTGGTCATTCAGTACAGCACCGTTTCCATTCAATTGAATGTTCCAGAACGTAAACACATACTGAATGCAGCCCTGATGACATCACCAGGCAGTAAATTATTTAATAGACCAATTAGAAAGAGTTCCAAAACTCTCTGCCAATAACAGCTAGTTTTACGTTTTCCCCTCCCTACTCAGACCACTCACAGACAGTCCTACATAGCTGAATTATTGCATGAGAAATTGCTCTTTGATAAGAAGCTATTTTTGATTATTTTTGGCAATTTTAATTGAAAACAATGGCAGTAAGGTACTTCATTGTTACTCAGAAATGATTTGGTATTGAGATTTAAAAACAAACTGCAATGGACCTTTAAGACCAATGTGACAAACACCATTTGTGTCCTAGATTCTTATTCTTTCTATATTGAGGTTATTCTATTTGGTATTATAACTTGAGTTCATGAACCATATAGGAAACATAATGTAACCATTTATCTTTATTTGAAAAATTAAAATAAGGTGCTTTTATGTACAGAACAACAAAAACAACTGAAACAGTAGTGATGTATAATACAAAAAATACAGTCCACAACAGCTTTTTACATTGGCAGCTCAATTTACAAAACACTTTTACATACAAACTTACAAGACATTTTGACACGAGTCAGAGAAACCTGGTGCACTGTCACAAATAGAAGGCTTGACTGAAGTGGTTCTTCAAGTGACAAGAGGTGCCTTACTGCAACTCAGTAGAAGCTAATAACGACAGTCTCAAAAACCTTATGCAAGTATATATCAATTTGGAAAGGTGATCAAATGAAAGAGATTTAAATGCTGCATGTCTGAACCTAGTATGCTAGATATTCAGGTTGATTTGGTTTTGTATTTTGCTAATGTATTATTGTTTAGATTTTAGATAACAACCACTTTACTCAACAGATCCAAGCTGCCATTTCTAAACTTTTGCAATGTTTGTAACAAAATACAAATCATACATTTGAAATGTTTCAGTTGTAAATGTATACACACCTTTCAAAAGTTTGGGGTCAAATAGAAATGTCCTGTTTTTGAAAGAAAAGCACATTTTTTGTCCATTAAAATAACATCAAATTGATCCGAAATACAGTGAAGACATTCTTAATGTTGTAAATGACTATTGTAGCTGGAAACGACCGATAAAAAAAAAAAAAGGAATATATACATAGGCGTACAGCGGCCCATTATCAGAAACCATCACTTCTGTGTTCCAATGGCACGTAGCCTTCATTTCTCAGAACAAGAATAGACTGACGAGTTTCAGAAGAAAGGTCTTTGTTTCTGGCCATTTTGAGCCTGTAATCGAACCCACAAATGTTGATGCTCTAGATACTCAACTAGTCTACAGAAGGAAAGTTTCATTGCTTCTTTAACAGTTTTCAGCTGTGCTAACATAATTGCAAAAGGGTTTTCTAATGATCAATTAATGTTTTCAAATTATAAAGTTGGATTAGCTAACACATATCGTGCCATTGGAACACAGGAGTGATGGCTGCTGATAATGGGCCTCTGTACGCCTATGTAGATAGGCATTTACAACCTTAACAATGTCTACACTGTATTTCTTATCAATTTGTTGTTATTTTGATGGACATTTTCTTAAACTTTTCTTTCACAAACAAGAACATTTCTAAGTGACCCCAAACTTTTGAACGGTAGTGAATATATTTTTTAATTTTACCTTTATTTAACTAGGCAAGTCAGTTAAGAACAAATTCTTATTTACAATGACGGCCTAACCCGGCAAAACACGGACGACACTGGCCAATTGTGAGCCGCCCTATGGGACTCCCAATCACAGCCGGATACAGCCTGGAATCGAACCAGGGACTGTAGTGACGCCTCTTGCACTGAGATGCAGTGACTTAGACCACTGTGCCACTCAGGAGCATTTAAAGACAGCGTTGATTTGTTTTAATGTATAGTCAAAAACAATGGTTTGCAATAGTGTCAACCCAGAAATACGAAGTGATCGAGGTTGAAGCCATTCTAAAATAATTCTTTGTACAGATACTGATCATAATTTAAAGGCAGTCACTCAGTGTTTTAATAGTATTGCTGGGTATGCCCAGTACAGTTCTACAGTCTATTCTGTCGTACCTATCATGCAGGTGATGCTGCTGCTACCTGGTTGTCCATGTGAATGAGTAATGTCACAAGGTCATGAGTACACATTTTAGAACCCCAAGACGCACAACTCTTGATTCCTGAATTTAGCTTGAAGGCATGAAAAAAATCCATTGAATATGTAATACATCATTCTCAACAAAAACCCCCATCCGTGTTCCAAACTAAGGCTTTCCAACATCCTGTGCAAAAACAACGCATTTTGAGTCAAGATTTTTGCTGGTTCTGCACTTTGACCGCAATGATACAACTTTCACTAGTCCACTCAACTACAATACAAATGTACATTATATACACTCAGCCACCACAGCAGTCCATTAGCAGTATGCTTTTTTCACAGCTACTTTGTCAAAAATTGTAAGGCCCTTGTACAAATGTCAAACTTAAATAAGACAACATTGTTTTACTTACAATTATTCCAAAACAATTTCTATCACTACATTCCACAACGCAATGTTGCAAGAGTTTACCATAATTTTGCACTGACATAGCTACATCTTTGGAATATGAAATCTATATTCTTAAATTGTGCCTTTAGAATTATTGTATCTTTCCAATCTTGAACAGCTGAAAACGTATCTCTGTTATTAGGTAATGCCTCAATGAAAGCCCTTGCTTTTGGATTATTATTTACGCAGGTTCCATCCTTTCACAAAATCTGTTAATTTTATTTTTAAAAGACATTCCTCCATTGACTGGTCCATAACTGCTGTGAAAGCCTTGGCTCCATATTAGTAAAACCCAGTTTACAGTCATTAGTGTCATTAAACCAGAGGTGATGTTGGTAACTATGGCAGCTTTCATATACACTGAATGGCTACGTTATGAATGGTTTGATGCATACTGTTTGATACATGCTGAATCGGTCAGGCCCATTAAACATAAAACATTGATTTGACATGACAGTTGTGTTGGAAAGGATGAAAACAGAATACACATTTTAAAAAGGTTATTTTTGGCACAACATAAATGAACACAGAGCATGGTTTCCTCTGGGTGTGTGAGTCACATTCATCAACACCAAGAGCTCCATACTCCACTGGCTGACTCTGTTGTGTTGCCACACTCTTCATGTGGTTCTTTAACCTCTGCTGTCTACTAGCCTCTGAATCACAGGGCCAGGAAAGAGTTATCTAAGTAAAGTGGTGAACAGGTTTTTACACAAGTCTTAGCCCACATTAACTTGGTGTCTGAAGTGACTGAATTTGGATTGAAGGAATCAGTTTCTGACTGACAAACTGAACTAGTCAGCATTTTATACCGGGATCTCAGCCTAGCTACAGCAACTCCAGGCCTAGTGATAAGCTCTCTCTCATCCCATTCCGCTATGCCACAGAAAGGGCTCAATCTTTTGCATACTAAATTATATGTGGGTATAATGCCTCTGATTCTCAATAATCAAGATTGTGTGGACACCTACGCGCCTACACAGTCTCAAGATGAGATTCTCTTTTGGTGTGACCTTGCACCCCACTTCACATTGTGTGCTTTGCATAATCTGTTGGCTCCATAATGAATCATATGTTAATACCTGGTCTCGGGTCTTCCCCAATGTCAGGGGTACGCTTCAACCCTGTGAATGTCAATCGTACACATAACTTACATGCTGACCAAACCGGACGCACGAACATTGATTTTGTTCACCCACACCAGAAGCGATCAGGACACGCAGGTTGAAATATCAAAACAAACTCTGAACCAATTATATTAAATTTGGGGACAGGTCGAAAAGCATGAAACATTTGTGTCAATTTAACTAGCTAGCTTGCTGTTGCTAGCTAATTTGTCCTGGGATATAAACATTAGTTTGTTATTTTAGATGAAATGCACAATGTCCTCTACTCCAACAATTAATCCACAGATAAAACGGTAAACTGAATTCCTTTCTCGTCATCTCTCCTCCTTTCTCAGGCTTCTTCTTCTTATTTTGGATTTAATATGGCGGTTGGCAACCAACTTTACAGTGCATTACTACAACCTAACGGAGTGTAGACCTAAGTTAATCTTTCAATCACCCACGTGGGTATATGCTCCTAAAATCCTATGAGGAGATGGCATGTGGGCATATGCTTCTAAAAACAATGAGGATATGGCACGTGGGTATATGCTTCTAAAAACCAATGAGGAGATGGCACGTGGGTATATGCTTCTAAAAACCAACGAGGAGATGGGAGAGGCTGGACTTGCAGCGCGTTGAGGTGTCACAAATAGAACCCATTTCTATTTTACCGCCTGGCCAAGCAGACGCTCTCTGATACCAGCGAGCAGTGTGGGTGCAATGATTGAATAACATATGTGTAAATTTATTTTGCAACGCTCGCACACGCGACGTGTCCGGTCTGGTCAGCATGTTAGGCACCATATCCTCCAATACCTTTGGATGTACAAACCCCATCTGTGCTACTCTCCATTTGGGGGGATAGTGTTGCTTTCTCTCTTTACTCCTTCACAAGACATGTTAGTCATTCAAGTCTTGACTTAATCTCTAAGCTCCTGATGGAGCAGGGCAGAGAACCTCGACAACAACACCTCTCCAGTATTATGTTATTCTGTTGCGTGCTCTTTTTCCACACCTCATGCCAGGTGGTCCCTACCTCTTTCATTCCTTCCTCATTGGTTCCTTTCCATGTCTCTCTGGGATGGTCAGCCCTCTCTTGACCAGTGGATTCCATTCTAATGTCTGCCTGGTTATGCTGCACTAAGGTCATCCACAGTTTAAACTGCTTTGAATTAATAGCTGATAGACTGCTGTTATAACTAAGTCATCAGTGAAAGGCCTATTGATCTACTTACTATAGTGTTTGAATTAGAGGTTGTTTGTTATTCTACTATCATTCTCAGTGTAGGGCTAAGCGCACACTAATTGTGGATGTAGATGGGAGCATTAAGGGTCAGCTCTAGAGTATCTCTCTACTTTCAATGCAATGCCAACAGAACATTTGGACGGACTGAGTGGCAATGCATAAAAACAACATGACTGAATCATATAAAAACTGTTACAGAAGGACAAAATCAGCTGTATGTGTCCTATGTCCACCATAACCATCATTCCACAGCTTCAATAGTCTGAAGGCAATCTGTATCAGCTTCCTCTTAGTTGTGCTTCAGGTGCACTAGAGAAAGAGGAGTGACAACAAGGAAATGAGAACTGACCACAGGGACAAAATGAACAAGACAAAAGTGCAAAAGCAGTGTAATGAAATGTCCCTCTTCAGTGTTCCTTCCTTCTATGTTTTTATTTTATTGTAAGTCCCCCTTTTCTTATGGCTAATAGTTAATCACTCCACATTAGGGTTTTATCTCCTGCTCAAGTTGATCAAAGCTGTCCTCACACAATGGAATCTTTGATCTCTGAGCCCAGTCTCACCCGAGGCCGCGGGCAGATGGGCGAGATCTCTACAGTGCTCTCCTTCAAGTTCAGAGGCCTCTTTTCTGACTCGGAGAAGCTCTTGCTGTTGTCTGGTGATGAGCACTCATGTGGCGGTGTGTTGCAGATGTAGTTGTCATTGAGGGTCTGGTAACCCTTGTGGTCTGACACAGAGGCTGGCACTGTGCTGTTGCCATTCAGAGGCAAGTTCTCTGCCGGATTCCCCACTAGCCTGGGTTTCTTCTGCTGCATGTTGGGGCACTCGCCTTCCTTCAGCATGGACTTCATGCGGTCGTGGTTCCTGTAGACCGCAAATAGGGAGAAGACCACCAGGGAGAAGCCCAGCAGGGCACACACTATAATGAGCTCGTTCCAGTAGGTCTTGGTGTTGATCTGTGGGGAGCGGGTCTCTCCAGGTAGGATGATTGGCTCCTCCTGTGGGACCAGAGGGGTGCGTGAGCGGCCAATGAGGGTGGTGCTCTCCTGCCTGGCCTCTCCCCTAACACAGTAGTTGGCCAGGAGTTGCCTGAAGCCCTCCTCCACTGACCAGCACTCATAGGTCTCCTGTCTGTCAGCCTGGGCCACCACCACTAGACCTCCCTCAGGACTGGGGTACAGGAAGTGACCTGCACCCTCACTGTACTCCCACTTCCTCTCAGCCAGGTTGGAGCGCAGCTTACAGGGCAGCACTTTGAACATGTTGGCTGGGATCATTATCACCTGGCATGAAGACATCCCTGCGGACAACAAGAGAAATGGCTTTTTTTATTTTTCATTTGTGAAAGCAAGTCCATCTCAGGTAGATTAAACAAACTGCATTATTATATCAGTATGGTAGCTGAGTAGGACTGCGATGAGAATTAACACATTAAATAAGCTTGGAATTGATAATCATGGTAGGGAACATTGGAATAAAATGTTCTTCGAAATGTAAATGCAGCAGTTCCATAGTAGAGCACAGTGGTACAGTTTAGAGCTGAGATGATTTAATCCAGCAGGAACTGATGGAATGGTACAGTACTTACGTGTGGGTGGGGGTTTAGCAAAGCGAGGGCTGGGCTGTGTCTTGTTGCAGATAACGGATGTGTCTGCCTCGTCCACGTCCTGCTGCCAGTGGCTGAGAACACAGACACAATGGTATATCAGACAAATGGGTGTCTCAGAACCACTCAGAACCTCTAACTGACAGTCTACACATAGCAGGTCTTTACAGACTACAGCATGTACTGTAAGCAGACAGCATTGAGCATTATCCTGTATTGTCACTTTTTCTTTGGTGTGCTCTAATGTCCCGAAAAGTTATCAGTCATTATGAGGGCTTAGCATCTAACTAGTTTATACCATTATCTGGCATCATGCTAATACAAGGCTAGTATCTCTTTGATGAGCAACACCTACATGTCCATGAGTGGACCATAGAAAGGTAATGTATGGAGGCAGGTGGTCTGGGGGAAACATACTTTTCTAGTCCACCCAGCCTGACATTCAGACACTGCCGCCCTTCCCAGGCACAGTAAGGGTCTCTGGACAGGACACACTCTCCACAGCTCTGGTAGTTGGAGCAGTTAGCCACCGGGACCTCCACCAGGCCAGAGTAGGAGGACACAAACAGCAGGCCCTGTAGAGGAGAGACCACCAGACAGTCAGTCAGGGGCCAGGGAGGAATAGGTATCTGGGTCACATATTAGCAGACATTTACCTCTCTCTAAAACAATGTCAACACTGTACCCTTGACGAACCCAATGCTGGAGGACCAAACCGAGTAACAATACAGAGTAACACAGGACCTATTTTTTTTCAATTCCCCTGAGAGGAAGTTGCATACAATTATCTCAATGAACGTGAGCTGAGCTACCCTTTAGGTTCCGGCTCTCTTCACGGCTTATGAGACCCCTAAACTGCCAGTGCTGACATTTAGTGAGCTCATCATTACTCCCACTATGCTCCAGAAATAAACTGATTTCTTTCTCAGTACTGTACCTTTTCAGAGTCCAGTTCAATGTGCTGTACAGGCTGGGGGTCAGTGAAAAGCATCATCTCTTCAATGATGTGCATCTTGTTGTTGACATTGATGGCTTTGTGGAGTCTTCCATCATCTGCCAGAGACATATGACAGAACAGTGGATGGTTAGTGTCTGCTATAGCTCTGCCTCTCATACAGAACAGGAAAAGTTCTGTCGGCTGAGGCGGTTTACAGTACAGTACCTGTTCCAATGAAGAGCACATTGTAGTGTTTGTTGATGGCCTGGACCCGGTGGACAGCTATCTGGGTGTAGCGGACGCTGCGTTTCAGCAGGAGGGGCTGGCTGCGGATCACACTGTCCATCAGGAAGTGGTCCTTGACGAAGTTTAGTACCTTGTCAGGCATATGCAGAGAGGAGGAGATGCCCTGGTCCCGGGCTGCATTAGTGATGCACTGTGGAGAGAACACATGGAGTCTCATAAGCACACACCGGGCAACAATACACACTACACAAGCTTACTACTACCCCCTGCCTATCCTCATAAATATGTGTTTGTATCCCTCAGTTGATGATTTGATTTGATGTGTCCGTGATAAGTCTGCCAGGAAATTAAAGCAGCTGTAGCAGTGGCAGCTTTGATAACATCAGGCCTTCTGGGAAGAAGGCTGCTAGTGACAGCAGAGAGACAGATAGCTGGTTAATCACTGATGTTCAGTCCAGATTGCTGATGTGTCTGAGAGGCAGGCTAGAACACATCCAATCTACAAACACGTGGTTGGCTTAGTATAGCCTACTACAAGTTACTTAAACCAGTGGTTCCCAACCAGGGGTACTAGGACATACTTGGCCTATCCACAGGGGATACTTGAGAAGACTCATGAGACCATAGGCCTACTGGTAAAATACACATGAGAGGGTAATTCAGGGGTACTCCAGGCACAGCAAAATTCAGTTGGTGGTACAGTAACCGAAAAAGGTTAGGAACCACTGACTTATACTATGTAAGCTGCCCAGCAGAGGGCAGTAGTAACTCACCGCTCCAGGCCGTGGATCAAGGATAGGGTGGTTGTAGGTGTACCACTGCTGGGTCTCCCGGTTGACCTCACGGTAACGGCCGCTGAAGGCCCTCTCCACCTGGTCCATGGTGAAGGCACACACTGCTGAGCTGCCAGAGGCCCCTTTATACCTGGGAAAACACCACACAACAGTGAGGCTACAGCATGTTCCTCTTTCCTAAAATCATCCTATTCTTTACTCTGACAGTAGTGCTGAACTAATACAGTGCCTTGCAAAAGTATTCATCCCCCTTGGCGTTTTTCCTATTTTGTTGCATTACAACTTGTAATTAAATTGAGTACATATACACCTGTTCTGAAAGGCACCAGAGTCTGCAACACCACTAAGCAAGGGTCACCAACAAGTAAGCGGCACCAAGGAGCTCTCCAAACAGGTCAGGGACAAAGTTGTGGAGAAGTACAGATCAGGGTTGGGTTCTAAAAAAATATCCTAAACTTTTAACATCCCACGGAGCACCATTAAATCCATTATTTAAAAAATGGAACGAATATGGCACCACAACAAACCTGCCAAGAGAGGGCTGCCCACCAAAACTCATGGACCAGGCAAGGAGAGCATTAATCAGAGAGGTAACAAAGAGACCAAAGATAACCCTGAAGGAGCTGCAAAGCTCCACAGCGGAGATTGGAGTATCTGTCCATAGGACCACTTTAAGCCGTACACTCCACAGAGCTGGGCTTTATGGACGAGTGGCCAGAAAAAAGCCATTGCTTAAAGACAAAAATAAGCAAACACATTTGGTGTTTGCCAAAAGGCATGTGGGAGACTCCCCAAACATATGGAAGAAGGTACTCTGGTCAGATGAGACTAAAATGTAGCTTTTTGGCCATCAAGAAAAACACTATGTCTGCTGCAAACCCAACACCTCTCATCACCCAGAGAACATCATCCACACAGTGAAGCATGATGGTGGCAGCATCATGCTGTGGGGACGTTTTTCATGATGGCGCTAAATACAGGGAAATTCTTGAGAGAAACCTGTTTGTCTTCCAGAGATTTGAGACTGTTCACTTTCCAGCAGAACAATGACCCTAATCATACTGCTAAAGCAAAACTTGAGTGGTTTAAGGGGAAACATTTAAATATCTTGGAATTGCCTAATCAATGCCCAGAACTCCATCCAATTGAGAATCTGTGGTATGACTTAATAAATCTTTTTTTCCCCAATTTTCACTTAAAATGACATACCCAAATCTAACTGTCTGTAGCTCAGGCCCTGAAGCATGGATATGCATATTCTTGGTACCATTTGAAAGGAAACACTTTAAAGTTGTTGTGAATTTAATGTAGGAGAATATAACATAATAGATCTGGTAGAAGAAAATACAAAGAAAAAAAACTGTTTTTTTTTCTACCACCATCTTTGAAATGCAACAGAAAGGTCCCAGTTCTAGCCATCACTCTTATTGTAATTCTGATGGTGTCCACAAGATGGCAGCAGTGTATGACCAACGTTTCAGACGGATAACTTGAAGTATGAGTGAACTACATGATATTTAGTGTGAAGTCACCCAGGTACATTTGGGCAAATCGTGAAGGAGACATTTGCATTCATATTACATTTTTCTGCAAGAACATCGTCAAATCTGTATACTTGGACTTTGATTGAGCTTTTCCAGTAATAGTAACCAAATTAAGTTCAACATTTGCAAAACAACCAGTTTTTATAACTTCATAACTCTTATATTTTTTTGTCCAAAAGGAAAACGCATGCTGTAGCACAAGGTTAGTAGCTACATTTTATGACAGATACAGGGTTTTCGAAACTCCCGGAAAGCCCAGCTCATTGGCTATCTAGCTAGTTTTGTTTGACCCTGATTGGTGCTTATTTGACAAAGTTAGAGTCGATCAAGTGAAGACTGCCCGCATCATCGGCGTGCCATGAAGGCGTCGCTCTCTGACCAAATTTGGTGACTTATAGGATATACTACACCCCTATAAATATAGTGAAGTCTGGTTACGTTCTAGAGTCTCTGAGGAATACATACGGACGTGATTTGACTGGTTGAAACAACGTTTAGGGTTAGATTTTCACAGATTCCTTTCTTTGCAAATTGAACGAGTGGAAATAAAAAAATCGATCATGCATGCTATATGGACCTTTTTAGGATATGAAAAAAGGATTTTATCTAACAAAACGACACTTCATGTTATCTCTGGGACCCTTTGGATGATAAATCAGAGCAAGATTTCAGAACTTAAGTACACATTTCACCTTCATAGGTGAATTTATCAAACCTATAGCAGTGAAAAAAAGTGTTTTGTTGTTAGGAGCTCTCCTCAAACAATAGCATATTTTTTTCAGTAATAGCTGCTGTAAATTGGACAGTGAAGTTATATTAACAAGAATTTAAGCTTTCAGCCGATATAAGGCACTTATATGTTCCGATATTTGTTGTTTCTCTAAAATCTGTGATCGTGACACAAGGCACTGCATGATTTACAACTGTCCCGTTCACTATCCCTAAGATTATTTATTTTTAATTCCAGGTTGTAAGGCAAAAAAATGCCAAGTGGGGTGAATACTTTTGCAAGCCACTGTATGCAGTACTTGATCAATAACGTCTCAAATACACCGTAGACGAACAGAATGAATGGAAATGTGGCTGTTTGGCCATGACTGGGTCAATAATAATGTGCTATAAACTGACAGTGAGCTGTTGTTGTATGGAGAAATGTTTAATATTATTATTTTATTTTTTTATCTGTTATTTTACCAGGTAAGTTGACTGAGAACACGCTCTCATTTGCAGCGATGACCTGGGGAATAGTTACAGGGGAGAGGAGGGGGATGAATGAGCCAATTGTAAATTGGGGATTATTAGGTGACCGTGATGGTTTGAGGGCCAGATTGGGAATTTAGCCAGGACACCAGGGTTAACACCCCTACTCTTACAATAAGTGCCATGGGATCTTTAATGACCTCAGAGAGTCAGGACACCCGTTTAACGTCCCATCCCGAAAGACGGCACCCTACACAGGGCAGTGTCCCCAATCACTGCCCTGGGGTAGTGGAGATGAGTGAATTATCAACTCAGACACAGAAGCTTTCATTATCCAAATCAATGGGCTTATACACTCTTGCATGCTCTATAAGTGATAATGTCCTCACCACTGTGAAGTAAAGACCCCGTAGAACACAGTGTTCTTCCAGTCTTCTGGGCTGGGTGTCAACACAAACATGTCCTGGATGATGTTGAAGGGGAAGCCATCATCAGGCAGTGAACACAGGAGCTGGGCTTTAAGGAAGGTGGTCCATTTCTTCTGCAGCACCCTCTCTCCTCCTTTGTCACCCTGTAATACAAGCAGAGCTCTGTTACATGGACCCTCAGTCATAGTAACCCAGTGTCCAGTAGAGGGCACATGTATGTGTAAACTGTAAAAGTAGTGGAAATGGTGAGAATGCATTATAATCCCTACTGCAATAAACACGCGTCTGAATGATATCATGGCAACCAATTTCCCTAAAATTATTCTACACCCTGTTGTTTACCCCAAAACTAAACAAACAATGTAAACAAACAAGGCACTGTTTGAATTTACTTAAATGAGAAACAATAATCCTATAGTGAAACCACCAGACTGAGTACAACAGATTGTGGACATAATACACATCCGCCCAGGGTGAATAGAATTCTAGGTCAAGAAAACAATATAAGACATCACAACTGGATGAGAGGAGAACACTGGGGGCACTGGGGAAGCCAAATGCTTTTCAATGAGAGAGAGAAGAAAGGACACTGCTCACACACAATGACTCTCCACTGACACTACAATTCTCCGAACCTGTGCCTGTGACACTACCCTGCCTGGTGGGTGGGGTCATCTATGGGAGCATGATACCGGGTTGGCTTGTGATGCAAATATAGCAGCACAACTTTTCCATTAAGAAATGTAATGCCTATACTTTTCACAGATAGTTGGCTGTACAGGAATTGTGTGGGGACATGCAATTGAAAAAAAAATAGATATCATTTGTCTGTTTACATTCACTTGAGTCTGTGGCTCGGATTGCAGCAATTATTCAAATTCTTGTCTGGGACAGATCTAAGGAGATTCAAAAGGCTGAGGGAGCAACGGTAAGTCATCTTCACAGAGCACTGTTCAGAGGACTAAAAAGAAACATAAAGAAGTCTACATAACCCAGAGCCCTTTAACATGTGCCTTCGTCCGAGTCCCCGTCAGCCCAACATTAATTAGAGGAAATGACATCGCTGAATGGGAAAGGGAAATGACACGTGACTAAATGCTGAGTTTCTGAAGCAATTACTTGCTGTAGTAACCCAGCCAGATAATGAGCTACATACAGTATATTCCCTGCTCTGCTCCCCCTGGTCTACCTAGTTATTATTTTATACTAGAGAGAGTGTGTACCTAAAGTCTCCTCCTGAATATTGGACAGAAAGCACTCAATTTATTAACCCCTTACATAAACCTCCCTTTCCAACACAGATGAACAATTTTAGGAGTTTCAACAGTACCAAAGCTTTTTGTGTTTTTCTGTTTTCCACAAAGCTATACAGTGGAGCAAAAAAGTATTTAGTCAGCCACCAATTCTGCAAGTTCTCCCACTTAAAAAGATGAGAGAGGCCTGTAATTTTCATCATAGGTACACTTCAACTATGACAGACAAAATGAGAAAAGAAATCCAGAAAATCATATTGTAGGATTTTTAATGAATTTATTTGCAAATTATGATGGAAAATAAGTATTTGGTCAATAACAAAAGTTTATCTCAATACTTTGTTATATACCCTTTGTTGGCAATGACAGAGGTCAAACGTTTTCTGTAAGTCTTCACAAGGTTTTCACACACTGTTGCTGGTATTTTGGCCCATTCCTCCAAGCAGATCTCCTCTAGAGCAGTGATGTTTTGGGGCTGTTGCTGGGCAACATGGACTTTCAACTCCCTCCAAAGATTTTTTATGGGGTTGAGATCTGGAGACTGGCTAGGCCACTCCAGCACCTTGAAATGCTTCTTACGAAGCCGCTCCTTCGTTGCCTGGGCGGTGTGTTTGGGATCATTGTCATGCTGAAAGTTGAAGTGTACCTATGATGAAAATTACAGGCCTCCCTCATATTTTTAAGTGGGAGAACTTGCACAATTGGTGGCTGACTAAATACTTTTTTGCCCCACTGTATCATATTCCATAGTTGGCCTCACTGGAGCAGAACTTCTACTCTAAACACCTGAATAAACATCAGAGATAGTCAACTAAAGACAGAGAGAGAGATGGACTTTAAGTAATGGAAGATGCTGATGAGGAAGATGCAGTATTGGTGGATCTTTCTATAAATAATGGGGCCAATGTGTGACATTGGGATATATTTTTCAAAATGGTTTGAAACAAAAATAAAAAGCCTTTTCATGCAGTTCAACATGTGTAATTAGAGAAATAAAAGTGAATAACTCCACCAACACAACAAAGGACTAGGATGATACATTCTTTAACAGGGTTCATACAGATATTGATGAGTCAAATTCATGGGCTTTCAGGAACTTTTGTAATTTTCAAAGACCTTAATGCAATTGTATAATTTATATAATTGTACATGTAGGGCCTAATATAGAGGCCAAACAAGCAAGTAGGGCATTACCACTTCAAGATTTTTTTTTCAGGGCTTGCCAAAGCATTGATATTCAAATTATTATTACATTCTAAAATGTGTGTGAATAATGTGGACATTGCCTGACTAAATAGATAGGATGCATGCATGCCAATTTTTCTGTAGCCTATGTGGCCGATGCAGGCACACAGTAAGCCTATAAAGCCATGAATAGCGGTAGCATTAATCTCACCATCTCTGTTTTTATAACGAGAAAGCGACCAAAAACCAGGTTCTTTTTTTATGGAAGGATTTGTATGGAAAGCCAAGTTGAAGTTGTCGTCCTCATAATAACCGCATGTGATTTTACCGCAACTGTCACGCCCTGACCTTAGATTCTCTGTTTTTCTATATATTTTAGTTAGATCAGGGTGTGACTAGGGTGGGTACTCTAGCTGTTGTATATCTAGGGGTTTTGTAAGTCTATGTTGGCCTGATATGGTTTCCAATCATAGACAGCTGTTTATCGTTGTCTCTGATTGGGGATCATATTTAGGTAGTCATTTCCCCCACTGTTAGTTGTGGGGTCTATTTCCCCCACTGTTAGTTGTGGGGTCTTAGTTGCCTTTCAGCACTAGTTTGTATAGCTTCACGTTTCGTATTGGTTGTGTGTTGTTTTTGTTCATTCATTAAAAAGAGAATGTACGCATACCATGCTGCGCCTTGGTCCGATCCTTATGACGAACGTGACAGCAACAGAGTAGCGCAACACCCTTCAATTGAAGGGCTGGAAACAAACTAAAGTGGCCACATCTCTCACAAAAATGAAATTACAGATAATTATATAAGCAGGCTTCCCCCCCAAAAATACCAAGAAAAAAAGGCAAAAACATCAAATAATGTATATTTTATCTCTCTGTTTTGATCATTTTCCTTCAATTCGCAAGAGGCTGAATGTATTTCACCAAATAAAGCATCTGAATGAGGGAAACCTCTCTGTCTCTGTATGTGTAGACCATCTATCTGATGCTGTCTGGTCAAAAATAGGATGATATTGTTGCCACCTGTAGCATTGAATGCAAGGGGGCATTTGGCCTCCCTTGATAAAAAAAAGTATAAAATATTAGCCAATCAGCATTGAGCTAAACTGAGCGAGCTAAACTGTGCTAGTACAGCTAAACTGTACAGCTAAACTGTACTGGTGCACCAAAAAATGTGTCAAGGGAAGACAGTTTGGATTTGGCTCCACAACAATTGGAATATGCATGTCAATTCTCTCAATGCTCAAAGTAGAAGAGAAATGGACTTCATCACTACTTATTCTTGTAAGAAGTATTGAAATGTTGAATGCTACTAGCTGTCTGTTTTAAACTACTCGCTCACAGCACGGACACCCATGCATACTCCACAAGACATGCCACCAGTCCAGAACAGACTATGGGACACTGTACTACATAGAGCCATGGCTACATTGAAGTCTATTCCACATCAAGTAATTCACGCAAGCAGTAAAATCAGATTTAAAAAACAGTGAGGACTATTGAACAGCGATGACTGTGAAGTCACACACACGGGTACAAACACACAACATACACACACAATCAAGCACACATAACATACACACTACACACACATGTACACCTTGATTGTGTGTTGTAGTAGAGTAGTGGTCGGAGGGCAAACATTTAATGTATTGTGAAATCTGTTTTAAATGTATTGAAAATGTATACACATTTTAATATAATGTATATTACTGCCTTAACTTTAGCTGTAACCCAGGAAGAGTAGCTGCGGCCTTGGAAGGAACTAATGGGGATTGCTAATAAATACAAATACAAATCACATGAAAAACCAAACATCACTGACAGAAGAAACTTGAATTGTTGCATCTCGTTGTGTTGTTGTCTTCCAGTGGCTAGCTAGGTAGCTAAAATTGTCCCTTTCCATTAGCCATGGATGGAGATGCAGTGCCTTCGGAAAGTATTCAGACCCCTTGACTTGTTCCACATTGTTAGGTTATAGCCTTATTATAACACTGATTACATTGGTGAAAAACAATCTACACACAAAACCCCATAATGACAAAGCAAAAACAGGTTTAGAATTTTTTACTTATTTATTAACAATTAAAAATGAAAAAAAAATCAAATTTATATAAGTATACACAGAGAGAGAGAGAAATCAGGACCATAGTTGTCACTGTATTAGGCTAAGCGTAGGTGAGTTGATGATGGTGAACTATTGAAGCTAAATGGTGCTGGAATATTGGAGGCAGCTCCTGTTTTCCTTGTGAATTGCAGTAGCCTAACTCTCCATGATTCTAAATCAATAGTTGTTTATTAGTTTTGAAAATGTCAGAAACATTAACTTGCTTGACCATTCTGTAGGTCACGTAACTGTTTGTTACATGCACTGTTTGTTACACTGTTTGTTACATGCACTGTTTGTTACACTGTTTCAAATCAAATCAAATTTTATTTGTCACATACACATGGTTAGCAGATGTTAATGCGAGTGTAGCGAAATGCTTGTGCTTCTAGTTCCGACAATGCAGTAATAACGAACAAGTAATCTAACTAACAATTCCAAAAAAACTACTGTCTTGTACACAGTGTAAGGGGATAAAGAATATGTACATAAGGATATATGAATGAGTGATGGTACAGAGCAGCATAGGCAAGATACAGTAGATGATATCGAGTACAGTATATACATATGAGATAAGTATGTAAACCAAGTGGCATAGTTAAAGTGGCTAGTGATACATGTATTACATAAGGATGCAGTCGATGATATAGAGTACAGTATCAACGTATGCATATGAGATGAATAATGTAGGGTAAGTAACATTATATAAGGTAGCATTGTTTAAAGTGGCTAGTGATATATTTACATCATTTCCCATCAATTCCCATGATTAAAGTGGCTGGAGTAGAGTCAGTGTCATTGACAGTGTGTTGGCAGTAGCCACTCAATGTTAGTGGTGGCTGTTTAACAGTCTGATGGCCTTGAGATAGAAGCTGTTTTTCAGTCTCTCGGTCCCAGCTTTGATGCACCTGTACTGACCTCGCCTTCTGGATGACAGCGGGGTGAACAGGCAGTGGCTCGGGTGGTTGATGTCCTTGATGATCTTTATGGCCTTCCTGTAGCATCGGGTGGTGTAGGTGTCCTGGAGGGCAGGTAGTTTGCCCCCGGTGATGCGTTGTGCAGACCTCACTACCCTCTGGAGAGCCTTACGGTTGAGGGCGGTGCAGTTGCCATACCAGGCGGTGATACAGCCCGCCAGGATGCTCTCGATTGTGCATCTGTAGAAGTTTGTGAGTGCTTTTGGTGACAAGCCGAATTTCTTCAGCCTCCTGAGGTTGAAGAGGCGCTGCTGCGCCTTCCTCACGATGCTGTCTGTGTGAGTGGACCAATTCAGTTTGTCTGTGATGTGTATGCCGAGGAACTTAAAACTTGCTACCCTCTCCACTACTGTTCCATCGATGTGGATGGGGGTGTTCCCTCTGCTGTTTCCTGAAGTCCACAATCATCTCCTTAGTTTTGTTGACGTTGAGTGTGAGGTTATTTTCCTGACACCACACTCCGAGGGCCCTCACCTCCTCCCTGTAGGCCGTCTCGTCGTTGTTGGTAATCAAGCCTACCACTGTTGTGTCGTCCGCAAACTTGATGATTGAGTTGGAGGCGTGCATGGCCACGCAGTCGTGGGTGAACAGGGAGTACAGGAGAGGGCTCAGAACGCACCCTTGTGGGGCCCCAGTGTTGAGGATCAGCGGGGAGGAGATGTTGTTGCCTACCCTCACCACCTGGGGGCGGCCCGTCAGGAAGTCCAGTACCCAGTTGCACAGGGCGGGGTCGAGACCCAGGGTCTCGAGCTTGATGACGAGCTTGGAGGGTACTATGGTGTTGAATGCCGAGCTGTAGTCGATGAACAGCATTCTCACATAGGTATTCCTCTTGTCCAGATGGGTTAGGGCAGTGTGCAGTGTGGTTGAGATTGCATCGTCTGTGGACCTATTTGGGCGGTAAGCAAATTGGAGTGGGTCAAGGGTGTCAGGTAGGGTGGAGGTGATATGGTCCTTGACTAGTCTCTCAAAGCACTTCATGATGACGGATGTGAGTGCTACGGGCGGTAGTCGTTTAGCTCAGTTACCTTAGCTTTCTTGGGAACAGGAACAATGGTGGCCCTCTTGAAGCATGTGGGAACAGCAGACTGGTATAGGGATTGATTGAATATGTCCGTAAACACACCGGCCAGCTGGTCTGCGCATGCTCTGAGGGCGCGGCTGGGGATGCCGCCTGGGCCTGCAGCCTTGCGAGGGTTAACACGTTTAAATGTCTTACTCACTTCGGCTGCAGTGAAGGAGAGACCGCATGTTTCCGTTGCAGGCCGTGTCAGTGGCACTGTATTGTCCTCAAAGCGGGCAAAAAGTTATTTAGTCTGCCTGGGAGCAAGACATCCTGGTCCGTGACTGGGCTGGGTTTCTTCCTGTAGTCCGTGATTGACTGTAGACCCTGCCACATGCCTCTTGTGTCTGAGCCGTTGAATTGAGATTCTACTTTGTCTCTGTACTGGCGCTTAGCTTGTTTGATAGCCTTGCGGAGGGAATAGCTGCACTGTTTGTATTCAGTCATGTTACCAGACACCTTGCCCTGATTAAAAGCAGTGGTTCGTGCCTTCAGTTTCACACGAATGCTGCCATCAATCCACGGTTTCTGGTTAGGGAATGTTTTAATCGTTGCTATGGGAACGACATCTTCAACGCACGTTCTAATGAACTCGCACACCGTATCAGCGTATTTGTCAATGTTGTTGTCTGACGCAATACGAAACATCTCCCAGTCCACGTGATGGAAGCAGTCTTGGAGTGTGGAGTCAGCTTGGTCGGACCAGCGTTGGACAGACCTCAGCGTGGGAGCTTCTTGTTTTAGTTTCTGTCTGTAGGCAGGGATCAACAAAATGGAGTCGTGGTCAGCTTTTCCGAAAGGGGGCGGGGCAGGGCCTTATATGCGTCGCGGAAGTTAGAGTAACAATGATCCAGGGTCTTTCCACCCCTGGTTGCGCAATCGATATGCTGATAAAATTTAGGGAGTCTTGTTTTCAGATTAGCCTTGTTAAAATCCCCAGCTACAATGAATGCAGCCTCCGGATAAATCGTTTCCAGTTTGCAGAGAGTTAAATAAAGTTCGTTCAGAGCCATCGATGTGTCTGCTTGGGGGATATATACGGCTGTGATTATAATCGAAGAGAATTCTCTTGGTAGATAATGCGGTCTACATTTGATTGTGAGGAATTCTAAATCAGGTGAACAGAAGGATTTGAGTTCCTGTATGTTTCTTTCATCACACCATGTCACGTTGGCCATAAGGCATACGCCCCCGCCCGTCTTCTTACCAGAAAGATGTTTGTTTCTGTCGGCGCGATGCGTGGAGAAACCCGTTGGCTGCACCGCTTCGGATTGCGTCTCTCCAGTTAGCCATGTTTCCGTGAAGCAGAGAACGTTACAGTCTCTGATGTCCCTCTGGAATGCTACCCTTGCTCAGATTTCATCAACCTTGTTGTCAAGAGACTGGACATTGGCAAGAAGAATGCTAGGGAGTGTTGCACGATGTGCCCGTCTCCGGAGTCTGACCAGAAGACCGCTTCGTTTCCCTCTTTTTCTGAGTCGTTTTTTTTTTTGGTCGCTGCATGTGATCCACTCGGTTACACTGGTTGTGAGGCAGAACACAGGATCCGCATCGCGGATGTCCTTTGTTACATGCACTGTTTGTTACACTGTTTGTTACATGCTTTGAGGACTTCACCAGACAGATGTTGCTCTCCGGTTTTGTGATGAAACAAAAAGGTGTGGTTGAATGTATTCTGCCACTGATTTTTATTTGTCTTGGCCTTAGGCCTACAGAGGATTCTGCAAATATTCAGACAGCTTCCCTTTTTCCACATTTTGTTACATTAGTCTTATTCTAAAATTGATCAAATAAATGTTTTTCCTCATTGTTTCCATTGATCATCCTTGATGTTTCTACAACTTGATTGGAGTCCACCTGTGGTAAATTCAATTGATTGGACATGATTTGGAAAGGCACACACCTGTCTATATAAGGTCCCACAGTTGGCAGTGCATGTCAGAGCAAAAACCAAGCCATGAGGTTGAAGGAATTGTCCATAGAGCACCGAGACAGGATTGAGTTGAGGCACAGGTCTGGGGAAGGGTACCAAAACATTTCTGCAGCATTGAAGGTCCCCATCTATTAATGGAAGAAGTTGAGCTATTGGGGGAGGTGACCAAGAACCCGATGGTGAGGGAGGTGACCAAGAACCAGATGGTCACTCTGACAGAGCTCAGAACCAGATGGTCACTCTGACAGAGCTCCTGTGTGGTGATGGGAGACCCTTCCAGAAGGACAACCATCTCTGCAGCACTCTACCAATCAGGCCTTTATGGTAGAGTGGCCAGACAGAAGCCACTCCTCAGCAAAAGACACATGACAGCCTGCCTGCTTGGAGTTTGCCAAAAGGCAGCTAAAGGACTCTGACCATGAGAAACAAGATTCTCTGGTCTGATGAAACCAAGATTGAACACTTTGGCCTGCATGCCAAGCCTCACGTTTGGAGGAAACCTGGCACTATCCCTACGGTGAAGTATGGTGGTGGCAGCATCATGCTGTGGGGATGTTTTTCAGGGGAAGGGACTGGGAGACTAGTCAGGATTGAGGGAAAGATGAACGGAGCAAAGTACAGAGAAATCCTTGATGAAAACCTGCTCCAGAGCGCTCATAACCTCAGACTAGGTCAAAGGGTCTCCTTCCAACAGGACAATGACCCTAAGCACACAGCCAAGACAATGCAGGAGTGGGCTCGGGACAAGTCTCTGAATGTCCTTGAGTGGCCCAGCCAGAGGCCAGACTTGAACCCGATCGAACATCTCTGGAGAGACCTGAAAATAGCATTTCAGCGATGCTCCCCATCCAACCTGACAGAGCTTGAGAGGATCTGCAGAGAACAATGAGAGAAACTCCCCAAATACAGGTGTGCCAAGCTGGGGAAGGATACCCAAGAAGACTCGAGGCTATAATCACTGCCAAAGGTGCTTCAACAAAGTACTGAGTAAAGGGTCTGAATACTTACGTAAATGTGATATTTCAGTTTCATATTTTTGACACATTTGCAAAAATGTCTAAAAACTTGCTTTCGCTTTGTTATTATGGGATATTGCGTGTAGATTGATGAGGGGGAAAAACGATTTAATACATTTTAGAATAAGGCTGTAACGTAACATAATGTGGAAAAAGTCAAGGGGTCTGAACACTTTCCGAATGCACTGTATGTCATGGTGGCAAGGCATATGAACTAACAGATTATAGAGCAAACAACATAATTTTCACAACACAGGTTGTGACATGGCTATTTTTTCCTGGCTTGGCTTCCCCAGTGATTTTACCCACGCACCGCTACTGATTATAAGGGAGCAGGTAACTTATAATTTGGCTACAATAATTACAATTGCTTTTGAAGCACCAAATTGAGGAAATGTCAGATTTTCAAGGTAGGCCTATTTCAGTACTTGAACTTTAATTTGGAGCGCAGAAATTCAAGTAGGCTACTTCAAGCCCCTTGTAAAATTGCAGGTCTAACATGGAAAACAAAATGTATTTGTCAAGTTATTTCACTACTAGACCATATTGTGAATAAGTTATGTCATTTATTGTCATTATATCTAGAATAATTCATATGAATAGCGTTGGGTGTTGCGCAGTAGCCTATCCTACACAATTGCGCACAGTAGACTCGGGGCTCTATATTAACAAACTTAACACAAAGGTAAGTGCAGGTGGTAGCGTTATAGGTTCAGGGGTGAGCCAGAAATACTTTTGCTATTCTCACTATCACAATTATCGGCGCACTTGCTGGCTTTGGTGCAAAAGGGCTAGGTTTTGATGAATAAACAAGTTGTGGATGTGTGGAGGCTCAGCCCCTCACTGGCCAATCAGAACAAGCTCCATGGCAAAATATGTGGTTGCTTCAAGTTGTGCATTTACGGTCTTTTATGTATTGCCTTGGAATCAACTACAATCATTTCTCCACATGGGCATATAATCTTAAAACAATGTAGAATATGGAGGGTTTTATGCACATCCAAACTTTTCACAGTAGCTGGAGAAAGATGTACTGTAAAGCGAAAGGAAGAATGTCCCCTAACTGTAATTGTGCAAGTTCTCCCACTTAAAAAGATGAGAGAGGCCTGTAATTTTCATCATAGGTACACTTCAATTATGACAGACAAAATGAGAAAAAAAATCCAGAAAATCACATTGTAGGATTTTTAATGAATTTATTTGCAAATTATGATGGAAAATAAGTATTTGGTCACCTACAAACAAGCAAGATTTCTGGCTCTCACAGACCTGTAACTTCTTTTTTAAACAACAACAAATAAATAAATGTAAAATGTAATGATTTCATAAAATCACCAGGATAAAGAAGTCAGGCTGTTGAACCTTCATTACATCTTTTTATAAACCCCCATCAGCTCCCAGCTCTGCCCTGGACACCATATGTGAATTGATTGTCCCCCATCTATCGTCAGAGTTCGTACTGTTAGGTGACCTAAACTGGGATATGCTTAACACCCTGGCCGTCCTACAATCTAAGCTAGATGCCCTCAATCTCACACAAATCATCAAGGAACCTACCAGGTACAACCCCAAATCCATAAACATGGGCACCCTCATAGATATCATCCTGACCAACTTGCCCTCCAAATACACCTCTGCTGTTTTCAACCAGGATCTCAGCAATCACTGCCTCATTGCCTGCGTCCATTATGGGTCCGCGGTCAAACGACCTAATCGACCTGGCCCGGGTATCCTGGCAGGATATTGTCCTCATCCCGTCAGTAGATGATGCCTGGTTGTTCTTCAAAAGTGCCTTACTCACCATCTTAAATAAGCATGCCCCTTTCAAAAAATGTAGAACTAAGAACAGATATAGCCCTTGGTTCACTCCAGACTTGACTGCCCTTGACCAGCACAAAAACATCCTGTGGCGCACTGCACTAGCTTCGAATAGTCCCCACGATATGCAACTTTTCAGGGAAGTCAGGAACCAATATACAGGGTTGGTCCTGTATATACATAGTCAGTTAGGAAAGCAAAGGCTAGCTTTTTCAAACAGAAATTTGAATCCTGCAGCACTAATTCCAAAAAGTTTTGGGACACTTTTATTTTTATTTATCCGTTATTTTACCAAGTAAGTTGACTGAGAATATGTTCTCAATGGCAGCAACGACCTGGGGAATAGTTACAGGGGAGAGGAGGGGGATGAATGAGCCAATTGTAAACTGGGGATTATTAGGTGACCGTGATGGTTTGAGGGCCAGATTGGGAATTTAGCCAGGATACCGGGGTTAACACCCCTACTCTTATGATAAGTGCCATGGGATCTTTAATGACCTCAGAGAGTCAGGACACCTGTTTAACGTCCCATCCCGAAAGACGGCACCCTACACAGGGTAGTGTACCCAATCACTGCCATGGGGCATTGGGATATTTTTTAGACCAGAGGCAAGAGTGCCTCCCACTGGCCCGCCAAACCCACTTCCAGCAGCATCTGGTCTCCCATCCAGGAACTGACCAGGACCAACCCTGCTTAGCTTCAGAAGCAAGCCAGCAGTGGTATGCAGGGTGTTATGCTGCTGAAAAGTCTATGGAGAATGAGAGCACCTCCTCTCAGCTACCCACTGCACTGAGGCTTGGAAACCCTGTCACCACCGATAAATCCACAATAATAAAGAATTTCAATAAGCATTTCTCTACGGCTGGCCACACTTTCCACCTGGCTACCCCAATCCCGGCTAACAGCTCCGCACCGATCGCGGCAACTGGCCCAAGCCCCGCCCCTCGCTTCTCCTTCACCAAAATCCAGACAGCTGATGTTCTGAAAGAGCTACAGAATCTGGACCCCTATAAATCAGCTGGGCTTGACAATCTGAACTCTCTCTTCCTAAAATTATCCACCGGTATTGTCTTAACCCCTATTACTAGTTTGTTCAACCTCTCTTTCGTATCGTCTGAGATTCCTAAAGATTGGAAAGTGGCCGCGGTCATCCCCCTCTTCAAAGGGGGAGACACTCTAGACCCAAACTGTAACAGACCTATATCCATCCTGCCCTGCCTTTCTAAAGTCTTCGAAAGCCAAGTGAACAAACAGATCACCGACCATCTCGAATCCCACCGTACCTTCTCCGCTATGCAATCCGGTTTCCGAGCTGGTCATGGGTGCACCTCAGCCACGCTCAAGGTCCTAAACGATATTATAGCCACCACCAATTAAAAACAGTACCGTGCAGCCGTCTTCATCGACCTGGCCAAAGTTTTCGAATCTGTCATTCGCCGTATTCTTAACGGCAGAATCAACAGCCTTGGTTTCTCTAATGACTGCCTCACCTGGTTCACTAACTACTCGAGTTCAGTGTCAAATCGGAAGGCCTGTTGTCCGGACCTCTGGCAGTATCTATGGGGGTGCCACAGGGTTCAATTCTTGGGCCAACTCTTTTCTCTGTATATATCAATGATGTTGCTCTTGCTGCGGGTGATTCTTTGATCCACCTCTATGCAGACGACACTATTCTGTATACATCTAGCCCTTCTTTGGACACTGTGTTAACAATCCTAGAAATGAGCTTCGATGCCATACAACACTCCTTTCGTGGCCTCCAACTGCTCTTAAACGCTAGTAAAACTAAATGCATGCTCTTCAACCAGTAGCTGCCCGCACCCGCCCACCCACCTAGCATCACTACTCCGGACGGTTCTGACTTAGAATATGTGGACAACTATAAATACCTACATGTCTGGGTTAGACTGTAAACTCTCCTTCCAGACTCATATTAATCATCTCCATTTCAAAATTAAATCTAGAATTCGCTTCCTATTTCGCAAACAAAGCCTCCTTCACTCATGATGCTGAACATACCCTCGTAAAACTGACTATCATGCCAATCCTTGACTTCGGCAATGTCATTTACAAAATAGCCTCCAACACTCTACTCAGCAAATTGGATGCAGTCTATCACAGTGCAATCCGTTTTGTCACCAAACCCCCAAATACTACCCATCATTGCGACCTGTATGCTCTCGTTGGCTGGTCCTCGCTACATATTTGCTTCCAAACCCACTTGCTCAAGGTCATCTATAAGTCTATGCCAGGTAAAGCTCCACCTTATCTCAGCTCACTGGTCATCATAGCAACACCCACCCATAGCACGCGCTCCAGCAGGCATATTTCACTGATCATCCCGAAAGCCAACACCTTCTTTGGCCACCTTTCCTTCCAGTTCTCTGCTGCCAATGACTGGAACGAATTGCAAAAACCATTAACTTCAAGCATCGGCTGTCAGAGCAACTTACCGATCGCTGCAGCTGTACACAGCTCATCTGTAAATAGCCCATCCAACCTACTACCTACCTCATCCCCAAATTTGTTTTTCTGCTCTTTTGCACACCAGTATCTCTACTTGCACATCCTCATCTGCACATCTATCACTCCAGTGTTAATTGCTAAATTGTAATTACTTCGCCACTATGGCCTATTTATTGCCTTACCTCCTTACTTAATTTGCACACACTGTATACAGATTTTCTATAGTGTTAATGACTGTACGTTTGTTTATCCCATGTGTAACTTTGTGTTGTTGTTGTTTTTGTCGCACTGCTTTTCTTTATCTTGGCCAGGTCGCAGTTGTAAATGAGAACTTGGTCTCAACTGGCCTACCTGGTTAAATAAAGGTTAAATTACCTACCTGGTTAAATAAAAAGGTTAAATTACCTACCTGGTTAAATAGAGATGAAATCAAATAAATAGTAGGCCTAAGGGAGGGCTTGTGTTTTGAACATATGAAACGTAAAACAAGCCATTTTTACACATCACTTACGAGGTTCAACAGTATTCACCAAGGTTCTCATCGCTGGTTTCATGATGGGCATGGACACGTAGCCTCCATCATGGAGGGGGTTTTACGCACGTCCAAAATGGGACCTGCATGGCTAAAATTGTGGGCCTGCCTACGATGCATACATAAAAAGGGAACGTTAACTCACTGTTTTACTCCTCAAAAATGCTATATTTGAATAAAGCTTTAATGATTATGATTTCTCAGGAGCCAATCCGTTTATCGACAGTCTTGACTACTTCGCAATTGCATTGGGCAGGACAAAAATAAGCCAAAGCCCCATATAGACCACTGCGGCACTCGGGAGGCTCCATCTACAACATTTTTAATGTTTAACAATTGCCTTGCACAAAGTATGAAAATACTAAAATACTGCGCAGGATTCTTAAAGAATTTCATTTAAATGTTAATTTTATTTTTTGATCACAGAAACAATGAGAAAATATGGAAAAATAAATCATGAAATGTTTATTATATAAAGCGGCCAGTGTAATCATCTGCCAGAGAGTAGCCCCAGTCGGCCTGAGCCCCAAGTAATACATGTGGGCCAGGTAACTCACACCAGAATCAGCCCGAGCTCAATCCCCGCATCCTAGCCATAAGTAATACTGCCTAAGGCGGCCCAGACTCGGGCCACATGACGTCGGCCGAGTCTGACTCTCAGCCAAATGCCCCGACTCTCAGCCGGAATCGGCCCAGATCCGAGGTGCTAGTTTGGTAGGCTGCGTTTCGGCTGTCAAAATTCATGGCATAACCAACTGCATCACCGCTAAGACATTCTGTTAAAGGTCCCCAAAGCACACACATCCCTGGGTCGCTCGTCCTTTCAGTTCGATGCAGCTAGCGACTGGAACGAGCTGCAACAGACACTCAAACTGGACAATTTTATCTCAATATCGTCATTCAAAGACTCAATCATGGACACTCGTACTGACAGTTGTGGCTGCTTTGCGTGATGTGTTGTTGTCTCTACCTTATTGCCCTTTGTTCTGTTGTCTGTGCCCAATAATGTTTGTACCATGTTTTGTGCTGCTACCATGTTGTGCCGCTGCCATGTTGTGTTGCTACCATGTTATTGTCATGTGGTGTTGCTACCATGCTGTGTTGTCATGTGTTGCTGCCATGCTATGTTGTTGTCTTAGGTCTCTCTTTATGTAGTGTTGTGTTGTCTTTCTTGTCGTGATGTGTGTTTTGTCCTATATTTATGTTGTATTTATTTTTTATTTTTAATCCCAGGCCTCGTCCCCGCAGGAGGCCTTTTGCCTTTTGGTAGGCCGTCATTGTAAATAAGAACTTGCCTAGTTAAATAAAGGTTAAATAAAATAAATAAAATCATTTTTTGGTTGGTCTTAAATATCCCTTTCAGGGCTGCCTGAAATTAGCACTTTGGGACATGTTTTTAAGGACACACCTCAAATATTTCTACCCCGCCCATCTGAGCGCAAGCGAGCTGATAAAAGACAGGTAAATTGCCAAACCTGGCGTTAGGGCGGAAAAATGCCAGTGCGCCAGTTTTTACATGACAAAATTGCAAACTAATGTGCGTTTGAAACTAGCGTTGCATTAATGCCAGCTGAAAATAGAGCACGAAACATGAAACATTTGGAAAATTCCTTCCTGGATCAGATGATGATGTATGATGTATCACAACATAACTAATTAGCTGGACACCAAATACGCATCCAACAAGTATTATGCATAATTATTGAAGAACCACGTTAATGACGGTATCGATTTAGGTTTTCAGTATCAAGGTAAGGTGACTCTTTCTGTTAGAAGCATTCCATTTTGCAAGTCATACAATATTTTGTATTTGTGCGCTCATGAAAACAGTTTTCACCCCATAACATAAGGACACACGAATATGTTACGTAGTTACACAGCAATCCTCTATACAAAAACTGTCTGACAGCTAGATCCAGGATTCTTAAAGGGTTCAAGTTCAATGTCTAATTTAACTGATTAATGCTTAATATAATGACAACTTACACTGCCATAAATGCAAGGTCAGAAAAGTAAGGGTTTATGTCACATGATTTCATCAAGAACCATGACCAACCAAGATAAAGGGTTAAACATAGGTATTACATCAACTCTTGAATTGTATTGAATATAGCTATGATCCCTCCTTAAATCTTAATGTAATGACATGAGAAAATGATTATCATTGGACTCATCAACAGCTGTAACAAGTTGCACATTGTAGGAAATCCTCACTGGTACCCTAGTTTATAGAAAGTCCCTGGTACACTTTCTACAGTTTCACCAACACATATTGCACGACCCAAACCTAAAGCTTTTAAAGGGGAACTCTCTAACATACACACTATAGTGGCTTGTATGGGGTGAGGATAAGAAAAACCAGGAGCTAAGATACTCTGTACTCGGAGTTCAAACCTACCCTGTGATTGACAGCTGACCTGCCCACCACCACCCTGTGTTTTATTTCAGAGGAGAAGGAAGGGTGTGTCCTGCAGCCTCACTCTGCCAGTGGCAGACTGACTGGTGTCCATCTGAATGTCACTCAGTGTCAAGACAAACACCTGCAGATAGACAGTTACTGTAGAGAAGCCTTTCAGCTTTCAGCCTGCAGAGCCTGGAATGGATAGGCACCTTGAGTCGTCAAAATTCTATTACTAGGAGCTGTCTCAGCCTGTCTACTACCTGTTTGAAAAATATAAACGAGTAAAAATATCCCTCCATTGGAACTGCTACGTATGGAGCCTCTTAAAGTGCAAAAAACCATTCCTCTGTTTAAATGAGTTTAGTGCCCGTGTGGTGAAGGAGAGAATTACATTTAAAAGGCACAGATGCAATTGAAAATGACTTGTGAGCTGGCCCCAAAGTAGAGCTCTGTTTCACGTATCCACATGGTTAATATTTTCTAATGAAGTTTGATAATGGGCGTTGGTAGATTCATTACGCTCATTTGCTATATGAAGGATGACAAGGTGCTGTCTGCAGGAGCCTTGGGCTCAGTCACACAGCTCCTCCCTTCACTGTGTGTCCCTCACTCAATGGTACTGCTCAATGGTACTGCTTATCTCTTTATAAAATTAAAAAGCTAAGAAATGCACTGTTGAAAGACACACATCAGCAGCCAGCTTTCCCTGAAGATTGACTGCTGGAAATGCAAAGCCTGGAAGGAGGGGTGGATACTATAAAACTGTCATCTAGTATTTCACACTTTCTTTGGATGGATTGGCCATACTACAGCTGTGATAAAGAAGAGGCCATGACCATGCTGTCAAATTAAGGTTGAGATTCTCGGTCACAGACAGTAAATGAGGTTCATGTTTAGACTGATTGGAAACCATTCCTTTTAGGTTAAAATACTAGAATATTTAATATTTCAGCTGCTTGTAGTGCATCTATCTAATGAGCAGGTTGACGTTTACCGGGATGAATCTTGTCCTGGAGGCCGAGCTGAGCGATTTCCACTAGATGGGCCAGCGGCAAAGTCAAAATCGGCTATATCGTAAAAATTGATTTTTGTTAATTTAATGTTAGGGTTAGCCATAAGGTTAGCAGTGTGGTTAAGGTTTGATTTTATGACTTTGTGGCTGTGCCAGCTAGTGTCTATCCTGCAGAGCTTCCTCCAGTACAACACACCTTTGTCTGCAGGTTGGTGTAGGAAAAAAAGTGGAAAAGGAGAAGCCATTTTAGGTCTGCTGTGAATCCAGGCTGAATGCTAATGATCGCTGAAATGTGATAAGAGTGGAGTGGAGGAGTGGAGCAGGAGATGTGGAGAGAAGGGCCCAAACAGAGAGAACTCACAGGAGGAATGGTTTTCTGTAACACAAGCCTGTGTCCCTCCCAGACAAACCTGTGAACAAAACGACTCCCTCCCACCCTTAAATCCCTCACCTCACACACACACATGAACACACCACACAGAAGTATGCACACACACATGAACTGACACACCCTTCTCCCGCTCTGATAGCTTCCAATAAATGGTGTGGAAATGTGTGGCGTTGCTGAGAGCCTTGCTCAAGGGGGAAAGACACTTTAGATAGGCCATCTCCGTTGAAGCGTCACTCACCTTACACACGCGAGCGATGCGCGATACAATGGTGTTGTCAAAGAATTCAAACTCCTTTCCCGCTTCGCTGAAGAAGAAGTAAATCTTATCGTCGTCGCCCACCGGGTTGCCTTTGGGCAGGCTCTCCTGAATGTAGGCAGAGCCCACAAAGGCTGGGTCTGGAGGAACAACAACGTAACCACAGGGTGAAATGTCAACCTAGAACCATGTGTTCTAAGACATGGACATGCCTTTTACAATTCACGTCTTCTGGCGATTCAGTAATTTTGGAACAGGAATTCTGATAACTTCTGCATGTTGAAATGGACAAAATACCATGGGAGCACATATATTTTTTCAGAGCTATGGTCATTTTAATTCATCATGTCCAGCCTGAGGTCTTCAAATACTGATTGCGTATGTTTAGGGGGAAACTGTTTATCCATGTTTATCAGTGACGTATACAACATTAGTGCATGGCATGAAGCTGCTACAGGAGAGCTAGCTGCCTGAAGACCTGAACTTACCCTGAAGCCAGTTCAAGGAGTTTTCTGTTTTTAGGGCAGCGCCTTGGCCCAGGCTCTTGTAAATAATAGGTTCATTTCCTTGGAAATTACTGACCGTCCCAGCATACAGCTCTCCATCTATAATGCAAGGAAGAACAAGATGAAGACAAACAATATCTGGACCAGGAGACAAGGAGCCTTGAATCTAAAATCAAAGCGCTGTCTCCTAATATGTTTACAGTACGGAACACACAAGAATGAACTCTTGTAAGATACATTCCAACTTTATCATTGATGAATCTATAATTAAGTATGTCAACAATGTGTTGTCTATTATGTTTATGTATATATTGTATTGTATACAGTATGTATTGTGTACTCAGTCTTATGGAAGCCAAACATATTTCCATGACAGTAAATAAGTGACCCCTATAGTGTACCTACCAGCCATGATGGCAGTGGACTTGTACTCAGGGTTGAAAGGGCAGCGGCCGCGTCCATCCTCTGTCACTATCTCCCCAGTCTGGCTCCTCACCAGAGTGAAGTCAGCTGTGTTCTGGAGAGGACAGAGAGAGAGAGACTTGAGGAAATATAGGGCTGTAATCTACACTGACCACTGCCCTCTGGCCAGTGTTCTCAACTGCACTATGGCCCAAAT
Organism: Oncorhynchus tshawytscha; assembly: GCF_018296145.1. Classification (NCBI taxonomy): domain Eukaryota; kingdom Metazoa; phylum Chordata; class Actinopteri; order Salmoniformes; family Salmonidae; genus Oncorhynchus; species Oncorhynchus tshawytscha. The sequence goes on along the minus strand of NC_056447.1, from coordinate 29,495,611 downwards.
GATGGGGAGGGAAACACTGGTTGGTCGCAGCTGGTCCCTTTGGGGTGGTTCAAACCAGGGTTGTTTGGAAACGTGGTTGTCACATTGTGTGGTCACAATGCAAAAAGGGCTTGTTACTACCCAATACTACAGAGACACACTTGATAAACAGTATCTCTATTTAAGTAAATGTTATTATATGATTCCATTTAGAAATGATCTGGTGATGGGGAAGATGAGGAGGGCTGCTTAGAGAAGGGATGGACATGACTGTCTGTATAAAGTACTGCATATCTCTCTGTGTGGGCTGAGACTCAGTGGTTTTGATAAGAAGGGAGACTTGGGAGGAGGAAACGCTCAGGAATTCTGGTTCACAACCTAAAGTTCTGCCAAGAGACTTTCCCTCCTCCCTTAATGTTTTCTCTCCCATACTGAATTATTGCAGAGGGGATTTGAGATGTTCTTTGACTGTCAATATTTCTAAATGGAAATGTCAATGTTATTCTGCATGGCCTCAGAGACCTGTCTGCTCCATCAGCTGAACACATTTAAAGATGCACTTCCTGTTCTAAAACGTCTTCACACAACTCAGAGCCACTCATGCTCACTAAACATCTGTAAGGGGTCAAATTGGAATACACTGATTTGAGGAGAAATAAAATGCTGTCTCCAGGGGGAAATACTATAAAATAGAGAAGAAAAGCTGTACCTTGATTGACAGAGTGAATTACATGACTAATTACATCTTTCTACAGCACACAGGCATGGTGGTTCTCTCCACAACACACAGGCATGGTGGTTCTCTCTACAGCACACAGGCATGGTGGTTCTCTCTACAACACACAGGCATGGTGGTTCTCTCTACAGCACACAGGCATGGTGGTTCTCTCTACAGCACACAGGCATGGTGGTTCTCTCTACAGCACACAGGCATGGTGGTTCTCTCTACAGCACACAGGCATGGTGGTTCTCTCTACAACACACAGGCATGGTGGTTCTCTCTACAACACACAGGCATGGTGGTTCTCTCTACAACACACAGGCATGGTGGTTCTCTCTACAACACACAGGCATGGTGGTTCTCTCTACAACACACAGGCATGGTGGTTCTCTCTACAACACACAGGCATGGTGGTTCTCTCTACAACACACAGGCATGGTGGTTCTCTCTACAACACACAGGCATGGTGGTTCTCTCTACAACACACAGGCATGGTGGTTCTCTCTACAACACACAGGCATGGTGGTTCTCTCTACAACACACAGGCATGGTGGTTCTCTCTACAACACACAGGCATGGTGGTTTCTCTACAGCACACAGGCATGGTGGTTCTCTCTACAGCACACAGGCATGGTGGTTCTCTCTACAGCACACAGGCATGGTGGTTCTCTCTACAGCACACAGGCATGGTGGTTCTCTCTACAGCACACAGGCATGGTGGTTCTCTCTACAGCACACAGGCATGGTGGTTCTCTCTACCACACACAGGCATGGTGGTTCTCTCTACAGCACACAGGCATGGTGGTTCTCTCTACAGCACACAGACATGGTGGTTCTCTCTACAACACACAGGCATGGTGGTTTTCTCTACAGCACACAGGCATGGTGGTTCTCTCCACAGCACACAGGCATGGTGGAACTGTATGCTAAGAAATCAAACACACACTTACTATGTACGCACAGATTGGACTGAAGGCGTAGGTTCCACACACGTATAGATGGGTACTGTTCACACGCAGTAAAATCTTGATGTAATTGAAGCAATCAGTCTGCATTAAAGACACAGGAGAGGAGAGAGCATCGTTAATATGACTCATAGGTTCCAACAAACCATTCTGGAGGGAAAGTTCCTCAAGTTGAGTGGAGTAGCTCATTGGGTGACCCTCCAAGCATATTTCCACATTACCAGAATTAATTGCTTTCAAATAGCCTGGGAGGCCTGTTGCTAGCAGTGTCCCAAATGTCTGAGTGACTGTCTCACACAGAACACTGATTAGTGTCTTCTTCAAGATCCTGGTCTATGAGCCTTTGTCCCCCAACCCATCAATCAAACCAGGAATCAATCATACAATGTTGCCATCTGATATTATGCTGTACTTCCCACAGTATTGAGGTTTCTCTAACATCACAGAGGGGTTGCTTAGATGGGATGCATAGCAATTTGTCTGGCTATAAAACATGTACACAGGCCATCACTACTGAATGGAAATGTACAACTTAAATGGAAAGTTCCATTGCTACTGGCAGTTCATTTTCAGTACTACGGCACAAAACGAGCTTGAGAACTGGCATGGAAGCGTAAACATTGCCACTTTAGTTCCACAAATACAGCGCAATGTGCTCACCTGTAGGTCTTTGCCCTTGAAACTGCACTCATCTCTCTTCCTCTCATGAGTGCTCCATGTCAGCTAGAGGAGAGGGGAAGTGTCAACATACATCACAAAGACACAGCACAGAGCTGTAAAGAACACAGCTGTGGTCCTCTGTAGCTTAGTTGGTAGAGCATGACGCTTGCAACGTCAGGATAGTGGGTTTGATACCCGGTACTAATCATACGTCAAATCTGCACGCGCATGACTGTAAGCTGCTTTGGATAAAAGCGTCTGCTAAATGGCATATATATATATATATATATATATTACTGTAGAACATTGTCAAAAATAGCAGTGTACACAAGATGTTATACACCAACCATGTACATGATATAATTCCACACATCCTCACCCTGACTCACGGTTACTGTTCATGCACACAGAGAAACACCACAATACAACACTGTTGTGAAGTGTATCTGAGAGCCGAGGGTATTACATTCCACCTCTAGAAACACAAACAAATATGTTTCAATCGTTCAGCTAGGGCCGCTGGGCTGTTGTGTCTACTTTGATTTGCACTATGTTTAGACTTACTGTGGTGAGCTGAGGTGGTGGCCAGGCGGAAGGTCAAGTCCCAAACCACCTCCACTATATGAGGTCATTATTAACAGGTGTCATTCAAATGCCATGTCGATACTTATTTTATTATGCAGATGGATTATCCGTTTTGAAGCATACTCCCAGATGAAATGTGTTTACTGCACAGAAATAGTATCAATTATGACTATGTCTAATATCCATTACTTATGAAAAATAGGCTACCTCTTGAATGTCTCTCAAAACACACAGACACACACTCGTGCCCACTTACATTACGTTGTAGCTTGACTCTGCTGATATCAGAGAGGTTGAGGGCGAAGAGCTCCTCTCGTGCTCCAACATAGAGCATGTTATCTTCCTTACTGAGGAGCAGAGAGGTATAATTGAAGACCCCATCCACAGAGAATCTCTTGGTTGACCTCTCATTTGCATCTGAGGAGAGAAAAAACAGAAAGAGGAGAAGAAATATTAACAAACTGAATGTTCTACTGCAATATGAGCCCCTAGAAAGCATTAACAGATTTACCTGGACAATAATTTTTACATCAAAATAGTAATAATGTCTGTGTTATTTTGTTTGTGTATGCATGTGCTCTCTGCTCCCATGACAACAACCTTGTCTGGCCTAGCAGGCTCTCTTTCTGCTGACTCCATCCCTACAGGGGAGCTACAATAGGAGAGATGGACAGAGCCTGGCCTCCTGAGCTCATAATAAGAAATAAAAATGACCCAACCACAGGACTAAAAGCAGCAGCTGGAGGAGTGTGTGTGTGTGCTCAGCCTCCAGTCCTGTCACCCTCTCTCATCACCTCTGGAGAGGGCTGCAGAAAGAGAGCGAAAGCCAGCTCCCTATCTTTCTCGCTATCTTGACACCCCTTCAAAAGCCCACCCTCTGCCTGCAGCCACATCATTGACTCCCTCTCTAAGCCGAAAGCTCCACATTCAGCACATTGTTGCAGAGTGGAGGTCTTCTGAGCTGGCCAGTCCAAGAATAAACAACATGGGAGAACATTTTGCCATGAAAACATATGCTACTGTATATAAATGCCTACTAAGTGATTCTCTGAAGACATCACTCAACCCAAAGACTTGAATACATTTCAATCAATACATTTGCAGACTCGACATGAACTACTGAGTCTATGCTATACATTCGCAACGCAAGATTTATAGTTTTAGCTTATCAGAGAAGATACAGTAGTCCTACCTCTACCTTTCAATACAGAAACACATTTTAATATTTGATCATATTTGATCAGTATAGTGCTGCTTCATGCTAGTGAGCCATTTCCTCTCTCTCCTTTCCTTCGTCTTCCTTCTCTCTCGCCTCCTTTCCTCCCCTCTCCCCTCCTTTCCTTCCCTTCCCTCTCTCCTCCTTCTTTCCTCTCTTTCCTCAGAGCTTTGGGCAAATGTAACGGTGATTTACCCATGCAAAGACAAATGCTGGAGCTTGAACCAAAACAAGGGCTTAGAGGGATTTCCACAGAGGAGGATATCTATACAATTTCTCTCTTGAGTCAGACCACCACTGTCATATTCTCTGAACACTGCTGAGGGAGACACAATGAGGCGGGTAATTGTGTACCATTAAGAGAATCCATCTGGGTTTAGTAGTGTGAGCATTTATTTTCATAATTTCAGCCAGTCATTTAGTCAGGTTTCTATTTCCATTGTATCAAGCTGCAGTGATGAGGTTTGCACACAGCGTTGTTGAGTACTGTTAGGCTATACATGTCTGCCCATTCCATGACATTGTGGTCAATATTACAAGGATCTGTGTGCCCAGAAGAAAATTATTTTCATGCATAAGATGGCTTGCATTGATGAATTATCCTTGGAATAAACCAAAATCATTGCTCATAAATCCAAGATAATAATATGGGCCGATCCAAAAAAAATGTACCTATAAAAATGTATCACAGTTTTCAGCAATTCAACACGTTTCCAGGAAACTGTAGCATATGGAATGTGAGGCTTTTGGACGAAGAAGTGCAGCTGTGAGGAGAGCTGTAAAAAAAAGGGCAACTTTTATTTGAAGAGTGCTAAATAACATCAGTTCATCTGGAACAAAAAATGATCAAGACAAAGAAGGACAAATACAGCAGATAAAGATATAATGCAATATATAATAAATATATATTGTACTGAAAACCATTTAGAAGTGGGAGAAACAAAAAGTGTATTTACACTCCAACGACGGGATTAGTGCCTTATTAATCAGAAGAGTCTGTCTGTCTGCCAGAATGTACTGGTGCTGCTGTTAAGGATTCTGTTTAAAGATGCTATTACAATGGCATCGTTTAGGAGCTAAAGATAACTGGATTGCTGATCTCAAAAGGGACAAAATATAATTTATAGCCATAGGACTACAAAAGTGAACTGGAATAGTTGCTGGTCAGTCAGTCTTTCAGTCAGTCTCTAGACTGTCTCCCCCAGGTCTCCATTACAGGGCCCTCCACAGACAGACAGGTCCCTCGACAGACAGACAGACAGACAGAGACCATAGTCAATTTCAGACAAACTCCACTCCATTGTTGTTAGAGCATCTGAGGTTGACTCCCATGACAACGCAGGCAGCCATGGAAACGCTGTGCTGTAGTGTAATCTGGGAAGAGAAGAGCCCTGACCTGGTTTGTGTTCAGAGGAAGCAGAAGCACTCAAGAGCTGCTAGTGTCTGTTGGAGATGTGGAGAGTGGGGGGTGTCTGCCGTAGCTACAGGGGGAGAGGGTGTTAGGGAGGGCAGGCAAGTGGGAACGTTGTAATGAGTGAAGAGGCACAACATATCATAACTAGTTTACCCTCGCCTTGTCGAGCACCTTACCCCTCCCCTACCCTGCAGTCCTGCCCCCGGCAACCCATAGTAATACACTGCTTTTATCAAAGGGACATCTCATTTAGTCAAACAGCAGAAACCAAGCTAATAGAGGCTTGGTTCAAATAGCAATACACTTTCGTTGGAGAGGAGACATAGCTATCTAGTCTAGGCTAACAACGCGTGATCATGTTACTCCAGTACTAGCCTCTCTACACTGGCTTCCTGCTAAGGCTAGGGCTGACTTCAAGGTTTTACTGCTAATCTACAAAGAATTACATTGGCTTGCTCCTACCTATCTTTCCGATTTGGTCCTGCCGTACATACCTACAGGTATGCTACGGTCACAAGACACAGGCCTCCTTACTGTCCCTAGAATTTCTTAGCAAACAGCTGGAGACAGGGCTTTCTCCTATAGAGCTCCATTTTTATGGAATGGTCTGCCTACCCATGTGAGAGATGCAGACTTGGTCTCCACTTTTAAGTCTTTATTGAAGACTCATCTCTTCAGTGGGTCATATGATTGAGTGTAGTCTGGCCCAGGAGTGTGAAGGTGAACGGAAAGGCACTGGAGCAACAAACCGCCCTTGCTGTCTCTGCCTGGCCGGTTCCCCTCTCTCCACTGGGATTCTCTGCCTCTAACCCTATTACAGGGGCTGAGTCACTGGCTTACTGGTGCTCTTCCATGCCGTCCCTAGGAGGGTTGCGTCACTTGAGTGGGTGGAGTCACTGATGTCATCTTCCTGTCCGGGATGGCGCCCCCCCTTGGGTTCGTGCCATGGGGGAGATCTTCGTGGGCTATACTCGGCCTTGTCTCAGGATGGTAAGTTGGTGGTTGAAGATATCCCTCTAGTGGTCTGGGGGCTGTGCCTTGGCAAAGTGGGTTGGGTTATATCTTGCCTGATTGGTCCTGTCCGGGGGTATCGTTGGACGGGGTCACACAGCATCTCCCGACCCCTCCTGTCTCAGCCTCGAGTATTTATGCTGCAATAGTTTGTGTCGGGGGGCTAGGGTCAGTCTGTTATATCTGGAGTATTTCTCCTGTCTTATCCGGTGTCCTGTGTGAATTTAAGTATGCTCTCTTTAATTCTCCCTCTCAGAGGACCTGAACCCTAGGACCATGCCTCAGGACTACCTGGCCTGATGACTCTTTGCTGTCCCCAGTCCACCTGGTCGATCTGCTGCTCCAACTTCAATCTGTCGCTCTCTCTGTGTGTGTGTGTGTGTGTGTGTGTGTGTCTGTCTCTCTCTGCGCACCTAGTGTGTGTGTGTCTGTCTCTGTGTGTGTGTGTGTGTGCGTGTGTCTCTTTGTGTCTCTCTGTGTGTGTGTGTGTCTCTGTGTGTGTGTGTGTGTGTCTCTCTCTCTGTGTGTGTGTGTCTCTCTCTCTGTGTGTGTGTGTGTCTCTCTCTCTGTGTGTGTATGTGTCTCTCTTTCTCTCTCGCTCTCTCTCTCTCTCTCTCTCTCTGTGTGTGTATGTGTGTCTGTCTGTCTCTCTGCACACCTAGTGTGTGTCTGTCTGTCTGTCTGGCTGTCCGTCTGTCTGTCTCTCTCTCTGTGTGTGTGTCTCTCTCTCTCTCTGTGTGTGTGTCTCTGTGTGTGTGTGTGTGTGTGTGTGTGTGTGCGTGTGTCTCTTTGTGTCTCTCTGTGTGTGTGTGTGTCTCTGTGTGTGTGTGTGTGTGTCTCTCTCTCTCTGTGTGTGTGTCTCTCTCTCTGTGTGTGTGTGTGTCTCTCTCTCTGTGTGTGTATGTGTCTCTCTTTCTCTCTCGCTCTCTCTCTCTCTCTCTCTCTCTGTGTGTGTATGTGTGTCTGTCTCTCTCTCTGCACACCTAGTGTGTGTCTGTCTGTCTGTCTGGCTGTCCGTCTGTCTGTCTCTCTCTCTGTGTGTGTGTCTCTCTCTCTCTCTGTGTGTGTGTCTCTGTGTGTGTGTGTGTGTGTGTGTGTGTGTGTGTGTCTCTCTGTGTGTGTCTCTCTCTCTCTCTCAAAAGCCAACTGACATTTGCTCCTGAGTAGAGGTCGACCGATTATGATTTTTCAACGCCGATACCGATTATTGGAGGACCAATAAACCGTACCGATTACTTGGACGATATTTATTTTTATTTGTAATAATGACAATTACAACAATACTGAATGAACACTTATTTTAACTTAATATAATACATCAATAAAAATCAATTTAGCCTCAAATAAATAATGAAACATGTTCAATTTTGTTTAAATAATGCAAAAACAAAGTGTTGGAGAAGAAAGTAAAAGTGCAATATGTGCCATGTAAAAAAACTAACGTTTAAGTCACTTGCTCAGAACATGAGAACATATGAAAGCTGGTGGTTCCTTTTAACATGAGACTTCAATATTCCAAGGTAAGAGGTTTTAGGTTATAGTTAATATAGTATTTATAGGACTATTTCTCTCTCTACCATTTGTATTCCATATACCTTTGACTATTGGATGTTCTTATAGGCACTTTAGTATTGCCAGTGTAACAGTATAGCTTCCGTCCCTCTCCTCACTGCTACCTGGGCTCGAACCAGGAACACATCGACAACAGCCCTCGAAGCAGCGTTACCCATCGCTCCACAAAATCCGCGGCCCTTGCAGAGCAAGGGGAACAACTACTCCAAGTCTCAGAGCGAGTGATGTTTGAAACGCTATTAGCGAGCACACTGCTAACTAGCTAGTCATTTCACATCGGTAACACCAGCCTAATCTCGGTAGTTGATAGGCTTGAAGTCATAAACAGCTTGAAGCATTGCGAAGAGCTGCTGGCAAAAGGCAAGAAAGTGCTGTTTGAATGAATGCTTACGAGCCTGCTGCTGCCTACCACCGCTCAGTCATACTGCTCTATCAAATATCAAATCATAGACTTAATTATAACATAATAACACACAGAAATACCAGCCTTAGGTCATTAATATGGTCAAATCCAGAAACTATCATTTCAAAAACAAGACATTTATTATTATTGCATACACCCTGACTCTGCGTGCAATGAACGCAAGAGAAGTGACATAATTTCACCTGGTTAATATTGCCTGCTAACCTGTATTTCTTGTAGCTAAATATGCAGGTTTAAAAATATATACTTCTGTGTATTGATTTTAAGAAAGGCATTGATGTTTATGGTTAGGTACAGGTTGGAGCAACGACAGTCCTTTTTCCACGAATGCGCACTGCATCGATTTTTGCAACGCAGGACACGCTAGATAAACTAATAATATCATCAACCATGTGTAGTTAACTAGTGATTATGATTGATTGATTGTTTTTTATAAGATAAGTTTAATTCTAGCTAGCAACTTACCTTGGCTTTTTACTGCATTCGCATAATAGGTAGGCTCCTCGTGGAGTGCAATGAGAGGCAGGTGGTTAGAGCATTGGACTAGTTAACTGTAAGGTTGCAAGATTGAATCCCCGAGCTGACAAGGTAAATATCTGTCGTTCTGCCCCTGAACAAGGCAGTTAACCCACCGTTCCAAGGCCGTCATTGAAAATAAGAATGTGTTCTTAACTGACTTGCCTAGTTAAATAAAGGTGCAATTTTTAAAAATATATATACAGTGCCTTGCGAAAGTATTCGGCCCCCTTGAACTTTGCGACCTTTTGCCACATTTCAGGCTTCAAACATAAAGATATAAAACTGTATTTTTTTTGTGAAGAATCAACAACAAGTGGGACACAATCATGAAGTGGAACGACATTTATTGGATATTTCAAACTTTAACAAATCAAAAACTGAAAAATTGGGCGTGCAAAATTATTCAGCCCCCTTAAGTTAATACTTTGTAGCGCCACCTTTTGCTGCGATTACAGCTGTAAGTCGCTTGGGGTATGTCTATCAGTTTTGCACATCGAGAGACTGAAATTTTTTCCCATTCCTCCTTGCAAAACAGCTCGAGCTCAGTGAGGTTGGATGGAGAGCATTTGTGAACAGCAGTTTTCAGTTCTTTCCACAGATTCTCGATTGGATTCAGGTCTGGACTTTGACTTGGCCATTCTAACACCTGGAAATGTTTATTTTTGAACCATTCCATTGTAGATTTTGCTTTATGTTTTGGATCATTGTCTTGTTGGAAGACAAATCTCTGTCCCAGTCTCAGGTCTTTTGCAGACTCCATCAGGTTTTCTTCCAGAATGGTCCTGTATTTGGCTCCATCCATCTTCCCATCAATTTTAACCATCTTCCCTGTCCCTGCTGAAGAAAAGCAGGCCCAAACCATGATGCTGCCAACACCATGTTTGACAGTGGGGATGGTGTGTTCAGGGTGATGAGCTGTGTTGCTTTTACGCCAAACATAACGTTTTGCATTGTTGCCAAAAAGTTCAATTTTGGTTTCATCTGACCAGAGCACCTTCTTCCACATGTTTGGTGTGTCTCCCAGGTGGCTTGTGGCAAACTTTAAATGACACTTTTTATGGATATCTTTAAGAAATGGCTTTCTTCTTGCCATTCTTCCGTAAAGGCCAGATTTGTGCAATATACGACTGATTGTTGTCCTATGGACAGAGTCTCCCACCTCAGCTGTAGATCTCTGCAGTTCATCCAGAGTGATCATGGGCCTCTTGGCTGCATCTCTGATCAGTCTTCTCCTTGTATGAGCTGAAAGTTTAGAGGGACGGCCAGGTCTTGGTAGATTTGCAGTGGTCTGATACTCCTTCCATTTCAATATTATCGCTTGCACAGTGCTCCTTGGGATGTTTAAAGCTTGGGAAATCTTTTTGTATCCAAATCCGGCTTTAAACTTCTTCACAACAGTATCTCGGACCTGCCTGGTGTGTTCCTTGTTCTTCATGATGCTCTCTGCGCTTTTAACGGACCTCTGAGACTATCACAGTGCAGGTGCATTTATACGGAGACTTGATTACACACAGGTGGATTGTATTTATCATCATTAGTCATTTAGGTCAACATTGGATCATTCAGAGATCCTCACTGAACTTCTGGAGAGAGTTTGCTGCACTGAAAGTAAAGGGGCTGAATAATTTTGCACGCCCAATTTTTCAGTTTTTGATTTGTTAAAAAAGTTTGAAATATCCAATAAATGTCGTTCCACTTCATGATTGTGTCCCACTTGTTGTTGATTCTTCACAAAAAAATACAGTTTTATATCTTTATGTTTGAAGCCTGAAATGTGGCAAAAGGTCGCAAAGTTCAAGGGGGCCGAATACTTTCGCAAGGCACTGTATATCTTTATGTTTGAAGCCTGAAATGTGGCAAAAGGTCGCAAAGTTCAAGGGGGCCGAATACTTTCGCAAGGCACTGTATATCTTTTTTTTTAATGGCCAAATCGGTGTCTGAAAATACCGATTTCCGATTGTTATGAAAACTTGAAATCGGCCCTAATTAATCGGCCATTCCGATTAATCGGTCGACCTCTACTCCTGAGGTGCTGAGCAGTTGCACTCTCTACAACCACTGTGATTATTATTTGACCCTGCTGGTCATCTATGAAGATTTGAACATCTTGGCCATGTTCTGTTATTATCTCCACCTGGCACAGCCAGAAGAGGATTGGCCACCTTTCATAGCCTGGTTCCTCTCTAGGTTTCTTCCTAGGTTTCGGCCTCTCTAGGGAGTTTTTCCTAGCCACCGTGCTTCTACACCTGCATTGCTGGCTGTTTGGGGTTTTAGGCTGGGTTCCTATACAGCACTTTGTGACATCAGCTGAGGTAAGAAGGGCTTTATAAATAAATTTGATTGATTGATTTATTGAACTGCATTGACAGAGGTTGTTAAAAGGATCACAACACTTTTCTACGATCACTTCAGGGTTTGTCACTGTTTTGAGCATTCATTTGGATAGACTCAGTTAAGGGACAACATTCTCTCCTATCACAGCTCCCAGTCTCCGTTTCACAGACAGTACATTCAACACAGTCCTATTTAACCTGCTGGCTCTGACTGAAAGACACAGCCTCTGCCTGACACAGCTCCCAGTCTCCGTTTCACAGACAGTACATTCAACACAGTCCTATTTAACCTGCTGGCTCTGACTGAAAGACACAGCCTCTGTCTGACACAGCTCCCAGTCTCCGTTTCACAGACAGTACATTCAACACAGTCCTATTTAACCTGCTGGCTCTGACTGAAAGACACAGCCTCTCCCTGACACAGCTGCCAGTCACACTTTTCTCTTCCTGTCTGAGTGTGCCAGCTCTCGCACCATATCGCTATTCCCAGGCCCCTATCCATCCATCCTTCCTTCCTTCCTTTCTTCCATCCAGCCCACCCCCTCAGAGAGAGCAGCTTTGTGTGGCTGGGAGCATCTCCTGTTTGACCCCACACACCAAACCACACGGACACACCACACGGACACACCACACGGACACACCACACGGACACACCACACTCCTTCAGCAGAAAACACAATAAAGGTGCAGTGGGAGGGGGGCTCAACCACGGGTAGCTGTAAGCAATGTGAGATCATTAGCATCATTATGTAATTAAATGTCATTTTTGCAAATGACACTGCTAAATGGATTGTAATATCCACCCTGCCCTGTTCACTAATCCATTTAGGGGCAAATTAATGATGTGGGCTTTTAGGGAACCCTAGTCTACATTTTGTTGCAGCGGATTTCCCAACGGCTCCGAGTTCCAACAGCACAAAGTTAATTAGAAGCACAGAACATCCTATCTAAAAGGCAAATGTGGAGTAAATCTGTCCTTCAGTCAGGGAGATCAAAGTGCTTCATTTTGTAGGACATCCAACTACGACAGCCTGATTCACTAAATGGCCTTTCCTATGAAGGGGTATCGGCTTTCTCAGCTGTGGGGTAAGGGGTTTGAAGTTTGCATTCCTTATTAGAGACACATGTTGTTCTTGTTTACGTAAATGATGTAGAACTAGAGGGAAACAGTGATGGCCACTGGCAAGCCGTATATCTCCAGTACACATCACTGGATGGCACAGGAACAATGCCAAGCAGACTGAACCACTTTTAAATAGGGCCAGATTCTGTTTATGTATGTTTGAGAAATCTTACAACAAAACCAGTGTCCTAACAGAGGCCTTGAGTGGTGAAAAGAGGGAGGAGAAAAGCATATTTCAACATAATGAATGCTTTTCCCATGACTCAAATCATCACCCTTTCTCCTACTCAGGACCTGCATTATTTGAGCAAATAGATGAAAATAAGTGACAGCTCACTATTGCTGTTCAAACAGCCATTCATTTGGTGCCTGCCATACCAGCAGATGACCTGGAAACAATCTCATCCCTCTTCACTGAAATCAAGTAGAATGCTATAAAACAATCTTGAAGGGGACGTCTGATGCACCATTTGAAGGTCTAGAAACATGCCCTAGATTCTCCTGTGGAGGGAATCATGAAGAGACTTCTATGGCAGGAGGCCACTTTGGACAAAAGGGCTGAGCATACTGTAAGCAGGGCAGAACAAGTGTATCAGCAGCAGAGAGTTGAGAACAGCCCCACTGCCCCCTAGCACAGGCACCGCCCCCTAGCACAGGCACCGCCCCCTAGCACAGGCACCGCCCCCTAGCACAGGCACCGACCCCTAGCACAGCCACCGCCCCCTAGCACAGCCACCGCCCCCAGCACAGCCACTTCCCCATAGCACACAGCCATTGCCACATCCCCATAACACAGTCATAGCCCCACAGCCCCATAGCACAGCCACAGCCCTATAGCACAGCCACAGTCCTATAGAACAGCCACCGCCCTGTAGCACAGGCACCGCCCCATAGCAGAGGCACAGCCCCATAGCACAGGCACAGCCCCATAGCACAGCCATTGCCCCATCCCCATAACACAGTCATAGCCCCATAGCACAGCCACCGCCCCCTAGCACAGCCACTTCCCCATAGCACAGCCATTGCCACATCCCCATAACACAGTCATAGCCCCATAGCACAGCCACAGCCCCATAGCACAGCCACAGTCCTATAGAACAGCCACCGCCCCATAGCACAGGCACCGCCCCATAGCACAGGCACAGCCCCATAGCACAGGCACAGCCCCATAGCACAGGCACAGCCCCATAGCACAGCCATTGCCCCATCCCCATAACACAGTCATAGCCCCATAGCACAGTCATAGCCCCATAGCACAGGCATAGCCCCATAGCACAGCCACCGCCCCATAGCACAGACATAGCCCCATAGTACAGCCACCACCCTATAGCACAGCCACCCCCTATAGCACAGCCACCCCCTATAGCACAGCCACCGCCCTATAGCACAGCCACAGCCCTATAGCACAGCCACAGCCCCATAGCACATGGCACAGCCCCATAGCACAGGCACATGCCACAGCCCCATAGCACAGGCACAAAGCACAGCCCCATAGCACAGGCACAGCCACAGCCCCATAGCACAGGCACAGCCACAGCCCCATAGCACAGGCACAGCCACAGCCCCATAGCACAGGCACAGCCACAGCCCCATAGCACAGGCACAAAGCACAGCCCCATAGCACATGCACATAGCACAGCCCCATAGCACAGCCCCATAGCACAGGCACATAGCACAGCCACATAAATGAACAGGGCCTCCACAAGATTCAAGAGCTTATGGGGTTTCATTAAGTTGACCCAAAATATGTATATACACAGGCCACTTTGGCCATATCTCAGTAACAACTAATTGCAAGCAGATGCTCAGGCCCCAGCTACTGTATTTCAGAGCTGGTATAGCAGTCTCTGGAGACCATAGCTTTCTTGTGCCTTGAGGGGTTAGGATTTAGCACAGCGTCTGCTGTGGCTGTGCTGTGAAAGCCATAGGAGAAAACTGTCCCTATTGAACACATGCATAACAGGTATCTGCCCAGGAAGTCAAATTAAATAACAAGGCAGCTGAAACAAACACATATAACAGAGATGAAAAACACTAAAATTGCATGCATTGTTTTAAACTTTTGCAGAGAGGGTGGAGTCTGTAGTGGGAGTATGTTGAGTGAGTGGGGTTAATTGAGGATTAGGATATAAACTTTGGAATGTGAAGTCATAGTGGGGTTTAAAAGAGAGGTTAGGGAGAATACAAGTGGTGGGTGGCAGTGAGATTGTTTTACCACAGCCAGACCAAAGAGGAGAGACTATCATAAGGGCCTGAGTGGTGTTTTTTTTATATGCCTCTGAGTCCTTCTGTTCCACCTGTAACAGACACACTCACTGCACTTTCATCTCACATCTCCACACCTCTCATTTCTCTATCAAATCAAATCATATTTGTCACAATCTTTGTAAACAACAGGTGTAGACTAACAGTGAAATGCTTACTTACGTACCCTTCCCAACAGTGGTACGAGGTAATTGAGGTAGATACAGTGCATTCGGAAAGCATTCAGACCCCTTGACTTTTCCAACATTTAGTTACGTTACAGCCTTAATCTAAAATGTTTATTTTTTATATTCTCATCAACCTACACACAATACCCCCTAATGTCAAAGCAAAAACTGGACTTTAATTTTATGCAAATATATAAAAAATAAAAACTGAAATATCTTATTCAGACCCTTTGCTATGAGACTCGAAATTGAGCTCAGGTGCATCCTGTTTCCATTGATCATCCTTGAGATGTTGCTACAACTTGATTGGAGTCCACCTGAGGTAAATCCAATTGATTGGACATGATTTAGAAAGGCACACACACCTGTCTATATAAGGTCCCTTAGCTAACAGTGCATGTCAGAGCAAAAACCAAGCCATGCGGTCAAAGGAATTGTCCGTAAAGCTCAGAGACAGGATTGTGTTGAGGCACAGATCTGGGGAACAGTACCAAAAAATGTTTGCAGCATTGAAGTTCCCCAATAACACAGTGGCCTCTGTCAATCTTAAATGGAAGAAGTTTGGAACCACCAAGGCTCTCCTTAGAGCTGGCCATCCAGTCAAACTGAGCAATCGGGGGAGAAGGATCTTGGTCAGGGAGGTGACCAAGAACCCGCAGGTCACTCTGACAGAGCTCCAGAGTTCCTCTGTGGAAATGGGAGAACCTTACAGAGGAACAACCATCTCTGCAGCCTCCACCAATCTGGCCTTTATGGTAGAGTGGAAGACGGAAGCCACTGCTCAGTAAAAGGCACCTGACAGCCTGCTTGGAGTTTGCCAAAAGGCACCTAAAGGCCTCTCTGACCATCCAAAACAAGATTCTCTGGTCTGATGAAACCAAGATGGAACACTTTGGCCTGAAAGCCAAGCATCATGTCTGGAGGAAACCTGGCACCATCCCTATGGTGAAGCATGGTGGTGGCAGCATCATGCTGTGGGGATGTTTTCAGCGGCAGGTACTGGGAGACTAGTCAGGATCAAGGGAAAGATGAACGGAGCAAAGTACAGAGAGATCCATGATGAAAAACTGCTCCAGATCGCACAGGACCTCAGACTGGGGCGAAGGTTCACCTAGCAGGACAATGACCCGTTGCTCAAGAAAGCGAAGGTAACCTGCCTAAATGACTACCACCCCATAGCACTCACATCCATAGCCATGAAGTGCTTTGGAAGGCTGGTCATGACTCACATCAACACCATCATCCCGGAAACCCGAGACCCACACCAATTCGTATACCACCCCAACAGATCCACAGATGACGCAATCTCAATCTCACTCTACACTGCCCTTTCCCACCTGGACAAAAGGAACACCTATGTGAGAATGCTGTTCATTGACTACAGCTCAGCGTTCAACACCATATTGCTCACAAAGCTCATTACTAAGCTAAGGACCCTGGTACTAAACACCTCCCTCTGCAACTGGATCCTGGACGTCCTGACAGGCTGCCCCCAGGTGGTAAGAGTAGACAACAACACATCTGCCACACTGAACCTCAACACTGGGGCCCTTCAGGGGTGTGTGCTTAGACACTTCCTGTACTCCCTGTTTACCCACGACTGCGTGGCCAAGCACAACTCCAAGCACGTTCCTTGGTGTCCACATCACCAACAATCTATCATGGTGCAAACTAGAGGTCGACCAATTTATGATTTTTTCAACGCATATACCGGTACCGATTATTGGAGGACCAAAAAAGCCGATACCGATTAATCGGATGATTTTCTTATATACACTGCTCAAAAAAATTAAGGGAACACTTAAACAACACAATGTAACTCCAAGTCAATCACACTTCTGTGAAATCAAACTGTCCACTTAGGAATTTTTGTGTGATTTTGAAAACAAAACGTTTATTCTTTCAGTGAAATACAGAACTGTTCCGTATTTTATCAAACGGGTGGCAACCCAAAGTCTAAATATTGCTGTTACATTGCACAACCTTCAATGTTATGTCATGATTATGTAAAATTCTGGCAAATTAATTATGGTCTTTGTTAGGAAGAAATGGTCTTCACACAGTTCTCAACCAGCCAGGTGGTCCAAACTGCTGCATATACCCGGACTCTGCTCGCACTGAACGCAAGAGGTGACACAATTTCCCTAGTTAATATTTCCTGCTAACATGCATTTCCTTTAACTAAATATGCAGGATTAAAAATGTATACTTCTGTGTATTGATTTTAAGAAATCTATTGATGTTTATGGTTAGGTACATTTGTGCAACAATTGTGCTTTTTTCAGCAATGCGCTTTCGTTAAAATCACCCGTTTGGCGAAGTTGAAATAGGCTGTGATTCAATGATAAATTAACAGGCGCCGCATTGATTATATGCAATGCAGGACAAGCTAGTTAACCTAGTAATATCATCAACCATGTGTAGTTAACTAGTGATTATGTGAAGATTGATTTTTATAAGATAAGTTTAATTCTAGCTAGCAACTTAGCGTGGCTCCTTGCAGCCACAAGGTCCTTTTGATGCTGCACTCGCGTAACAGGTAGTCAGCCTGCCGTAACAGGTAGTCAGCCTGCCGTAACAGGTAGTCAGCCTGCCGTAACAGGTGGTCAGCCGGCCACGCAGTCTCCTAGTGGATTGCAATGTAATCGGCCATAATCGACGTCCAAAAAGGACGATTACCGGTTGTTATAAAAATGTGAAAATCGGCCTTAATTAATCGGCCATGTCGACCTCTAGTCCAGGCACATCAAGACAGTCGTTAAGGGAGCACAACAACACCTTTTCCCCCTCAGGAGACTGAAAAGATTTGGCCTGATTCTCAAAAAGTTCTAGAGGTGCACCATTGACCGCCTGGTATGGCAACTGATCGGTATCCAACCGTAAGGCGCTACAGAGGGTAGTGTGTACGTCCAAGTACATCACTGGGGCCAAGCTTCCTGCCATCCAGGACTTACTTACTAGTGGATGTCAGAGGAAGGCACAACAAATTGTCATAGACTCCAGCCACCCAAGTCATAGACTCTTCTCTCTGCTAACGCAAGGCAAGCAGTACCAGAGCGCCAAGTCTAGGTCAAAAAGGCTCCTTAACAGCTTCTACCCCCAAGCTTTAAGACTGCTGAACAGTTAATCAATTGGCCAGCTAGACTATTTACATCCCCTTTGTTTTTACACTGCTGCTGTTTATTATCTATGCATAGTCACTTTACCACTAACCAACATGTACAAATTACCTTGACTAACCCCAAACATTGTCTCGGTACCGGTGCCCCTGTATATAGCCTCGTTATTGGTATTTCATTGTGTTACTTTTTATTTTTTACTTTAGTTTATTTAGTAAATATTTTCATAACTCTATTTCTTGAACTGCATTGTTGGTTAAGGGCTTGTAAGTAAGCATTTCACAGTAAGGTCTACTACACCTGTATACAGAACATGTGACAAATCAAATTTGATTTTGAATTGAAGACAGCACAGGAGTGGCTTCGGGACAAGTTTCTAAATGTCTTTGGTGGCCCAGCCAGAGCCCGGACTTGAACCTGATCGAACATCTCTGGAGAGACCTGAAAATAGCTGTGCAGCGATGCTCCCCATCTAATCTGACTGAGCTTGAGAGGATCTGCAGAAAAGAATGGGAGAAACACTTCAAATTCAGGTGTGCCAAGCTTGTACCCAAGAAGACTCAAGGCTTTAATCACTGCAAAAGTTGCCTCAACAAAGTACTGAGTAAAGGTTCTGAATATTTATGTAAATGTGAAATTTCAGTTTTTAATTTTTTTTTAAACAGTTTTTGATTTGTCAATATGGGGTATTGTGTGTAGATTGATGAGGAAAAAAATATAATTTAATCCATTTTAGAATAAGGCTGTAACGTAACAAAGTGTGGAAGAAGTCAAGAGGTCTGAATACTTTCCGAAAGCACTGTATGTGCATAGGTAGGAATAAAGTGACTAGGCAACAGATAGATAATAAACAGGAACAGCAGCGTATGTGATGAGTCAAAAGTTTACACACACACATAAATCGGTGACATCACCATACTTGTTCTTACAGGATCCTCTGTTTTGACTGTGCACACAAACCAGGTGCTTACTTTTTCCTTTTCAGATGGATCTGACCAAATGTAAAAGAACAGATAGCGAACATACAATAACATGTTGTTCTCCCCACAGAGGAAGTGGTCCCCACCCAACTCCTGGGAAACAGTACCAGTAACTCCTAACACAGAACTGAGGAACCTTCCCACCTTCTAGAAACCACTTTCCCTGACCTTGCTCCGAGCAAGGAGCAAGGTCAGGTCACAACTTCCTGTATCATCCCATCTAATCCTATTCTCTGTGGACAAACAGCAGGAAGACAAAACCCACCACAGACCCAGTTCATTGTGAAGGCAAACGCATGACATCAACATAACTAGAGTGGGAACGGAGTCATGCTCTGGGACCTGGTAGAATGTATGATTACTATCCTGCTGAGGTGAAAAAGCAACATGACCTGTGAGTGATAGAATGGTGCAGGGCCACGGTAGAGCAGAGACAGGGGCATCTGGAGAGCATTAAGACATCAGATCCACCGGGAGATTCATTAGGCAAGCTGTGAGCCAGCTGTTTGTTTAGGGAAGGGCTTGGCTCTCTCTGGTTAGCAGGAGACTAGAACTCACACATGGTAGCATGAAGAAAACACCATGGTGATGCTGAGAATGCTGGCTAGTGTACACACAATCTATGTGAAGAGGGTGCTGGTTGCCACAAGAGTGAACTGAAGATGTGCATATTAATGGATTGAAGATTGAGTATCATAGAGCTCAGTAGGCCAATTGCAGAAAAACATAATTTTGCCTAATGAATAGCTTGGTATTCAGTAGGCAAAGAGGGGCATAACAGATTTCATGGGAACCATAGCAACATTTATTGGGAAAATAATGTAATTAAACTGCTTATTTAAACAGGGAAGTGTTTCCAAAAGCCTGCAATTTGCAAACAACGGTGCACCTCGGCTATAATTTCCCACAGGAAAATAATGTTGTCATTCCATGATCCTGGACCAGGTCTGCTGGTCAGAGATAGCATGCTGCTGAGTGCTGCTGCTGACCCCGGTTCATCCTCAATATGGTGCTCCCCTCCACAATGTAAACCTGCTTTGGCATCAGGCTTTCAGGCTCAGGACCCCTGCTGCACTACAGGGAGAGGCTGAGCATCAGCACTGTGTCATGACCTCATGTAGTCAGAGTCCGTGGTGTGGGAGGCCAGCAAGGGGCTGATCAGGCTGGCTGGCATGACTAGACCAAACAGTGTGATGGGGTATCCCATCTCACAACACAGGCTAGGAGATGAGGGAGGAAGAGGAGGAGAAAGAAGAAGGAAGAGGAGAAGGTGAAGGAGGAGAAAGAAGAAGAGGAGGGGGGGAGGAGGAGGTGCAGCGATGAGGGTGTTTTCATAAGGCCTGTCCAGGGTGATTTATGAGCAGCTCCCTCCCTGGCGGACTGGAGAAAGTGGCTGTCTCTCATAAACACTAGTAACATCAACATCAATGTTGTCATCTTTTAATACTATGAACAAACAGATATCAGTGTGCTGCAACATCTAGAATTTTGGTAAAAGGTACAACCGCATGTTATCACTAATAAAATATGGTAAACATCAATCATATATCTCTTTTCATGGATGAGATAATAAATCAGTGTGATATCTGTGGTCCAAATGGCTAGCAGTGTGATATACAGTATGGTATCTCTGAAGGCTCTCCATACTGCAGGCCTTTTATGGGCAGTCTACATGTCTCTGCCAAGAGGCTGCGGTCTAATGGAGCATATCTAAGCACCTACAACCAGACCCCTCCCATAGCAACACAGTCCACAGCCATGGACGGCCATTTCATGCATACATAAAGAAGAGTACGGTATAGTAGTTACATTGTGCAGCTATAATTGTGCTTGGTATATTCCTTATCTCGCTTGACAAGATTGTCATTTTCAATCACTTCAACGTGAGTGGCTCAACAGGCATAAACACTTTCCTATAGGACAAGAACAAAGCACATTCTAATATACATGCTTTGTTAGTTTCAAATGAATGATGTTCTTAATTATTAGTGCTGTGGGTATGGCCCCTACATGCTGATCTCTACCGTGACTGCCTGCACTGTGTTTAACTAACAGAGGGCTGAATAGATCAACGGGGACAGAGAGACCATATAAATCACATATAGGTGTCCCTTTAAATAGCATTCTAGCACACTAAGCTCTCCGGCATGGTCTTTCATTAAAGACAGGAACAAAAGAGGAGGGCAAAGCAGATGTAGGCTCTCATCCCTGAACCCATGATCCGTCCTGATAGGCGCATAATGAGAACCAGACCAATGTTCACACCATAACACACACAAATCCCCTTTCATTATTCATGGGAGTTTAGTCTCGTCATTAAGGCGGAGAGAGGGAACTGAAGGGGAGGGGAGAGGAAGGCTGTCCAGGATAATGTTGCTGATGCTGGGCTGAGGAGGGGCTGGGGAGGTCCAGGCTGGTCTGACCACACCACAGACATAAGGCTGGCAGGGATGTAGACTCACATATAAGCAGACAGGGCTGAGAGGCAGAGGAGGGGGTGGGGGAGGGTTCTGTATGGCCCAGGTCCCTGAGGCTCACAGCATGGAATGTTGCTTTGATACAGTAAACACAGAGTGACACAGCCCTTCAGCGGGGGGCCTGGGAAATCCATCACACCGGCACTGACGTTAGCAGGCAACGGCAGCTCCCATTGTCAAGCCACTGGCAATCAGCATCCCTATTGCCATAAACATTTTGTTTTCTGTTCATGAGTGTTTGCTTACCAATTGAAAATATGTCACTACTGGACACTAACATGTGCCTATTCCAATCTTTTTCCCAAATCTATATTAGTCATTTAAATGTCAGTGGGACCTCATAATTCCCCTGTCAGGTTCAGATCTGCAGCTGGTAAATAGTTAGGCCTATACGACTGTAACTGTAACTGTTTCATGAGGGGAGAGACGGTTTCTTTACTACTGAACCTCTCAAAGTTTTAAGAGCTGTGAGTCACTCCTATAGTTAGTCATTTTCTTATGTTGACTGACCCGTTGAGTAAAAGCATAGCTCATCAGTAGAACAGTAAGAAGTAAGAAGTACAGTAATGTGATACTGTTTACCTTGCAGCTGGCTTATTCCTATATAGATATAGATGCTGCTGTAACTATTTACCCCCCCACCCTTTTTTCTTACAGACACACAAGTAAGAAATTATAAACTTGTCCCTACTGTATATCCATAATCTTGATCAAATCTTGACATGACTGACTAGGAAAGTGACTTTTTATTTTTTTATTTTATCCTCTTTTTCATGGTATCCATTTGTTAGTAGCTACTATCTTGTCTCATCGCTTCAACTCCCGTACGGGCTCAGGAGAGACGAAGGTCGAAAGTCATGCGTCCTCCGATACACAACCCAACCAAGCCGCACTGCTTCTTAACACAGCGCGCATCCAACCCGGAAGGCAGCCGCACCAATGTGTCGGAGGAAACACAGTGCACCTGGCAACCTTGGTTAGCGCCCACTGCGCCCGGCCCGCCACAGGAGTCGCTGGTGCGTGATGAGACAAGGATATCCCTACCGGCTAAACCCTCCCTAACCCGGACGATGCTAGGCCAATTGTGCGTCGCCCCACGGACCTCCCGGTCACGGCCGTTTACGACAAAGCCTGGGCGCGAACCCAGAGTCTCTGGTGGCGCTGCAGTACAGCGCCCTTAACCACTGCGCCACCCGGGAGGCCGCAGGATAATGACATTTTGATCTTACATGTTTTATGGTGTTCATTCAGGATGAGTGATTAACCCAAAACACTAATATATTTTCCAGTCCAAGGAGACGTGTGAAGGAGCTGAAACTGCCTTTTCAGTTTGTGAGTGATGGTTTTTGCTGATGTGAAACGTTCCGTCGGGGCCGTGCTGGGAGCTTTGTGGAGGCTGGCAGGTAAGAGAGATGACCTGGGACTATAGAGGTCCACCAAGAGAAAGCCAGGATGCAGGTCGGGACAGGCAGGACAGGCTGGGACAGGCAGGACAGGCAGGCAAGACTCCAAGCTGAGGCCTCCGTGACCCATTTCAATAGTCTCCTCTCCTGGCCTCAGAAGAGCACACACTGGCTTAATCTACTGTAGGTGTAGATAATATGACAAGGCAATCTGCCCACTGTTTCTATGCCAGTAGGTGCTTAAAGACTATAGGCTGATCCTAAAAGGTGAGTCATTGGGAACAACAGTAAACTAACCCTACATGCCTGCATGTATTCTCTTGCATTACTTCTATCCCAGGTAAATAGAACTAAAGGTTTTGTTCTCTATGAAATCAAAAAATATACAGATTGATGAAAAGTATAACCTAGGTGGATTTCTAGTACTGCCCTCTACAGAACTGGATCCATTGCCCACCAAATGGCCTGTAAAGACCTGAGACCATGTGTACTGTGATGAATTGGGTTGTAAATCACATTATCAATAGTTCACACTCAATGGCATGGGAGCCATCCATAGCTTTAGCATTATGTGCATACTGTCATCAACCATGGCAGAGCATTGGTACGTTGACAAAATGGGCTGCATTGCAATTACATATCCTTTGCTTCCAAAATCACCAATCAGTAGCCATACTGAGATCAGATAATGAGAGCACAAAGTCATACAACTCCTGATCCCTATACTTCTTAGTTCAACATGCACTGCGCTGACAGAAGACTTGTTTTGAAGACATTTTTGGATATGGATGGTGTAAGTTTATCTTGCAAACAAATGATCAGCTACTACTTAAGTTAACTGTGTAAACAAACCATTAGCCGAGATAAGAGGATGGCTGCAGAAGAGCAATACCTCCCGTGTTGATGAAAACTGTGTGTGTGACATTGTCCTGAGTAAGACCGAGTGCAATGACCTGGTTCATGTTGTAACTACCTCTGACCTGCTATGACTTGACAGACCCACCCTGATGGAGCTGCCATTCATGCTCTGGGATTTAGCTGGCTTTCCTGCCATTCAGTTCTAGATGTGGGGTAACACACAGAGCAACACACCCAGTCAAATGCATGGTTTGGAATCTTTTCATACTGCTAAGCCATCATGAATGTTCCTTCATGGGACTGTCATTGACAGGGTAACTGCTATGGAATGTATTGAAATGTCTTACAATGATAGAATAAGTTAATCAACGGAAACACAAAAGCATTGAAGCAAAATGTAAAACCACTGACAGGAGCATAATTCTCCCAGTAGGTTACAGTATCAGTATCTTGTACTGAGTAACAATATATCACTAATACCGTGCAGAACACGTTTTCTCTCCCTTTCAACAGGAAAACCATTAATAGTGTGTGAGGCATTGTCCTGAAATATCAGCGGCTTTCCGGGAGTACGACAGTTAGTGATGGGGGGAAATAATCTATACAGTTACTGTACATATCGGGATATTTTTTTTTTTACAATATATCGTATTGTATTGTTTTGACAGTATTGCAATATTATTATTGCATTAGTTGCCTGCACCTGGACCAGAACTCCAGTATTTTTCCTTCATAACTTGTTCTCCATCTTCTTTTTTAAACAGGGAGCCAATTTGTTTTCAGCACTTTTATTTCCATGACTGATCAAAACTCGTTCTCATGGCTCTCTCTCTTGTCTCGCTGCAGCAAACATATGGTGAGCAATATGTTTGGAACATCAAATCGCAATAAAATCACAGTATCCAATCGCAATACACATAGAATTGTGAGAATCGCAATACATATTGTATCAGGGGGTCCCTGGCAATTCCCAGCCCTAATGGCAGCTATGTAAATGCTGTGCTCTAACTCGATGTGTCCCATGGAGAACATACTAAGCTCCTCCACAGGGCCACAGAGCTGGTTAGAGAGGAATAGCCTTGCTCCCATTCGTCTGTTTATCAACACCGTGCCAAGCATTACTGTGCATGTCAAATATCCCTCAAAGCCTTGCCTGAGCCCCAGGCCCCTCCAGAGCTCTCCTCTCCTCTCAGCAACCTGGACCATCCCAGCCACCTCCACCCCACACAACTCCCTGCTCTTATTCATAGATGAACAACAGTTCTGGGAGGGGAGCAGGCTGAGGGTCAGTGGGGAGGGCACCCAGTGAGGGTAAACACTCTGGCCTCTCTTTTTCTCTTGCTTTGTTTCTCCAACACTCAAGGAATGCTTGTGTTTCTCACACTATGAACTACGACTGGTCCTGGAGAAACATAAAACCCTTTTCACGTCAGCAGTTGTCATAAAGTGCTTATACAGAAACCCAGTCTAAGACCCCAGAGAGAAAGCAATGCATACGGTATGTAGAAGCACGGTGGCTAGGAAAAAGAAAGCCTGGAACCTAGGAAGAAACCTAGAGAGGAGCCAGGCTCTGAGGGATGTGTTGGGTGGAGATTATAAGAGTACATGGCCATTAAGGCCGTATCATTCTTCAAGATGCTCAAACATTCATAGATGACCAGCAGTGTCAAATAATAATCACAGTGGTTGTAGAGGGTGCAACAGGTCAGTACTTCAGGAGTATATGTCAGTTGGCTTTTCATAGCCGAGCATTCATAGGTTGAGACAGTAGGTGTGGTAGAGAGAGAGAGAAAGAGCGGGTCAAAACAGCAGGTCCGGGACAGTCAGGAAGGAAGGCGATGGATGACACTTACTGTAAGTGAAGCTGAGTCGTGGAGTGACATCGTCCTCGGTGGCAGCTGCTTGGACAAAGGCGTAGGCCAGTAGGAGAAGGAATGCCGGGAGACAGAGCTGGGCCATGCTTATTGTCCACATAGCTCCTCTCCTCACGACTGCCAGCCAACTCATACGGTTTGTCTTTCACGATTTTAGGGAATTCATGAAGAGTGTCTTCTTCTCCCCTGTGTATATTTCCTCTCCCTCTCTTCCTGTAGGTCTGGGTTCCCTAAATGGGAGACTGGTGCTCTGTTGTAAAAGTGAAGCCGGGCAGCTCCTCTGGGGCTACAGATGACTCTGGGCTTGGACTGATGACCTTTCACCTCACAACGAGCCTTCCAGGATGGACAGCCGCCTCCAATCAGCCTCGATGCACTCAAACCACCCCAGGGGTTCAGCTGAGATCTGCACACATGAACAAAAGAACATTCATTCACATTGGCGTACAGACAGTGCAACACAGCTCACATGATTCTTCTCTTTATCATGGAACTTTGGTTTGGAAAAACACTCCATTCGCACACACGTCTCAGGTCTAACAAAGGGTTTAGCCATAAGGCTACTAGCTTCATTGGAGTTACTTTAGGCTGAGTGCACTTCCCTGTGTTTGTATTTGTTGGGCATAACTGGATGGACGTAGATTCATTTCACAGCCTGTAGCCATGTCGGTATGTCTTCAACTGGGCAGAGAGCATACTTTACCTGGACCAACAAAAACACATCATCTGTTCACTTAACAGGCCCATCAGATCATATTTGACATACTGAGACAAACAGATTTGAGACAAATACTCTCCTCTCTATGGGGCTCTGACCTTTTCAGTACATGTTAATATCATAATATCACTCAGCACGTATGGGCATTCAGGTTTTGTTTCTAATGGTAAACAAATAGAATACACAAAGAGAGATGACTTGGTAATGATTCACAAAATACTAAGCCATATATTAGCTCTTCCCGAAGGCATGCATTTCTGTGTGCATAAGGTACTGAGTGAGGTCAGGCTAACTGGATGGTGTCTACTACTGACAAAAAAAAAACTCAAGCTCCGAAAAGTGGTATCACCATGCGTATTAGTGCTGGTTGTTTGCCTGAGTAGTGCATAAATGCAACCAGAGTAGGCTATTTCTTGGAAACATTTGTTGCTGTGGGTTCTAGTCCAAGACAAAGAAAAGGCATGTCCCTATCAGACATCAGCTCATATTGCAGTGATGGTCAGAGGCACTGTGCACCTGAGGCACTGTCCAAGCATTGAGATTTGATCATGTCACACCAAATCAAATCAAATTTTATTGGTCACATATACAGGGTTAGCAGATGTTAGAGTGTAGCGAAATGCTTGTGCTTCTAGTTCCGACCGTGCAGTAATATCTAACAAGTAATCTAAGAATTTCACAATAACTACCTTATACACACAAGTGTAAAGGAATGAATAAGAATATGTACATAAAAATATATACGGATGAGCGATGGCAGAACGGCATAGGCTAGATGCAGTAGATGGTATAGAGTACCGTATATACATATGAGATTAGTAGTGTAGGGTATGTAAACATTATAAAGTGGCATAGTTTAAAGTGACTAGTGATACATTTATTACATCCAATTTTTAATTATTAAAGTGGCTAGAGATTGAGTCAGTATGTTGGCAGCAGCCACTCAATGTTAGTGATGGCTGTTTAACAGTCTGTTGGCCTTGAGATAGAAGTTGTTTTTCATAATCTCGGTCCCAGATTTGATGCACCTGTACTGACCTCGCCTTCTGGATGATAGCGGGGTGAACAGGCAGTGGCTCGGGTGGCTGTTGTCCTTGATGATCTTTTTGGCCTTACTGTGACATCGGGTGGTGTAGGTGTCCTGGAGGGCAGGTAGTTTGCCCCCGGTGATGCGTTGTGCAGACCTAACTACTCTCTGGAGAGCCTTACGGTTGTGGGCGGAGCAGTTGCCGTACCAGGCGGTGATACAGCCCGACAGGATGCTCTCGATTGTACATCTGTAAAAGTTTGTGAGTGTTTTTGGTGACAAGCCAAATTTCTTCAGCCTCCTGAGGTTGAAGAGGCACTGTTGCACCTTATTCACCATGCTGTCTGTGTGGGTGGACCATTTCAGTTTGTCCGTGATGTGTATGCCGAGGAACTTAAAACTTTCCACCTTCTCCACTACTGTCACGTCGATGTGGATAGGGGGGTGCTACCTCTGCTGTTTCCTGAAGTCCACAATCATCTCCTTTGTTTTGTTGATGTTGAGTGTGAGGTTATTTCCCTGACAGCACACTCCGAGGGCCCTCACCTCCTCCCTGTAGGCCGTCTCGTCATTGTTGGTAATCAAGCCTACCACTGTGGTGTCGTCCGCAAACTTCATGATTGAGTTGGAGGCGTGCATGGCCACGCAGACATTGGTGAACAGGGAGTACAGGAGAGGGCTGAGAACGCACCCTTGTGGGGCCCCAGTGTTGAGGATCAGCAGGGTGGAGATGTTGTTTCCTACCCTCACCACCTGGGGGTGGCCCGTCAGAAAGTCCAGGACCCCCAGGGCGGGGTCGAGATCCAGGATCTCAAGGATCTCAAGGATCTCAATCTCTTTTTAATGACTAGTTTGGAGGGTACTATGGTGTTAAATGCTGAGCTGTAATCAATGAATAGCATTCTTACATAGGTATTCCTCTTGTCCAGATGGATTAAGGCAGTGTGCAGTGTGATTGCGATTGCATCGTCTGTGGACCTATTGGGGAGGTAAGCAAATTGGAGTGGGTCTAAGGTGTCAGGTAGGGTGGAGGTGATATGATCCTTGACTAGTCTCTCAAAGCACTTCATGATGACGGAGTGAGTGCTACGGGGTGATAGTCGTTTAGCTCAGTTACCTTAGCTTTCTTGGGAACAGGAACAATGGTGGCCCTCTTGAAGCATGTGGAAATAGCAGACTGGGATAGGGATTGATTGAATATGGCCGTAAACACACCAGCCAGCTGGTCTGTGCATGCTCTGAGGACGAGGCTAGGGATGCCGTCTGGGCCGGCAGCCTTGCGAGGGTTAACATGTTTAAATGTTTTACTCACATTGGCTGCAGTGAAGGAGAGGCTACAGGTTTTGGTAGCGGGCCGTGTTAATGGCACTGTATTGTCCTCAAAGTGAGCAATAGACTCAATGGTCTATTTTTTTAAATCGACCAGTTTTTTTAAAATTAGGATTCTACAAGGGGTTAGAGAGAAATATAGCTGGGTTGGAGTTTTGAAAATGCATACATATTTGCATTTTTACAGTTGAGTGATTTAGTTGGGTAGTAAAATAGACATAAATTTAAAACAGGAGACAGGACACCTTCCGCAGTGTTGATACCTGGAGTAAAACATGTATCCTGTCTCATCCAGATGCTCCTGATTAATTCATTGTATAGTCAATGAGGTGCTCTGCGGCTCCCAGGTGGTGGTGAGACATTCTTAACTTGAGGGGCTTTCTGACATTTGATACATTTTGATCATCTGTTATTCAGTACCACTTGTAAACAAAACCTCTTCACAGCTTTAATGACCACAGTTTAACATAAAGGTGATGACAAATGCCACATGCAGAAAAGAACCTCATAACTTAATTCGCTGTAGTTATAGTCGTGGTGTCAGTCCTATTCCAAAATAAACGTTCTTTGAGATTCAAGCAAAAGATTCCCCTGTGGGAATCTCAAGTGCATGATCACAGGTGTGCAGTAAAATAACCCCATTTTCTATTTCCCTTTTGATTGAGCTTAGTCTCTGAATCTGTATTCTGCCTCTGACTGCCATTCACCTGTTCCACATAGACAGATGCTTGGGCCTTAGACTGGCATCAGGTACATTATTGACTGGGAATCTTGAATATAAACCAAAAATAACTTTACTCATTTTTTATATTGACTGGCCGACCTCAAGTGTAACTCAATCTCCTAGAGTATTGGTAGTATTTAAAGGGCTGGCCCTTGTGGCTACGGAGCTGTAATGGAGACCACTCTAGTGTGCTGCTGTGTAGGCCTAGACATAATTGGGATACTGTTCACATTACATTCTGTGACCGTAGAGGTCTTGCCCTTTGCCATACTCTCAATTTCAGTGGTTCACTTTACTTTTATAATGCTCTTAAACAGCTGCTTTGTGGGTTTTTTCATGATGATTTCATATATCATATTGACAAGCTGTGGGCATACAAGGTAGTTTGTGTCCACCAAAGCTGTACTGTATGTAAACCCTAAATTGCTGATGCTATGTATTGGCCAATTGTAACAATGTGCGCTGAGAGTCAGGAAGCAAGTTCAGGGAGTGTTTTAATAAATAAATGGAACATAATGCAAAACAAGAAACTCGAACAGCACACAGACATGAAACAGAAACAATGACGCCTTGGGAAGGAACCGAAGGGAGTGACATATATAGGGAAGGTAATCAGGGCAGTGATGGAGTCCAGGTGAATCTGATGACACGCAGGTGCACTTAACAATGGCAACAGGTGTGTGCCATAACGAGCAGCCTGGTGACCTAGAGGGTGGAGAGGGAGCACATGTGACACCAATGAGAGGCCTTGAAGCCACCGGATGGGCATATTGGCACTCCCTAGAAGAAGCAGTCCTCCATAGGAATGAATGAAATTCTACAGTTTTTCAATTAGCTGAAAGGACAAAAATACATGCATGTATGTATTTTGTTGTTGTAGTGGGAACAGTAACATACTTTCAAGAAAAAAGTTACTTTAAGGAAAATGTTTTGATATATTTTTGAATGCTACATTTTTATGTTTAAGTCATATAATATAATGTTAAAGTATTCATTAAGGTGTCTGCAATTGAATAAAAATGGCAAAAACAAATGTAGACATTAATAAATGAATTTCAATAGCTTCAAAAATAATATATTTTACAACGGTGAGGGAGTGTCAAGATGGGGTGCGGTTGCTTCAAAACAGTGCCCCAGGTATTCATCTAGTTTATATATAAATCATTGGTGTCCACTCATGGTCTTGGCAAGCACATTAAAGATATAATTAAAAATTGATGTAATAAATGTATCACTCACTAGTCACTTTAAACAATGCCACTTTATATAATGTTTACATACCCTACATTACTCATCTCATATGTATATACTGTACTCTATACCATCTACTGCATCTTGCCTATGCTACATGGCCATTGCTCATCCATATATTTATATGTACATATTCTTATTCATTCCTTTACACTTGTGTATATAAGGTAGTGTTTGTGAAATTGTTAGATTATTTGTTAGATATTACTGCATGGTCGGAACTAGAAGCACAAGCATTTTGATGCACTCGCATTAATATCTGCTAACCATGTGTATGTGACCAATAGCATTTGATTTGATTTGAAATTCTAAAGAGCCAAAAAAGAGAAGCGTCAGATTGTTGTGAAGGTCTGCTTGGCTACACTGTAACTGTAGCTCCTGCCAAGTGCCCCTGCCCTTTGTGTGGACTGTTGCGTGCTACAGACAGGGCCATGGTGAGGGCCACATCAGCAGGGGAGACAGCGGCAAGCATCATTAGCCTTCTTTGTGAGAAGCAAATTGGAGTCAAGTCCATCTGACCAATGAGCAGCTGCTGCTCCACTAATCCTTCTGTTGTGTGACAGGCAGAAGTAGAGACCTACACTACACTACTGGCCCACATGTATCAGTCGGAGTTTTGCTGAGGCACACCAACAGTTGAACTTTATGGGAATAAGAGAAGGAGGTCCTCTCTGACAGCATAGAGATTGCAACTCTCTACTTCTCTCTCCAGTATGGTTTGAATATACTGAATTGTCTCATCATCTCTTTCACAGAAAACACCATATAATTTGCTCTGGTCAAGATACCACGGACCATAGCAAACACATATGATACATCTGAATAAAGGATTTCTGCGGTTTCTTTTTGATTCCCTTTTCATTCAGATACAATCAGGTTGGAGCAAACCTTTCTGCTACTGTAGCAAATTTCAAGGTTGTGGAAAAGTGCTGCGAGTTAGTTTCCAATTTAGGTTGGAATAACATATTTGGTATGTCTCCTTTTGACACAATGTAGGGAAAATAATATATCTTAGCGAAAACTAAAACAGAAGTCAAAAACATTCACACACTTCACTTTCCAAACGGAACAAAAACAGACATTCATTCTCCTTCCTCTCTATGCAGATGATGCCATGGTTTGTTGTTGAGGTGGTAAGTGAGCATGTCTACATTGTCTACTAGGCTACAAGTTATCCAAGGCATAAAGATGCTTTCCTTCCAATTCATCACCAGCCTATCTTCTGCATGAGTACTAGTAATGGTTTTGATGGTCCGGTCAATGCAATTGATTAGAGCTGAGCGATTATCCAAATAATTTGTTGTTGTTGTGGTTATTCAACAACTAATTGACAGACGTCAGTGCATTGACTTAAATTCCATTTAGTTCTGTTTTTAGTGCGCCCAACGTGTCATTTCTCTAGAGAGAAATCAAATAATTCACTAGATAAATCATGTCAAGAATTATGTGGGACGCTGGGCTAAAGGAAGTTGTAGTTTTCATTCAGCAAATATTCAACCTAGAAACGTGGTAATGCAATACAATGACCATAATCCATTGAGCCTGTTCTATCCAGCTCGGACAGAGATGGATAAACTTTTTAGCCTGCTACATTACATGCTCACCACACCGCTCTAGCGTTGCAAAATAGATTTACACATACATGTTATTCAATCATTTCACCCACACTGCTCGCGCGCGTCTGCATAGCCAGGCGCTAAAATAGAACTTGGTTCTATTTGTGACGCTTGACCCGCTGCATTTGTTTTTAGGAGCATATACCCACCTGGGTGATTGAAAGATGAACTGAGGTTCACACTCCAGTCCAGTTGGTAGTGGTAATGCACCTTGAAGTTGGTTGCCAACTGCCATATAAAGTCCAAAGAAGAAGAAGAATCCTGAAGGAGAGATTACTAGCAATGAACTCGGTTGACCCTTTTATCTGTGTATTAATTGTTGGCGTACAGTATCTTGTGCATTTCTGGTAAAATAACAACCCAGGACAAATTAGCTAGCAATAACAAGCTAGCTAGCTAAATTGCCATGAATGTTTAATGCTTTTCGATCTGTCCCCAAATGAATATAGTTAGTTCAGAGTTTGTTTTGATATTTCAACCTGCCGTGTCCTGATCGCGTCTGGAGTGGGTGGACAATATCAACCTTCGCGCGAGGGGTCTGGTCAGCATGTTAGGTTAGATACACACAGACCACATGTGAGAGGAATGTAGACAACACAATGAGGAAAGAGAGGGATAGAGACAGTTCGTGAATCTATGCCTTATCTACTTTGAAGAACTAGTAAAATTATTTAGTCAGACAGCTCTATAGGCATACTAGTAACACTAAAGACAGTATGGGGAGCACAGAGATAACTTTGTCTAGCTGGCTGGCTGCTACTGCCTGATCAGAGATGAGATGACGACTTTAAGGAATTAAAAAATATTAAATTCTAAAATTATTTTTAAAAGTAATACACAAAAAATATGTTTTTTCTTTCATAGAAATGTCCTATTTTTCTATTGATGTCTACCCAATGTGGATCTGAAAGAGACATTGGAATATTTTGGCAATTTAATGTTCACTATTTTTGGCATTGGAATTTTTGCATTTATGTTAAAAAAAATCTAAAACAAAAAAATTGAAAAGGGGATATATTTTTTACAATTATAGAACGGAAACTGAGCTGACTTCAAAAAAACACTAATCGCTCATTAAACCCATTAAACTAACTGGATTTTCCCAGTCACCATCAGAGTCAGAGTCAATCTACTGGCCTTCCTAGTTACATTCAGTCACTCTACTGGCCTTCCTAGCAACTGCCAAAGTCACTCTACTGGCCTTCCTAGTTACGTTCAGAGTCAATCTACTGGCCTTCCTAGTTACTGCCAGAGTCACTCTACTGGCCTTCCTAGCTACTGCCAGAGTCACTCTACTGGCCTTCCTAGTTTCTGCCAGAGTCAATCTACTGGCCTTCCTAGTTACTGCCAGTGTCACTCTACTGGCCTTCCTAGTTACTGCCAGAGTCACTCTACCGGCCTTCCGAGTTACGTTCAGAGTCACTCTACTGGTCTTCCTAGTTACTGGCAGAGTCACTCTACTGGCCTTCCTAGTTACTGGCAGAGTCACTCTACTGGCCTTCCTAGTTACATTCAGAGTCACTCTACTGGCCTTCCTAGTTACTGCCAGAATCACTCTACTGGCCTTCCTAGTTACGTTCAGAGTCAATCTACTGGCCTTCCTAGTTACTGCCAGAGTCACTCTACTGGCCTTCCTAGTTACTGCCAGAGTCACTCT
Source organism: Oncorhynchus tshawytscha (assembly GCF_018296145.1). Lineage (NCBI taxonomy): Eukaryota > Metazoa > Chordata > Actinopteri > Salmoniformes > Salmonidae > Oncorhynchus > Oncorhynchus tshawytscha. The sequence goes on along the minus strand of NC_056447.1, from coordinate 29,461,624 downwards.
ACTGGCCTTCCTAGTTACTGCCAGAGTCACTCTACTGGCCTTCCTAGTTACTGCCAGAGTCACTCTACTGGCCTTCCTAGTTACTGTCAGAGTCACTCTACTGGCCTTCCTAGTTACTGGCAGAGTCACTCTACTGGCCTTCCTAGTTACTGGCAGAGTCACTCTACTGGCCTTCCTAGTTACTGCCAGAGTCACTCTACTGGCCTTCCTAGTTACTGGCAGAGTCACTCTACTGGCCTTCCTAGTTACTGCCAGAGTCACTCTACTGGCCTTCCTAGTTACTGCCAGAGTCACTCTACTGGCCTTCCTAGTTACTGCCAGAGTCACTCTACTGGTCTTCCGAGTTACGTTCAGAGTCACTCTACTGGTCTTCCTAGTTACTGGCAGAGTCACTCTACTGGTCTTCCTAGTTACTGGCAGAGTCACTCTACTGGTCTTCCTAGTTACGTTCAGAGTCACTCTACTGGTCTTCCGAGTTACGTTCAGAGTCACTCTACTGGTCTTCCGAGTTACGTTCAGAGTCACTCTACTGGTCTTCCTAGTTACTGGCAGAGTCACTCTACTGGTCTTCCTAGGTACTGCCGAAGTCACTCTACTGGCCTTCAAAGTTACTGCCAGAGTCACTTTACTGGCCTTCCAACATGGTCTCAGAGAATTTTGGTTAGGCGAGGGGTTAGCTAACATACTAAGTCGTTGCAAAGTAGCTAAAAAGTAGTAATGATTTGCAAAGTTGCTAATTAGCACCACCTTCTGTTATTGCCTTAAAGCTGTGACCAAATGCATATATAAATGGGAGCTATAGATCTGTCATTCTCATTGAAAGCAAGTCTAAGCAATGGTAGATCTGTTCTATATGCGCTATTTCTATGCTTCTCTTGCTTAAGTTTAGATTTAGCATCTTTAACTTTCAGTTTTGAACAGCAGCTTCAAACAGCTGAAAATACAATATTTTTGGTTATGGAAATTACATTTCACAGCGGTTTAAATGGTACAAAGATTCTCTACATTATATTTGCTTGTTTTGTCACAAATGGAATTTAGGTGAAAAATTGCAACCAGGAAATGGCGGGATGATTTCTGCATAGTGCATCTTTATGCAACCTTCTGTCTTATGTAACCATACCAAACATAACATATCATACTAATTTGAATGTCCCAGATTTACATTTACTATGTTACGTCTAGTCTTGGAGACCAAGCTGGGCCTTCCTAGTTACTGCCAGAGTCACCCTACTGGCCTTCCTTCCCCTGCCCAGTTACTGCTATAGTCCTATACTGGGAGAAACCAAAGCATGTGAGAACTGATTCATTCACAAGGCTGAGATAAAAATAAAACCAAGGCCCATAGCAGCAATCCAATAGGGATGAGTGCTTATAGGGAGGCTCAGCTGCATCATACAGTGACGTGCCACTGTGCCAGGGAGCGACCATGGAGTTCTTCATGGAATTGTTTACGGAAACATCATTTTCCCATTGTACTGTTACAGGGAGCTGGAGAAGTGGTTGAATGACAGGAGTTTATTCAAGGCAGAGGAAAGTCTTGAGGTAATCCAGACACATTAACTCAACAATAAAAGAGTATAGCTATGACAAGTTCAGAGCAGGATAAACTGCTGCAATGTTATCTCTCCCACACGGAAATTTTTTGCATAGAGGGGTCTGACGTAAAAGAGGTATAATTCCCAATACTCGGAATCAGTCATATCCTGCATATCCTCCAGTTCCTGTTGTAAACCCTGGTGTACTGTATATCACTGTATTGCAAAGTCAGTCAAAGGATAGTTCTAGATATAAACATGTGGGACTCATAAATAGCGGTGCTTGTAGTCCTACTAGTTAAACAGGTGCTATATCTATCAGGTTTGCAATTCCAGCAGCACGGGAGGGGTCAAGGCTTCCTGAATTCCACTGTGGTAGTGTTGACTGGAAAAGTGTTGACTGATATAAATAGCTATGGTCCCCCTTGCTATGCCCATCATCTATACACACACACACCTGTAAACACAAGCACTGGCCACCTGCGTCACACACAAACTGGACACCATCTGGACAGCCTGGGTCACATGCTCCCAGATGTGTCCTTTGGCCTGTGTTGGCCCCTCCAGTACTCTGCTCTAGTAAAGCAGGTTCAGATGGGATGTGTTAAGGAGCAGATGTGATGTGTGAAGTGGAGGAGGTGATGTGTGACAGGGATGATGTGATGTGTGACGGGTATGATGTGATGTGTGACGGGGAGGATGTGTCATCTGTCAAGTGGGGCTTAAATGGAAGATCGGGACGCAGACACATACTATGGACCCTAGGCCTGACGCATTGGCCATCAGGCTAGGAGGCCAGGGGAGCAGTGTTGACACAGTCCTACAGCAACACTCATAGGTTATTTCACAACCAGTCACACAGATCTAAAGATACCACAGCTGAGGAAGATAAGGAGCTGCAGAAGCACTTCCGAGCAAAGCTGCAGAGCGCCAGTATAGGAGCAATAGTAACTAACTGACAAAGCAATTTAGGAATTTCAACAGAGAGGGAGATATCATCACATTATCCTCTGGAGACTACTTCCATTCCACTGCAGCACATCATCGTTGCTGTTGAGATGACCCTCTATAGTTTCGTTAGTGAATGGGAACTCTGCAGCCAGCCAGTCTGTGTGATGAGGGGCCTGGAAAGGCCACATCTCTTTGCCCATTTCAATGTCTACTCCCTATGCCCAGCTTAGCGTAGTTAATGGTTCATTACATTAATTCATGTAAATATGTTATTTCAAAATCTTATTAAACTCTTGATCAGAGATGGGGACATTCTGAACTGCAGGTTTTTGGGAGTGTAAGATTCATCAAGCTGTCTTACGACACTGTCTTTGTAAGGTTCTGTATTTATTTTCTTAGTCAACCTTGTGTTCTGTTTCTTTGTGTTAATGAACATAACCCTGTCTTTCATTTTTGTTCATTCATTTCACCTGTTAGTTACTCACCTGGTCTCATCAGCTCCTTACTTAGTTCAGTTCATTCTGTTTGTGCCTTTGTGAGGTATTGTTCGTTTTCACTCTACTAAGCCTTTTCCTAGCTCGTTTGTGAGAACCAGTTATAGCCTTCAGTCCTAGTTTTGATTCACCTGCCTGTTTGCCTAAGTGTGTATGACCAATGCCTGCCTGTGACCACGATTCCTGCCTTCTGCAAAGCCGCAATAAACACCTGCTGCTCTCTGCGCATGAATCTAAACCTTTTTCTCCCTGAGTATTCATTACAGTATACCTCACCTAAAAACGGAATGGATTCAGCGGAGCTACAGCGGCACCTAACCCAGCAAGAGGAGCGTATGGAGGAAATCTGACATCTACTCCGGCATCCTATCCCTACTCCTCTGATGCTAGGTATCGTAACCCATAGCCCTCCTTCATTCATATCCATGCCTGGTAAATATGACGGTTCACCTGGGAAATGTCAGGGATTTCTGATGCAATGCAGCAAATACATTGAGCACAACCCCACTAACTTTGCCACCCACAAGAGCATGGTGGATTTTGCTGTCTCTACTCACAGGCAAAACCCTGGATTGGGCCCCCGCCATATGGACTGCCAACAGCACAGAACTCGGATCCGAGACCCATTTTCACACCCTGGAATGACTCGGTCACTCTCCTTCCGGTCGTCCTATAGGAGACCTCCTCATAGACCTTCAACAAGGACGCAATTCAGCTGCTGAGTATGCCCTCGAGTTCCAGACCATGGCTGCAGGGAGTGGATGTAGTGAGGCTGCTTTACTTACCGTCTACCGATGAGGGCTCAACAGGGAACTTCAGGCGGAGCTGGCCTGTAGAGGTGACCTTCAGGATTTAAATCCATACATTCGTCTGTCCATCTCCATCAACCACCTCATCGCCGACCGCTGAAGATCTCTGCCACCCAGGAACACCAAACCTTCTCTTTCCATGATCCCGTCCGAGTCTTTCAGAGCACATGCAGTTGGGCCATGCTCCTCTCCCGTGTATCGAACGTCAAAGGCGGATCCAAGAAGGGCTCTGCCTATACTGTGGAGGGAAAGATCATCTACTCAGCCATTGCCCTGTTCGCTCCCACAGAGAGATAAGGGTCCCTCCATTGCCATGCAGGTAGGAGTGTCCTTATTTCTAAACATATCCCAGAAGCAATTCTCCGTTCCAGTATTGATAACCGTGAAGGGGGTTACTAAGTACATAGAGGGCTTGATAGATTTGGGAGCAGCAGGTAATTTTATCGATCACCAGCTAGTACAAGAGTCTGACATTGATCTAACACATGTCACCCCTCCCTTAAGGATTAACACCCTGGACGGACAGCCATTGGGCATGGGCTTCATTATGCACTTGACACAGAGCTTCACCCTCCAGATTGGAGTCTTCCACACCGAAACCATGGAACTCTCATCCCCTAAACAGCCACTCATCCTCGGACACCCCTGGCTTTGTTGTCATGACCCTGCCATCTCGTGGCGACAAGGTCAACTACTGTCCTGGTCTTCTACCTGCTTCTACAGTTGTCTCAGCCTACCCTGCAGAGCCACCACCATTGAGGACTCTGCAGTGCCACACAGTATACCATCTGAATACACCTAGTACAGCAAAATCAAGGACTTCACTCTGCCACCACATCACCCAGGGGACTGTGCTATTGACTTACTCCCTGGAGCGTCCCTACCGAAGGGCTATGTTTACCCCCCATCTATCCCGGAAAATGAAGCAATGGAGGACTACATTGATGAATCGCTCAAACGGTTTCATTCGTCCTTCCTCTTCCCCAGCTGTGTCCAACTTCTTTGTTGGAAAAAAGGATGGTGGTCTCCATCCACGTATTGATTACCATTCCCCAAATGACGTCATGGTCAAGAACCGTTTCCTTCTTCCTCTGATTCCAGTGACCCTTGAGCAAGTGGGCCTCACCAACATCTATACAAAACTCGACCTGTGAAGTGCCTATAACCTTGACCGTATACATGAAGACTGCCTTTATCACTGCACGAGGGCACTACGAATACCTGGTCATGCCTTACTAAAGCCCCTGCTGTCTTCCAATCCTTTATGAACAAGGTTTTCCAGGATATGATCAACCTCTTTCTCATCGTCTACATTGATGACATCCTGATTTACTCCCTGAAAGAACACGTGCAAAAGGTTCTTCAACGGCTCCTTGACCATAACCTTTATGTGAAGACTGAAAAGAGCACCTTCAAAGCAACCTTGGTAAACTTCCTCAGTTTCGTACTGACACCTGGAGGGGTCAGCATGGATGAGAACAAAGTCAACACCGTCAGTAACTGGCGCAAACCCACCATCATTAACTTCTTTGGGACAGGGGGCAGTATTTTCACGTCCGGATGAAAAGCGCGTCCAAAGTAAATGACCTGCTACTCAGACCCAGAAGCTAAGATATGCATATTATTAGTAGATTTGTAGAAAACACTCTGAAGTTTCTAAAACTGTTTGAATCATGTCTGTGAGTATAACAACTTTTTGGGCAGGCAAATCCCCGAGGACAAACTGTTCAGATTTTGTTTTGTTTTGAGGTCACTCTCTTTTCAATGGGTTTTCATTGGGAATCCAGATTTCTTTTTTTACCCATTTTTATCCCCAATTTCGTGGTATCCAATTGTTTAATAGCTACTATCTTGTCTCATCGATACAACTCCCGTAGGGGCTTGGGAGAGGCGAAGGTTGAGAGTCATGCGTCCTCCGATACACAACCGCACTGCTTCTTAACACAGCGCATCCAACCCGGAAGCCGTACAGCGCGCTTAACCACTGTGCCACCCAGGAGGCCTGGGAATCCAGATTTCTAATCAACTTTCCTGCAGTTCCTATCGCTTCCACTGGATGTCAACAGTCTTTAGAAATTGGTTGAGGTTTTCCCTTTGAGAAATAAAGAAGTAATGAGGCTCGAGGGAAGTGTACTCTTTGTTAGAGGCGCGTGTCCTGAAAGCACGCTCCACTTTGTTTTCCTCCGGTATTGAACACAGTATATCCCGTCTTAAATTTTATCGATTATTTACGTAAAAAATTACCTAAAGTTGTATTACAAAAGTAGTTTTAAAATGTTTGGACAATGCTTACAGGTAACTTTTGAGATATTTTGTAGTCACGTTGCGCAAGGTGTTTTTCTGGATCAAACACGCCAAATAAATTGACATTTTGGATATATATCGACGGAATTAATCGAACAAAAGTGATTTGTGATGTTTATGGGACATATTGGAGTGCCAACCGAAGAAGTTCGTCAAAGGTAAGGCATTAATTATATTTTTATTTCTGCGTTTTGTGTCGCGCCTGCAGGGTTGAAATATGCTTTTCTCTCTTTGTTTACTGGGGTGCTATCCTCAGATAATAGCATAGTTTGCTTTCGCCGTAAAGCATTTTTAAAAACTGACTTGTAGGCTGGATTCACAACAAGTGTAGCTTTAATTTGGTATATTGAATGTGTGATTTCATCAAAGTTTAATTTATATAGTAATCTATTGGAATTTGGCGCTCTGCATCTTCATTGGATGTTGGCCAGGTGGGACGCTACTGTCCCACATATCCAACATTTCATTGGGTACTACTGCTGCACAACTGCTTTCAACAACTTGAATTGCTGCTTCACCTCAGCTCTGGTCCTTCGCCAACCAGATCCGACCCTTCCTTTCTACCTGGAGGTGGATGCCTCCAAAGTAGGAGCCATACTCTCTCAGCGGGTGGGAACACCTCCCAAATCACATCCCTGTGCCTTCTTCTCCAGGAAGTTATTCCCCGCTGAGAGGCATTACAATGTGGGGGAACAGAACTCCAGCTGGCCCTTGAGGAGTGGCGCCACTGGTTGGAGGGCACACAACATCCCAGATTATCGTAATCTGGATTATATCAGAGGGGCCAAGAGGTTAAACTCCAGACAAGCCCGCTGGGCTCTCGTTCACACGCTTCCATTTTAAGAAAAACGTAAATGCTGATGCTCTCCCCCCACCAGTTTGACCTTTCGACCAGTAAATCAGACCCTACACCCATTCTTCTTTCCTCTTGCATTATGGAACTGGTACAGTGGGAGGTTCACTCTGCCATGCAAGAACCCAGCTGCTCCTGAGACACCAGCTGGGAGGAGTTACGTACCAGCAGCTGTTAGACCCCAACCGATGCAATGGTGTCACACGTCCTTGGGGTCAGGGCATTACACGAACCACTGAACTTCTAGCCCATACGTTTTGGTGGTCCTCACTGGCATCCGACGTAAGGGATTACGTACTCTCATGCCCAGTCTGTGCCCAAACCAAAAGCCCTCGTCATCTACCTTACGGTAAGCTTCTACCTTTGCCAAATCCTCACAGACCCTGGTCCCACATAGCTGTTGACTTCATCACAGACCTTCCTGAATCCTCTGGCAACACAACCATCCTTGTCATAGTTGACCATTTTTCAAAAATGTGTCATCTGGTTCCTCTTCCCAATTTACCTAACGCCATGGAATTGGCTGAGTGTATGTTCCAGCAGGTGTGCTGTCTGTATAGGATTCCGGAGGACATCGTCTCCGACCGCAGGCCACAGTTTGTCTCCCGGGGGTGGCGAGCATTCTGTGACCGACTGGGGGTCGCCCTCAGCCTCTCCTCTGGGTACCATCCCCAGACAAACGGGCAGACAGAATGCCTGAAACAAGAAATAGGGAAGTACCTCCGCCAACAATGTTCTGCCTCTCCACACGACTGGAGTCGGTATATGGCCTGGGCCGAATACGCTTAGACCTCACTCATTCCTGAATCCTTCTGTCTTACTCCGTTTCAGTGTGTCCTTGGTTACCAACCCCACATGTTTCTCTGGGAGGCGGAGCCTGGTACTGTCCAGCTGTTGACGACTGGTTTCGTATGGTTCTGTATTTATTTTCTTAGTCAACCTTGTGTTATTGAACATAGCCCTGTTTTTCAGGTGCAATAAACACCTTCTGGAACTTCTGACACATGGTCAGTAGCTGGTCATTTCATCACTGCTGACTGGATGAAATGCCTACTTTGTTAGGAGGATATCAGATGCGATCTGTAAGCTCAGCTCATTGATAGATTATTGTAATATGTGGATGAGAATATTTAATCACCTCTGTCTTTGAAACCTACGCAGCAAACTGCCTAAATAAACCAGCTCTTAGTAATGAAAATATTTGAAATGGTATTCCATTTCCCATCTGTGGTAAATATCCATAACAGATGTGGAGCCAGCAGAAGCACCTAGCTGGCTGATGAAATGTAAAGTAGCTGTCTCTGTCTGTAGCCAGCCCAGGCCTGCGATCACTATCACGGCTGTACCTATTGCATTAATACCCTACTGTAATGTGGGGGAAGGAACTAGAACTCATCAACCTGAAAGAGGAGAGCAGTATGGCAGACTGTTTCCCCCTTTAAGGGAGAAAGTATCTAATGTGCTGCATGCCGATGCCATCATCGTGACATTCACAACGCCAATGTCTAGGCATATTCCTTGTGTGAGTTATGACAATCATATCACTAGATCTTAGGAGTCATTTTTGGTCAGTTCTGACTAGAAAAATAACCTAGTTCATATTCAACATCCGGGGAAACTATTCCATTGATGTTCGGTCAATTTTGTGAGGTGTGAGCTGTGCTGGCCTAACTGAGTGAGAGAGCTGGCACTCAGCCTCCCTCCTCCTTGCAGCCAGGACTTTTTCCGGGCACTGGGGCCAAATCTCCCTGTCAAAACAAATCAGTCAGAGTCTAAACCAGGCGTACTAAAACCTCTAGTGTGTTGTCATGAAGAAAGTTTCATAAGATCGTGAATGCAGATGGATTGAGGAAAACTTAAAGTCAAGTCCTTTTCTCTTTTCGTTCTACAACTACTCTTGATGAACTCCTCTGTAATCTGATCTACTTTTAGGAGGCCCATGTTGCTTCAATTGATGTCACCGGATTACTTTCCACAGTATATGTTGCAATTGTCACTCATTGTCTTGTACATTGGAACACCTCTACTTCCTCCTCACTATATCACATATACTGAACAAAAATCTAAAACATTGGTTAAATGAGCTGAAATAAAAGATCCCAGAAATGTCCCAATTCTCTCAAATTTTGTGAACAAATTTATTTGCATTTCTCCTATGCCACTGACAGGTGTGGCATATCAAGAAGCTGATTATTAAACGGCAAGATCATTACACAGATACACCTTGTACTGAGGACAATCCAAGCCACTCTAAAATGTGCAGCTTTGTCACACAACTCAATGCCACAGATGTCTCATGCTTTGAGGGAGCTTGCAATTGGTATGCTGACTGCAAGAATGTCCACCAGAGCTGTTACCAGATCATTTAATGTTAATTTATCTACCATAAGCCGCCTTCAACGTCATTTTAGAGAATTTGGCAGTATGTCCAACCAGCCTCACAACCGCAGAACACCACCAGCCCAGGACCTCCACATCCGGCTTCTTCAGCTGCGGGATCATCTGAGACCAGCCACCCGGACAGCTGATGAAACTGTTGGTTTGCACAACCGAAGAATTTCTGCACAAACTGTCAGAAACCATCTCAGGGAAGCTCATTTGCTTGCTTGTCATCCTCACCAGGATCTTGATCTAACTGCAGTTTGGCTTAATAACTGACTTCAGTGGGCAAATGCTCAACTTCAATGTCCACTAGCACACTGGAGAAGTGTGCTCTTCACGGATGAGTCCTGGTTTCAATTAGTACCGTGTAGATGGTGGACAGCGTGTATGGCGTTGTGTGGTTTTCTGATGTCAACGTTATGAGCAGTGCCCCATGGTGGCGGTGGAGTTATGGTATGGGCAATCTGCTACGGACAATGAACACAATTACATTGCATGGAAATTTGAATGCACAGAGATACCATGACGAGATCCTGAGGCCCATTGTCGTGCCATTAATCCGCCGCCATCGCCTCATGTTTCAGCATGATAATGCACGGACCCATGTCACAAGGATCTGTACACAATTCCTGGAACCTGACAATGTCCTAGTTCTTCCATGGCCTGCATACTCACCAGACATGTCACCCATTGAGCATGTTTAGGATGCTCTGTATCGACATGTACGACACCGTGTTCCAGGTCCTGACAATATCCAGCAACTTCGCACAGCCATTGAAGAGGAGTGGGACAACATTCCACTGGCCACAATCAACAGCCTGATCAACTCTATGCGAAGGAGATGTTTTGCGCTGCATGAGACATATGGTGGTCATACCAGATACTGACTGGTTTTCTGATCCACGCCCCTACATTTTGGTTATTTGACCGACAGATGCATGTCTGTATTCTCAGTCATGTGAAATCCATAGATTAGGACCTAATGCATTTATTTAATTTGACTGATTTCCTTATATGAACTGTAACTCAGTAAAATCTTTGAAACTGTTGCATGTTGCATTTATAGTTATGTTCAGTGTATATGGGACTACTGGCTATCCCATGGTGTGAGAGGACCAGTCCGGGAGGCTTTCCGGAAGGTGATTCTGAGAGTACATAGGGGGCTGATAATCTTTGTAAAGATTCTCCTGGCTGTTTAGGATGCACTGTGAGTTTAACATGGGAACTCTGCCTTCTTCAAAAATCCATCCACAAAAGATGAACCATTACAGGGCTCTTCAGGAACAAATTAGAGTCCTCATTGAAATACCCAACACTTGAGGGATTACATGCTCTATCCACAGATCTGACTATTATAATGCAGGGCAGAGTTGTTATTGTTGTCTTAGCTGTGTATGGTTAGTAGGACCCCCTGAGAAAGCTGAAATAAAATGCTTACCATACGTAATTGCCTGGGTAAATATTTCATGCTGACATTTGCTTTGATAGACAATGCAAGGAGAATATGATTATACTGTTTACAACTTTACTAATGCAGGGGGACTGTATAATAGGAATCAGAGAAATGAATGAATGGTTGAGAGGAGTTGTTCAGAACCAGACACAGGAGACTATGTGGTGACCTAGAAAACCAGCCTTGGTTGCCATCTGACTTCTATGAAATGAAATACTTTAGTGTTTAGCCTATAGCCTACTCTTAATGCATGCATTGCAAATCATGTTCTCCTCTCTCCAACACTATCAAAGACGCTACTGATTGGGCTCCAACTGGTTCCTATTTAACTGATTCTACTTTCCAAGTATATGCAAAATCACCCGTTATGATCTTTGTCTTGTGTGCTGATCATAGTATAGTCAATTAAATCAAAGCCTGCAGGTTCTATTCCCCCTCTATACTGTGCCTATCATAAGTACTGGATTTATTCACATTTGATTGTGTTACAAAGTGGGATTTAATTGTCATTTTTAGTCAACGATCTCCAACATATACTCTAATGTACGTGGTAGATTTTTATGATTCATGAAAAATTAAACACTAACATGCTGACCAGACCGGATGCATTGCATGCGCGAGCATCGCAAAATAAATGTAGAAATCCATGTTATTCAATTATTGCACCCACACTGCTCGTGCGCGCCAACGAGCATCTGCGTTGCCAAGGGATAAAATAGAAGTCATTCCTATTTCTGACACAGATCGCGCTGCAAGTCCTGCCTCTCCCATCTCCTTATTGGTTTATAGAAGCAGGTACCCACGTGCCATCTCCTCATTGGTTATACCCACATGGGTAAATGAAAGACTAAATGTTTTGCCAGTTGTTGTGGTAAAAGTGTAGATGCCAATCACCATATAAGTTCAAAGATGAAAAAGCCTGGAAGGAGGAGAGATACGATTTGGTTGGCCGTTTTATGTGTGGATTAATTGTCGGAGTAGAAGACCTTGTGCATTTCAGGTAAAAGAACAACTCAATGTTTATATCCCAGGACAAATTAGCTAGCAACAGCAAGCTAGCTAAATAGGACAAATTAGCTAGCAAATGCAAGCTAACTAGTTAAATTGCCATACATGTTTAATGCTTTTCGACCTGTCCCCAAATTAATGTCATTGGTTCAGTTTGTTTTGATATTTTAACCTGCGTGTCGTAATCGCGTTTGGTGTAGGGGGACAAAATACATTTATGCACGATGGCGCATGCGCGCAGCCGGTTTGGGTTCCGTGTAATATATCTTTATTAGATGCGTATTCACCCCCCGGAGTCAAAACATGTTAGAAAGACCTATGGCAGCGATTACAGCTGTGAGTCTTCTTGGGTAAGGCTCTGTATTGTGCAATATTTGCCCATTTATTCTTTTGAAATTCTTCAATGTCTGTCAAGGTGTTGGGGATCATGGCTGGACAACAATTTTCAAATCTTGCCATAGATTTTCAAGCAGATTTAAGTAGAAACTGTAACTTGGTCACTTGGTCAGGAACATTCCCTTTCTTCTTGGTAAGCAACTTCAATGAAGATTTAGTCTTGTGTTGTAGGCGTTACTGAGGGAAGTATGTACGGCCCAATACATCACTGGGGTCGAGCTACCTACCATCCAGGAACTCTATACCAGGTGGTGTCAGAGGAAGGCCCTAAACATGTAAGACTCAAGTCACCCAAGTCATAGACTGTTCTCTCTGCTACGGCACGGCAAGCGGTACCGACGCACCAAGTCTGGAACCAACAGGACACTGAACATCTTCTACCCCCAAGCTATAAGACTGCTAAATAGTTAACCAATAGCTACCTGAAATATCTGCATTGACCCTTTTGCACTAAGCTCTTTTGACTCATCACATACGCTGCTGTTATTGTTTATTATCTATCACATTGCCTAGTCACTTTATCCCTAACTATATGTATATACAGTACATTCGGAAAGTATTCAGACCCCTTGACTTTTGCCACATTTTGTTATGTTACAGCCTTATTCTAAAATGTATTAAATATGTTTTTTCCCTTACCAATCTACACACAATACCTCAATGCCAAAGAGAAAACAGGTTTTTAAGAAATGTTTGCAAATGTGTACATACAAGAAAAACAAATCATGTATTAATATAAGTATTCAGACACTTTGCTATGAGACTCAAAATTGAGCTCAGGTGCATCCTGTTTCCATTGATCATTCTTGAGATGTTTCTACAACTTGATTGGAGTCCACCTGTGGTAAATTCAATTGATTGGACATGATTTGGAAAGGCACACACCTTTCTATATAAGATCCCACAGTTGACAGTGCATGTCAAAGCAAAAACCAAGCCATGAGGTCGAAGTAATTGTCCGTAGAGCTCGGAGACAGGACTGTGACGAGGCACAGATCTGGGGAAGGTAACCAAAACATTTCTGCAGCATTGTCCCCAAGAACACAGTGACCTCCATAATTCTTAAACGGAAGAAGCTTGGAACCGCCAAGACTCTTCCTAAAGCTGGTCGCCCGGCCAAACTGAGCAATCAAGGGAGAAGGGCATTGGTGAGGGAGGTGACAAAGAACCCAATGGTTACTCTGACAGAGGACCAGAGTTCCTCTGTGGAGATGGGAGAACCTTCCAGAAGGAGAACCATCCCTGCAGCACTCCATCAATCAGGCCTTTATGGTAGAGTGGCCAGACTGAAGCCAATCCTCAGTAAAAGTTAAATGACAGTCCGCTTGGAGTCAAATCAAATCAAAGCTTATTTGTCACGCACGCCGAATACAACAGGTGTAGACGTTACAGTGAAATGCTTACTTACAGGCTCCAACAAATAGTGCAAAAATGGTTTAGGTGAACAATAGGTAAGTAAAGAAATAAAAACAACAGTAAAAAGACAGTGAAAAATAAAAGTAGTGAGGCTTATACAGTAGCGAGGCTATAAAAGTAGCGAGGCTACATACAGACACTGGTTAGTCAGGCTGATTGAGGTAGTATGTACATGTAGATATGGTTAAAGTGACGATGCATATATGATGAACAGAGAGTAGCAGTAGCATAAAAGAGGGGTTGGCGGGTGTTGGGGGTTGGCAATTGAGGTAGTATGTACATGAATGTATAGATAAAGTGACTATGCATATATGATAAACAGAGAGCAGCAGCAGCGTAAAAGGGGAGTTGGGGGTGGCACACAATGCAAATAGTCCGGGTAGCCATTTGATTACCTGTTCAGGAGACTTATGGTCTTGGGGGTAAAAACTGTTGAGAAGCCTTTTGGACCTAGACTTGGCACTCCGGTACCGCTTGCCATGCGGTAGTAGAGAGAACAGTCTATGACTGGGGTGGCTGGGGTTTTTGACAATTTTTAGGGCCTTCCTCTGACACCGCCTGGTGTAGAGGTCATGGATGGAAGGCAGCTTAGCCCCAGTGATGTACTGGGCCGTACGCACTACCCTCTGTAGTGCCTTGCGGTCGGAGGCCGAGCAATTGCCGTAACAGGCAATGATGCAACCGGTCCGGATGCTCTCGATGTTGCAGCTGTAGAACCTTTTGAGGATCTGAGGACCCATGGCAAATCTTTTTAGTTTCCTGAGAGGGAATAGGCTTTGTCGTGCCCTCTACACGACTGTCTTGGTGTGTTTGGACCATTCTAGTTTGTTGTCGATGTGGACACCAAGGAACTTAAAGCTCTCAACCAAAAGGAATATAAAGGACACTCAGACCATGAGAAACAAGATTCTCTGATCTGATGAAACCAAGATTGAACTCTTCGGCCTGAATGCTAAGCGTCACATCAGGAGGAAACCTGGCACCATCCCTATGGTGAAGCATAGTGGTGGCAGCATCATGCTGTGGGGATGTCTTTAATGGCAGGGACTGGGAGACTAGTCAGGATCGAGGGAAAGATGATCAGAGCAAAGTACAGAGAGATCCTTGATGAAAACCTGCTCCAGAGCGCTCAGGACCTCAGACTGGGGTGAAGGTTCACCTTCAAACAGGACAACGACCCTAAGCCCACAGCCAAGACCACACAGGAGTGGCTTTGGGACAAGTCTCCGAATGTCCTTGAGTGGCCCAGCCAGAGCCCGGACTTGAACCCGATCGAACATCTCTGGAGAGACATGAAAATAGCTGTGAGGCAAAGCTCCCCATCCAACCTGACAGAGCTTGAGAGGATTTGCAGAGAACATTGGGAGAAACTCCACAAATACAGGTGTGCCAAGCTTGCCAAGCTTGTAGCATCATACCAAGAAAGACTCAAGGCTGTAAAGGTTCTTCAACAAAGTACTGAGTACTGAATACTTATGCAAATGTTTTTTTTCTTTGCCATTATTGGGTATTGTGTGTAAATTGATGAGGGAAAAAAAAAAAAAAATTAATCCAATTTAGAATAAGCCTGTAACATAACAAAACTGAAAAAGTCATGGGGTATGAATACTTTCTGAATACACTGTATCTATCTCAATACCTTGTATCCCTGCACATCGAGTCGGTACTGGTAACCAGTGAATAGCCAAGTTATCGTTACTCATTGTGTATTTATTTTGTTATTATTTTTCTATTTATTCGTTGTGTTTATATTTATGTTTTTTCTACTGTCTCTTTTTATTTTTTTGCATTGTTGGCAAGGGCCCGTAAGTAAACATTTCACTGTTAGTCTACACCTGTTGTTTACCAAGCATGTGACAAATACAATTTGATTTGATTTATTGTCATGCTGAAAGGTTAATTAGTCTCCCAGTGTCTTGTGTAAAGCAGACTGAAGCAGGTTTTCCTCTAGGATTTTGCCTGTGCTTAGCTTCATCCCGTTTCTTTTTATCCTGAAAAACTCCAGTCTTTGCCGATGTGAAGTATACCCAAACCATGATGCAACCACCCCCATGCTTGAAAGTAAGGAGGAATTTACTCAGTGATGTGTTGTGTTGGATTTGCCCCAAACATAAGGCTTTGCATTTAGGCCAAAAAGTGTATTACTTTGCCATGTTTTTTGTCACTATTACTTTAGTGCAGCCTTTCTTAAAGTATGGGTCGCCACCGACACGGACCTGATAATGGTGGGTCGTGATGTGCCAGAGTTAATATATAATTATTTCATTCATTACTGGAATTGATTTGGCCAAGTGTGCTCTCTGCTTAGCAGCGGTCTCTGCTCAGTTTGGCAGGTGCGTGAGTGTGAGAGGGAGATGCACATTGTGCTTCGCGGTTTACCTTATCTTTTTTCTGCAGTTTTCTTGAAGATTACTCTGCGATACACGCGATGCAGCGCTGTCTGCCACTGACTTGTCATTCCCACGCGCCATCACTCACCGCTGTCATCAAATGGATTCATGCTAGCCACAAGTTCTGACTGAGCTCAATTGTCATGAAACGCATGTACAGCGATGAGTTTCTCTTTCATAGAAACTTATAACGAGGAGCGCCCAATGTGTTTTTGTGCGGGGAAGTGCTTAGTAATGAAACGACAGGTCTTGACCAAACATCCACAGCATGACGGTAAACCCAGGGAGTTCTTTCAGAACAGGGCAGAATGCTTCAGGAAACAGTGCTTCCACAGTGGAAAAGTAAGTCAGCTAGCAGCGCATTGTTGTCATTGTATAACAGGCGATAAGCATAAATAAGGGAGTACTAACTAACTCTGATAGTAGTAGATGTGAGTTTCTCTTTCAAACAATCCACTGGCCTTGTACACAGCTAATAGCTATCATTCGCAAGCAAGATACTGATAGTGCAACCTTAGTAACAGTACAGTCATAGCCAAAAGTTTTGAGAATGACACAAATATTAATTTCCACAAAGTTTAATGTTTCAGTGTCTTAAGATATTTTTGTTGGATGTTATTATGGTATACTGAAGTATAATTACAAGCATTTCATAAGGCTTTTATTGACAATTACATGAAGTTGATGCAAAGAGTCAATATTTGCAGTGTTGACACTTCTTTTTCAAGACCTCTGCAATCCGCCCTGACATGATGTCAATTAACTTCTGGGCCACATCCTGACTGATGGCAGCCCATTCCTGCATAATCACTGCTTGGAGTTTGTCAGAATTTGTGGGATTTTGTTTGTCCACCCGCCTGTGGAGGATTGATCACAAGTTCTCAATGGGATTAAGATCTGGGGAGTTTCCTGGCCATGGACACAAAATATCGATGTTTTGTTCCCCGAGCCACTTAGTTATCACTTTTGCCCTATGGCAAGGTGCTTCATCATGCTGGAAAATGCATTGTTCGTCACCAAACTGTTCCTGGATGGTTGGGAGAAGTTGCTCTCAGAGGATATGTTGGTACCATTCTTTATTCATGGCTGTATTCTTAGGCAAAATTGTGAGTGAGCCCACTCCCTTGGCTGAGAAGCAACCCCACATATGAATGGTCTCAGGATGCTTTACTGTTGGCATGACACAGGACTGATGGTAGCGCTCACCTTGTCTTCTCCGGACAAGCTTTTTTCCGGATGCCCCAAACAATCGGAAAGGGGATTCAGAGAAAATTACCCCAGTCCTCAGCAGTCCAATCCCTGTACCTTTTGCAGAATATCAGTCTGTCCCTGATGTTTTTCCCGGAGAGAAGTGGCTTCTTTGCTGCCCTTCTTGACACCAGGC
Organism: Oncorhynchus tshawytscha; assembly: GCF_018296145.1. NCBI lineage: Eukaryota > Metazoa > Chordata > Actinopteri > Salmoniformes > Salmonidae > Oncorhynchus > Oncorhynchus tshawytscha. The sequence goes on along the minus strand of NC_056447.1, from coordinate 29,444,246 downwards.
CATCCTCCAAAAGTCTTTGCCTCACTGTGCGTGCAGATGCACTCACACCTGCCTGCTGCCATTCCTGAGCAATCTCTGTACTGGTGGTGCCCCGATCCCGCACCTGAATCAACTTTAGGAGAAGGTCCTGGCACTTGCTGGACTTTCTTGGGCGCCCTGAAGCCTTCTTCACAACAATTGAACCACTCTCCTTGAAGTTGTTGATGATCTGATAAATGGTTGATTAAGGTGCAATCTTACTGGCAGCAATATCCTTGCCTGTGAAGCCATTTTTGTGAAAAGCAATGATTCCTTGCAGGTAACCATGGTTGACAGAGGAAGAACAATGATTCCAAGCACCACCGTCCTTTTGAAGCTTCCATTCTGTTATTCAAACTCAATCAGCATGACAGAGTGATCTCCAGCCTTGTATTTGTCAACACTCACACCTGTGTTAACGAGAGAATCACTGACATGATGTCAGCTGGTCCTTTTGTGGCAGGGCTGAAATGCAGTGGACATGTTTTTGGGGGATTCAGTTCATTTGCATGGCAAAGAGGGACTTTGCAATTCATCTGATCACTCTTCATAACATTCTGGAGTATATGCAAATTGCCATCATACAAACTGAGGCAGCAGACTTTGTGAAAATTAATATTTGTGTCATTCTCAAATCTTTTGGCCACAACTGTACAAATGAAGATGAAAAATGATCCGGCCTACTGTACATCTTACTGTAGAAATTGTTGAAAAGTGGTCTAGGTTGGAACTGTTGCTGTTAAAATACAATATTTTTTCTTCTTAAATGGAATAAACTGATTGAAGAAAGATGCTTTTTGAGGCAAATACACTCACACAGTTCTGAGTTGTTCATCTACAGCAGGAAGCGGTCTCCTGTCTGACTGAGAAAGCAGTAGATGTTCTGGTCCAGTTTGGCACCACATACCTATGTGAGTCAAAGTTCTCAACTCTGACATACTTAAAAAACAAGTACAGAAACAGTTAAGGCTGAGCATGACCTCAGTGTTGCACTGTCAACAGAGCCCAGAATAGACATGCGTGTCTCTGTGTTTTCTGGTCTACAGCTGTGTGATATGATCAATCAGTTTATTCCAGTTCAGAATAAAACATATGTATTGTATTTTAACAGCAACAGTTCCAACCTAAACTATTTTCAACAATAATTTCTACAGTAAGATGTACAGTAGGCCTGATCATTTTTCATCTGTACTGATACTTAGGGTTGTACTATCAAAAAGCCTGTGTGTGTGTTCTGTTATTCATCTGTGTAATGTGATCAATCAGTTTATTCCAGTTCAGAATGAAAATGATTTATTGTATTTTAACAGCAACAGTTCCAACCTAGACAGATATGTAAGAGTGTTTTTAATTGTAGAAAATAAACATTTATATATTTACATGGATATTTAATTTCATTGTTATTTGTTTTTTGTCTATAATGCATTTGTTTTAGGCATAAGGGCAATGAAATGTACCAATATTTATGTATAGTTGCATATTTTCCTAAGCTTGAGTCCCAGGAAAACACAGAATTTCTCATTTGGGTCCCAGGCTGAAAAAGTTTAAGAACACCTGCTTTAGTGCCTTGTTACATACAGGATGAATGTTTTGGAGTATTTTGATTATGTATATTTCTATTCTTCTTTTCACTCTGTCATTTAGGTCAATATTGTGGAGCAACGTTGTTGCTTCATCCTCAGTTTTCCCCCATCACAGCCATTAAACCCTGTAGCTGTCCTCATGGTGACATCCCTGAGCAGTTTCCTTCCTTTCCTGCAGCTCAGTTCAGAACGACAACTGCATCTTTGATGTGTCTAGGTTATTTAATTCATCATCCACGGCAGAATTATTAACGTGACCATGCTTAATGAGATATTCAATGTCTGATTTGTTATTGTTACCAATATACAAACCCTACCCTTCTCCATGAGGCTTTCGAAAAGCTCCCTGGTTTTGTAGTTGAATCTGTGCTTGAAATTCAATAGTTGACTGAGAGACCTTACAGATGTTGTATGTATGGGGGACAGAGGAAGGGTTAGTCATTAAAAAAATCATGTTTATTTCACACAGAGTGAGTCCATGTAACTTATTATGAGATTTGTTAAGCAAAATTTTACTCCTGAACTATTTTAGGCTTGCTTAAACAAAAGGGCTGAATACCTTATGCAACAACTATATTTCTGTTATTGTATTGGTATTATTCTGTAAAAAAAAAATATTTCATTTTCTTTGCACTTTGACAATATGGAGTTTATTGTGTAGACACATGACACCAAATCAAAATTCTCTCTCTTTCAATCCCACATTGCAATGCAACAAAATGTGAAAAAAAATCAAAGGGGGGTGAATACCCACTGTTCATCCTTTTCAACAGCCATTAGAGAAGTCACAACACTTCCATCAGAGGATCTGTTGTGCCTCCTGGCTCACAGCACTCACCCAGCTGTTCTACATGCAGTCAGAGCAATTATCATCCCAAATGTGTTGCACAAGTACTGCTGGGACAATCAGGAGATACAGCACTGTATGCTGGGGTGGGTATATGCTAAACCCAGGCCAGTCCTCCCTTCTCTCCCCTCTCACTCTACTATTGATTTGCCCTTGGAGCCGGGTTTTGTGTGTGCTGAATGGGGACAGAGCCTGGCTAGCTAATTATGTGGACACCCAGTAATGAGATGCACATGCAGTCCTGACAGTGGGATGATATGCAGTCTTCTCCATGACACATACAGACAGGGGGCCTGCAGGATGACTCACAGGGGGGGCTGCTGTCTTCATTAGAGCCTAAAGGAGACCCTCATATGATCACAGTCACACCAGCCTGGCAGGCCATGACAGGCTCTCAAACCTCCTACACCATTTGAGCTTGAATGTCACATATTCGAGCATATGAAAGAAAAATACCAGAAAATACAAATGTTGGATGCTCTATGGATTTCCATTAAGAAAACAGTACAGAAAGGAATTCATTTAACTATACAATCCACTCTGAAATGTGCTACTTCAGAAATGTTATTGAGCCCACTGTCAGCGAGCTGTTTAAGATATCAAGCCGTGCTCGGTTTATGAGGGGTCAAAGCGTCTGTGAGACACAGGTGAGGAGCTGTAAAATTCCTGGTTGCTGAAAGTAGGTCAGAGCAGTCCAAATGTTTGCTGCTCCCGCTCTAAATGTTTTCTATTGTTTGGAATTATCTCCCTGTATCCTTCTTTGTGCATTTACTACTGGAGCAATATGGACACTGACACGCTAAACTTGTTACAATCTGCAGGACTTTGTATCTCTAGTTAGTCTCTGTTTTGCTTTGGTTCTGACTGCATGTGGTAGATACGTTTTTATTTGATTGGAAATGGCCTATTATTGTTAGTTCAAAAGTACACTGTGGATGTATGCCTTATAAATGACTAACACTTCAGGTTTGACAAATACACATCAGGTTGTACGAATACAAAGTTCTTTCATTAACATTTCACTCACTTGTTTAATTTGTCATTGAATGGTCACTCAACCAATCAATAGTTATTGGTCACCAGATGGAACCTGCATAGATAACATTAAAACATTTAAACAATTCTTTAGCAAAGCTCCCTTGAGACTAGGAGAACTATGAGGTAAAGGCTTTGCAAAGATAACATATAGAAAAACAGGTGAGACTAAAAACAAGCAGATTAGGTTACTTCAGAATGTGAGTGAACAAGGGTGCACGCCCCAGTGCTCTATTTGAATCTCTACTTGAAATCACCATCTTGGTTCAACCAGCTGGAAAATGTATTCAGATTGGAGTCTGCTTAAAAAAAATCGATTAAGATGGTCTGAATTCTTAAACTGCTGTAAACAATGGAGTGTGGGTGTCCCCTCTGGATGGCCATAGAGAAAGGTTGCACACATTCCAATAGCTTAGAGGCTTAGACAAATGCTCTGAGCGCTGGCTAGTGCAGGGTAGTGTGCTCAGCCCATCCATCCATCCATCACTGTGTAGGGCTGATAAAGGGCTCAGCCTCTGCTCCTACACACTGCCATCACTGACACATAGCCCCTATAGACACCCACATCTCCTTCTCCTCGTCCATCCCCTCCCCCTCCACCCATGGTCTGTTACTGACAGATGCCTGCACTCCAGGGTTTCTCAGAGAGCAGGCTCCGAAAACCCTGACCCTCCCCTTGCCCATCACTCTCCCTTTCCCAATGTCTTCTCTATGCTGAGCTCTGGTCAGCAGCACTGCACATCACCTTCACTCAATATCAATCACTGAGCCCAACACATCTCCTACTAATGCCGTGTCTCGGTGAATGTCTACACAGGAGCAGGAGTCTCTCTATGGCAGAGTACTTGTGGTCAGCTCATAGCAAACCCTGCACACATTTCCACACAGCTTACTGTATGAAGAACAGAGAAACGGCATACAACTCTATATGAATTATGCATAATATGATCTAGAACAGTGGTTCCCAACCTTTTTGGCTTCCTGTCCCAACAACTGAATTTGTCTGCCAGGAGTACCCCTGAAGTACCCCCTCACGTGCATTCTACGAGTAGGCATATGGTCTCATGAGTCTTTTTGAGTACCCCCTGTGGATAGGACAAGTACCCCCAGGGGTCCTACTACCCCTGTCTGGGAACCACTGACCTAGAGGATAACATTGATTCTTTATCATGTCTGAGAGGAGCAAGAGGAGATGATGCATATACCAGAAACAAGAGAAAAAAGCTGCAAGCAATAAATACATGTATACAAAACTGATGGCGATAAAAGCCAACTGGGGGGTGACATTAATATTTTCCCTCTTTGATTTCCCTCTCCATATCTGCTCACTATTTGACTGTGATCATGACTTTCAGCCTACAGGCTTGTCGGTGGTCACCCTCTTCCATGCACCAGTTTGTATGTAAGCTGCTCTTATTTGCAATGGGAAGATTATGGGGTTATATCCTGCCTGTTTGGCCCTGTCCGGGGGTATCATCGGATGGGGCCACAGTGTCTCCTGACCCCTCCTGTCTCAGCCTCCAGTATTTATGCTACAGTAGTTTATGTGTAGGGGGCTAGGGTCAGTCTGTTATATCTGGAGTACTTCTCCTGTCTTATCCGGTGTCCTGTGTGAATTTAAGTATTCTCTCTCTAATTCTCTCTTTCTTTCTCTCTCTCTCTCTCTCGGAGGACCTGAGCCCAAGACCATGACTCAGGACAACCTGACATGATGACTCCTTGCTGTCCCCAGTTCACCTGGCCGTGCTGCTGCTCCAGTTTCAACTGTTCTGCCTGCGGCTATGGAACCCTGACCTGTTCACCGCACGTGCAACCTGTCCCAGACCTGCTGTTATCGACTCTCTAGAGACAGCAGGAGCGGTAGAGATACTCTCAATTATCGGCTATGAACAGCCAACTGACATTTACTCCTGAGGTGCTGCACCCTCGACAACTACTGCGATTATTATTATTTGACAATGCTGGTCATTTATGAACATTTGAACATCTTGGCCATTGTTCTGTTATAATCTCCACCTGGCACAGCCAGAAGAGGACTGGCCACACCTCATAGCCTGGTTCCTCTCTAGGTTTCATCCTAGGTTTTGGCCTTTCTAGGGAGTTTTTCCTAGCCACCGTGCTTCTACACCTGCATTGCTTGCTGTTTGGGGTTTTAGGCTGGGTTTCTGTACAGCACTTTGAGATATCAGCTGATGTACGAAGGGCTACATCAATCCATTTGATTTGATTTGATGATAATACATGGATATTTCAATGCAGGGTTTGTACCAGTGTTGTGGAAGCTGCTCATAGTTTACCAAACTAACAATTCACACTAGAATAAGTTAAGCTACTCTAAAGCTACCCGTAAGAAAAATATTGTTTACCTTAAAAAGGTAGTACACTACATCCAAGCATCTCTGTGAAAAATCATCATATCTAAATCTGAAATGTCATAGACAAAAAAATTGCAATAAAAGATGTCTCTGAGGTCAGGTGTAACAGAATGTGTAATTTAGCCTATTAAAGACTAACTATGTTTCAAATGAGAATTAGGCAGGTTTGATGCCAAAAATAAAAGGACATACTTGCCGACTCCACCCATATTTTTCTAATCTTTTTGTAAAAAAGTAGTGTGTAGTTCCAATAGTTAGATACACCGCAAAACAGTAATTAAATGCTTAAAACGGTACCAATATTTGAATTTAGTTCAACTACCACCAAGCTACTGCAAAATGTAGTTAAACTACTAGTTGAACTACATGTAGTTCAATACTCCCCAACACAGGCTTGTACTGTAGTAAACCTTCATCTGAGCATTCAGCTAGCACATCTGCAAACTGCAGAAATGTCATAATGATCATTACAGAGGTAATAATAAATATCATAGGTCTCCCAGTTCAAACTGAATGCAGAAGTTGCCTTAATATGTAGACTGTGCTGCTCTACCTTTGTAGTCAGGCTGTGCTCTGTGTGATAAGAGCCGTCCTCTGGGCTGCAGACGGGAGAAAATGCTCGCCTAACATTTTGAGATGGAATTGTAAACCATGTTACAGTGAAAAGATTGGCAAAATAATATCAGACAGGCAATCAGGTTCACAAAATCTGTTTTACAGAGATATGTAAATCAAGAGCTACTGATCCTGGGGCAGCAGATGCTGACTTGCATTGATGCCTGTGGTTGCTCAAGTTCCTCTTCTTCTCTCTTAGCCTTGAAATTAGTGGGGGATGATACTAAGAACCAGCCAAAGCCCCCTGGTTGTCTGTATCTACCAGACAGACCTCTTTTTTATGGAGTGTCACTTGCAGTGACCTCAAGTTGGAGTGATCGATAGTATGCTACTTATTCTTAAAGAGTCACCAATGCATTGGAATCCCAATCATTCCAGCCATGTCATCAATCCTTTAGAACACAGATATGTAGGGTACATTCCACTCAGTGGAACCCAATAAACCTAGACACTAACACATATCATGTTTTGTTGTGGTATTGTTTCTATTATTTTGTTGTTGTTGTTGTATTGTTTGTATATCATTGTATTTAGAATGTGTGTGACTGTCCTTGTCTTAGTGTTTTGTTACTTGTCAAGTTTTGTGTTTTCTGTGGACCCCAGGAAGAATAGCTGCTGCCTCTGCAAAAGCTAATGGGGACCCCAAAAGGGGGCAGCCTGGTTGGCAATCTGGAGGAGACGCGGTCTTGTCACTCAGTGTCAACCTGATAGCCATGGAACACTATAGCGTAACACAGCTCCTACTGTAACATTTGTTTAAAGCTGCAATATGTATCTTTTCGGGAAATCTGACCAAATGCACATAGAAATGTGAGTTATAGATTTGTCATTCTCATTGAAAGCAAGTCTAAAAAGTGGTAGATCTGTTCTATGTGTGCTATTTCTATGCGTCCTGTTTTTCAGTTGAGTTTGTGTGTCTTTTAGACCAGCTTCAAACAGCTGAAAATGTTTGTTTATTGAGATATTTCACAGTGTTTAAGATGGTACAATGATTCTCTCCGCTTTTGTTTTGTCACAAACTGAAATTAGGTGAACTATTAGGATTTTAGCAACCTGGAAATGGCAGAGTGATTTTTGCATATTGCAACTTTAATACTAAAATGTATAATTTTAGGACTAATTGAATATTACAAAATGTACCTCTTCACATTGGAGGGCTTGTTCTATTAAGTTTTCCCCTGAATCTGTTTTCTTCATATTTCTTAGTAAAAAGTTGTGCTGGGCAAGATGAGTTAAAGTAAGGCTGACTGACTGCCCGCTCTATTTAACCAGACAATCATAATAAGGGGATTGACAGCCTATCAGATAACACTGTTCAGTGCAGCTGATTGCATGTACATACAGGCAGATCTCTTTTATAGCATGGTGCGGATAACTAACACTCTGAAGTAGTAGAGTGCAAATGGAACTTAATGACTAAGAAAAAGGGTAAAAAAGGATTTTCTTCTTTTCATTGACACCGAGCAAAGATACATGCATAAAATGCATAAGTTGATAACCTTTATATCAGATTTGTGCTAGTAGGAGTTAGCTTTCAATTTGCTTTCACTGGCTCTGCAGAGGATTGTTGGTTAATGTAGTACGGAGTGAAGTGAACTCCAAAAGGACCCTTGAAGTTCCTGTGGCCTTTGTTTGCAGTGAAGGGCCCAGCCGTAGAGTGCAGTGGATGATGCGTGTGAGATCCAATCAGAGTCCTGACACGTCCACACAGCTCAGCTCTGTGCAGGGCCCTGAGGCTGCGGGCATGGAGGTGGGAGCTGATGTCATGGAGAGATGGCAGTGAAATGATCTGTTACAGGAAAGCTGAGCCTCTTCAATACCATATTAGAGCCAAGCCCACATAGAATTTCCTCAGACATTTTCACCTACTTTCACAACATAGGGGTCAGAGCTTGTCATACCACAGGTTAAGCCCTCTGATGCAATCTCCTTTCCAGACATGAGCAGAGCAAGATGGATGTTGCTTTAGTGAGTCTAGAATTATGAAGAAGGAAGGTGTGTAGCCATGAATTTCCAATATACACAAAATAAAGATGATGCAGAACTGGAACAATGATAACCTATTTTATTATCTGAGACATTTTGTAGGTTAATCTATGAGGTAGACTAAATGCAGCTGGGTAGACTAGACCACTATCAGGTCGTAAAGAGCTTGCTTGACCTTAGAGCTGAGACTGAACAAACCAAAGGTTTTCTTTTTTGCCTGGATCCAGAGTCAACTGATTAGAGGGAACAGCAGGAAGACAGTCATTTGAAGAAGACATAATTCAGACAATGAGCATAAAGTATCTTTCAGGAGCCATATAAGGTAATCTCCCAAAATACCCTGCAACTCAAGGGTGAACTGTAACTTGAAAAACATGGCTCTGCTGCTTTGTTGTTCAGTACAAAAGCAAACACACAGCGTAGCTCTTTCTTTTGGGCAACCCCATCGCAATAAATAGTACAGCAGCCTCCAAATAAACACAAGAAGGTCCCTTTTCCTAATTTATTAATTCAGGAGCATGAGGAGCAGTCTTTTACAGACTAAAGCAGAGCTGTGTAGGACAGCATGAAAATATCTTTATGACCTGAACCAATTAACCAGCAGCCCTCTCTCTGTTCCTCTATCCCACCGACCATGCTAGCGGCAGTGGGGAAAATGAGCATCAATGCATCAAAAGCGTTAGTTCCTTCCTGTGAGCTGCTACCTGCATGCTAAGCAGCTCCATTCCCCCAGATGTCTGAAAGCCTTGCTGGACCCCAGGCAGCATCAGCAGCAAATCTGTATATGTCTCCCTCCCAGGCTGCCCAGATCTCTGTATTCAGGCAGACAGTTGAGTGGACAGGTGCCAGGGTGGAGAGAGGAAAGGACAGTAACCTGAACCCTGCGGTCACTCACACAACGAGAAAACACCGGGATAAGACGTTAGCATCTTTCAAAAGGCCACCCGGATGTCTTGCCCTGGCTCTTCATATATCACATATTCGATGCGTGTGAGATCCAATCAGTATGCTATCATGTTGTTAAACGATCACGCTGTAAAAGGAGTTTGTAAAACAGTTCGGTAGGCCTATATTTTATGAGGTGCTGCTCTGTGCAAAGTTTTGCTAAGTGGGTCATGACATGAGCTGTCATGTGCTAACCTAACACAAGGCTAACTACAGTGAGGGCTCGTTTGCATTAGCATAAGAAAGGCATAGCTGGCAGAGCCTTTGACTTTTGGCGAGGGGTTGTAAAATGTTACAGCTCTGGTGTGCGTCATGCTCATACTGCGAGACGCGAAGGGAGGCGAGGGAGGCGGAGAGCAGCGCAGGTCTTCTTTCATGACTGCACACAGCCATGGAGAAGTGAACTAGGGGGATAACGCCAGCATACTACCTTCACTCACTCCTTCGTTTGTGGATTCCAGCTACGCACGCAATGACTAAATACCAGCATCTCTCCTCCCTGTTCTCCTCTGTGGACGCCTCCCACTCCTAACTATCAGCAGGGATTCCTGACTAGATAACACGTGACCGACATTCTCCATTCGACACTTGGTAGGTTAGAGGAGGACAGAATCATCCAACAACACAGTAATGAGCATGTGACTTCTCAGCTAGACATAGGCTAAATGTTCAGTTGGCCTTCACATAATTGGATAATTGATAAAGAACATATTATCCCCTAAAAATTGCTTATCGTAGAAAAGCAATTAAAAGCCTAATTTGATCAGTGATCTGCAGCTGGAATGTCTGGGAGGGTCAGCAGTGCCATTAGTTGCATAAAGGGCACAGCCTGGAATGTCTGGGAGGTCATGATGGGGAGGGATGATTCTAATCATCACATACAGGAGCTGTCACACTGGAGTCAGAGAGGGGCATACCAGCACAAGTGACAAACACTTCATGTAGACACGTTTGGAGTACGCAGGTCACACATTTAGCTCCCCTCCAGGTCGAGCATTAGTTAGAGAGGTACAGAAACTCACATTCCCCAGCTCACCACGGTTTAAAATACAACAGTATAATGCTTGAAACATGGACATGCAAGAAGAACCGGTGTGAACCCGAGGGTGACGGACAGTGTGCCCTGAAGACAATTTTGCCATTCTCACATGGACACATGAGAAACGCTGACCCACGTGGAAACATATTCCAAATGTCTTCTCAAAACTATTCCATGGGCCTGTGTAACGTTACAGTTCAAATAAGGTGGAAGCCTGAGGCACTTCATAGTACACATGTGGCGTGTTTCTGTGCACTTCTCAAAGGGGTTAAGAGACAGATCTGAGGCTCTCTAAGACAGCCAAGCAAACACAGGGTTCTGCCTAGGATCCATGTCCACAGCCATTTCCCACATCTTGCCACAGTGACTGGACTGCTCTGGACTGGGACAACACTCGAGACTGCAAGCTGAGCTCCCTGAATGCCTGTTTGCAGAGTTCCCATCAGTAAGCACACAGCAATAGCACTCCCTGAAGGCCCATGTTTAACCTTCAGGTTACAAGTGGCTGGCCACTCCACATCCCCCTCTTCCTGCTATTAACCCCTCTCTCACTCATGCAATCCATCCACCAACACCACAGCAGAACTGAACCGCTCTCTCACATTAAGACCCTTATTATAGCACCGCAGTCCCAGCTAGGGTTGAAGTAGCAGTCAGTCACCATAATAGGTAGGCAGGTAGCCTAGCAGTTAAGAGTGCTAGGCCAGTAACCGAAAGGTCTGTGGTTCGAATCCCCAAGCCGACTAGGTGAAACATTTGTCGATGTGCACTTAACCCTAATTGCTCCTGTAAGTCACTCTGAATAAGAATGACGGCTCAAATGTAATAATGGTGGATGTGTCCTCGGAGAGACAGTGTTTCAAATCACTCACATTACTTAATATGGTTCCTCAGTAAGCTGATGGGTTGAGTGAGGATTGAAGTTAATTTACATTCCTCATTTTTACTGCCAGAATGAATTGCATGATCCATTTTACACACACACGTACAAGCAAGTGCGTAGACACGCACACACAAACACTGACAGGTACTGAGTCACTGTGCCTAAGCCAACAGATGAAGAGGAATCAGACTAATGCTGAGAAAAGACCCCTGGGATTATGATGAGTGTGATTGGAAGCATGTGCTAGAGCGGGACCAGGGAGAGTTGTGCTAGAGCGGGGCCAGGGTGAGTTGTGCTAGAGCGGGGCCAGGGAGAGTTGTGCTAGAGCGGGGCCAGGGAGAGTTGTGCTAGAGCGGGGCCAGGGAGGAGAGTTGTGCTAGAGCGGGGCCAGGGAGAGTTGTGCTAGAGCGGAACCAGGGAGAGTGCTGTGCCAGGGAGAGTTGTGAGCGGGGCCAGGGAGAGTTGTGCTAGAGCGGGGCCAGGGAGAGTTGTGCTAGAGCGGGGCCAGGGTGTTAGAGGAGAGTTGTGTGTGCTAGAGCGGGGCCAGGGAGAGTGTTAGAGCGGGGCCAGGTGCTAGAGCGGAACCAGGGAGAGTTGTGCTAGAGCGGGGCCAGGGAGAGTTGTGCTAGGCCAGGGGCCAGGGTGAGTTGTGCTAGAGCGGAACCAGGGAGAGTTGTGCTAGGGAGCGGGGCCAGGGAGAGTTGTTCTAGAGCGGGGCCAGGGGTTGTGTTAGAGCCAGGGAGAGTTGTGTTAGAGCGGGGCCAGGGGAGTTGTGTTAGAGCGGGGCCAGGGTAGAGTTGTGTTAGAGCGGGGCCAGGGAGTGCTTAGAGCGGGGCCAGGGAGAGTTGTGTTAGAGCGGGGCCGGGGAGAGTTGTGTTAGAGCGGGGCCAGGGAGAGTTGTGTTAGAGCGGGGCCAGGGAGAGTTGTGTTAGAGCGGGGCCAGGGAGAGTTGTGTTAGAGCGGGGCCAGGGAGAGTTGTGTTAGAGCGGGGCCAGGGAGAGGGAGAGTTGTGTTAGAGCGGGGCCAGGGAGAGTTGTGTTAGAGCGGGGCCAGGGAGGTGTTAGAGCGGGGCCATTGTGTTAGAGCGGGGCCAGGGAGAGTTGTGTTAGAGCGGGGCCAGGGAGAGTTGTGTTAGAGCGGGGCCAGGGAGAGTTGTGCTGTGCAAAGACACTACAGTGTGATGTATTATTTTCTCTGAGCGCAATCACTAATCTGTAACAGGTTGTCCACTGCGATCACATTGTGAAGCTTCAGTGCACAGAAGCACTGTTTTTCTTTCTTTGCTTTGTGTCCCTCTCAGCTGCTGGAACAGCAAATCAAGAAAGCCCTTCCACTGTGCAGAGGGAGAGCTGGCTATTCTGGATGTAGTGGTTGGAGCTAAAAACAGCCATGAAATAATATTGACTTTAGGCCTTACATGATCAATTAACGTTATTACTTTTGGCATTGAGAATACCACTATATAAACCTACTGTTCATATCTAAGGATATAGACTCCATCCATTAACAGTATATGGAATATGTACCCCAATGAGATGTCCATCTCCCAATGGGATGCTAGAAGTGAGTAGCTAGAGTGTGGATTTGAGTTATTGATATAACAGGCACCGTCCTTTACCAACAAGCCAAACACTTTGTGACAGAGTCATACAGGCAGCTCATTGTCAAGGCTTCTGTACCCAGAATGCTGTTGCCAGCTGTTGTCTTTACGGATCAGACCAAAAGAAAACAGAGACAAGGTCATCAGCACAGGCAGGCTTTTCTTCTCCAAATGTGCATCAGGTAACAGAATTCACTCTGTTTGAAGAGTATATTAATTGATCTGTCCCCTCATTCTGATAGGAACTCCCTTTGACTGTTTGTTGTAAAAAGATTGAATATCTCTACTGTAGTTCTACAGTTGCTGTTTTTGTTTTGTCTCCTATAGCACGTCCATGTTTGCGATGGCTATCACATGTCCAGCTGTCGAGTCACATAACTGGACTACACCCTCATGCTAAAATGAACTGGCCTTTGAGAGATACATTCCATAGTGGTTCATATTGCACTCCAGTGATACTGTATCGAGGCTATGTAGTGCCGAATAGGTTGATGTTGACACCCTATCGTAACAACTGACCAGTGTGCACTAGTAACATAAAGCCTCCCTCTCCAAAGAAAGGCACACAGTGTAACAAAGGCTGGCTTGTTAATCATCTTCATAGAATAGATTCAATTTCTGTAATAATGAACACACCTAACACATTGGCATTATGTCACGACTGTGCTGCCAGCAGAGTGAGGGTGGGAGGTTTGAGTTTCACACAGTAAAACCTGCAGCCTCTGGCCTGAAGATGCCCTGTAAGACCCACAGCAAAAAAAACCTGACTGGCATCACATGGCATCACATCACAACCCCAACCACCACAACAGTCCTGCTGCACTAGTAAGGGAGGCATAATCATGCCAACACACTCTTAAATGAGATCTGATGTCGTTTTTTATGTTTGTTCTTTCCCTTCATTTACAAAGCCAACTGTACCACATGTCACAGAGTTCACAGGAAGTTCCCGTGCTGGGAGAGGATGTGAGTGCACTGCCTGCCACATTCGCTCACTCCTATCTGTAGAGAGAGGCCCCATTCCCCGTCACACGCTCTCTGTGCTGGAGAGACTGAGCCGCCAGCTCCACTAGAACAACCACTGCCTTACTATGGATGCTCACGCACAGTCTAATAGGCCTTTAAATGTGAACACACCCAGGTAAATATATATATATATATATATATATATATATATATATATATATATATATATATATATATATATATATATATATATATATATATATATACACACACACACACACACACACACACACACACACACACACACACACACACACACACATATTACAGTATACTAATTTTAAAAAGAGTACAACACCAACAACTCTTTAGGCAAGAGGACCTAGAATAAACACACCCAAGCCTATAGCTACCCACTACGAATATGAATATGAATACGAAGAAGAGGAGGAAGAAGAAGCAGCTCTGCCCTGCTATCACCTTATTATTTAAAAAAAAATACGGGATAGGCTGTCTCATGTCAACAGCACACACCCACTTTAGCCCTGTGTACATGGAGAGACAGAGAGATAAAATAGCCCATAATGCAGAGAGAGGCAGGAGAATGACAGCAGTGTCCATTTCACAAGGTAACCAAAACCCCAGGAGACACATCAATGATTAACTGAGGCAACGCTCTGCACTCTTAATGAATACAGGGCTGCCTCTGTTGTAGTGTGTTGTACTTACTCTCTTTCCAGCACAGCTCTGTACCAAAATGATCTTCAGATTAAGAAAAGGCTCCTTTTAGGGTGACTCAGAGAGAAATGCCCTTCGGGGAATGGGTAATAGAACATCCAGTAGATTATCCATGTAGAGCAGTTAGAGTAGCAGTAGTTAAAGGGCTCCTGCTGCCTGCTCTGTGTCTGTCTGCTTTCTCTCTCTCTAACAGTCTGACACCCTGTCATAGTACAGCCTGCCTCTCCTCTGGCCACTCTCCACTATAGCCCCTCCCCTCCCACACTGCTGCCAGAGAGGGAGGGAGCAGTGGCTCTGATATACTGCTTCTACAGAAGTGGGAGAAGAAAGAGAGGACAGGATACACCCACAGAATGGTCTTCTCTTAGTTTGATTTCTGGTTCTATCTGATGTATGAACCAGGCTTAACTAGAATTACCAC